>NW_022991840.1:0-397500 GCF_902827175.1 Gymnodraco acuticeps
CCCCTGATTTAGTGTCTCTACTTTAAAGAGTCCTCTCCTGCTAATGTTCAGGTGTATATCAGTATGTAGTGTCTCTACTTTAAAGAGTCCTCTCCTGCTGATGTTTCAGGTGTATATCAGTATGTGTCTCTACTTTTAAAGAGTCCTATCCTGCTGATGTTCACGGTGTATATCATTGATGTAGTGTCTCTACTTTTTAAAGAGTCCTCTCCTGCTGATGTCCAGGTGTATATCAGTATGTGTGTCTCTACTTTTTAAAGAGTCCTCTCCTGCGATGATGTTCAGGTGTATATCAGTATGTAGTGTCTCTACTTTAACGAGTCCCTCTCTGCTGATGTTCAGTTGTATATCAGTATGTAGTGTCTCTACTTTAAAGAGTCCCTTTTCCTGCTGATTGTTCAGGTGTATATCAGTATGTGTTGTCTCTACTGGGACATGTCTCCATGCTTTAATGTTCAAAAAGCTCTTTTTTTTCTCTCATACTGCCTGTGTCTGCAGCACCTCTTTTCACCCTCTTTCTTGAAACCAGAGCCCAGTCTGCTTCTGATTGGTAGCTGGCCGGCTTCTGTTTGTGATTGGTCAACCGCTTAGAGATTGTCCCGCCCCTTAGCCTATCACGTTACAATGTGTTGGAGCGCTAAGCCAAGTAAGAGTGTTACTATGTTCCGGAAGTAAACAAAGGAGTCCAAAGGGGTATTTACTGACGTATTTTATGATGTGGAAAAAGCGTTTGAATCTCTTCAGCTTGTGTTAACCACAGACCTTATTTCAAGCGAACAATCCATAACACATCCAGAAAACCATTTGACTTTCAGGACGAAGAGAAACTGGAAGGGGTAAAATGCTGACTCATTCCTGGGTTAAAGGACCTCCTACTGCACCACGTTATCCAAAGAAAAACCTCTAGATTTGGCTTTTAGAGCTTGTGTATAGCTTTTAGTAGCTATTGATTCTAATAAGGGATTTTTAAAGTGTTTGTTTCTGTGAAGTTGATTTACCTTACAGACGTTCTCTTTCCCAATGTAAGTCAATGGGGAAAAGTGTTTTTTGGGCCTTTAATGACGTTACTGATACAGAAGTTGTCTTACGAATATTTGGCCCCTTATGATAAATGTGCCAACTACTTCCTGTGGGCTTGGCTCCTAAAGGGATTCCCTGGTACCTCCACTATGACGTCCTGCCCTTCAAAGTTCCCCCTGGATTTATTTGGACTCTGACTCGGTGGGAAACCAGGAAGTGGAAGCAGACATGAGGATGAGACTCAGCACATTAAGAAACAGACTGCAGACAGGCGGAGAGAGGAAAAGAGGAGTTTCTCAGAGCATGTGTGATGTTTACACTCAGATCTCTGATAAAGAATTGGGAGTGGGTTGCAGATGCTTTTACATTGGCCTGTGTTGGCAAGAATCTCCCAAAGACGAGGAAACTATGATTTTTTTATGATCCTAAAAGTCCCTGATCATTGAATTCTCTTGAGGGCATGTTGTTTTGATTAAAGCCATGTTTTCACCATGTGGCAGATAAAGAAACCAGAAAAGGAACACACTGCTACGGCTGAGAGATGACTGAGCCAAACCATAATGAGAGAAAACCCACTCAATGGAAATGTCGAAGTAGCTTGGCAGCCGACACTGGGATCAAATGTGCAGACTTTTAGTGGAGAGAAGAAAACATGCAGTATAAAGTGGTGCAGGAATGAAACCTAAAACCTAGGAAGGAGTTAGCCTTTTGCCACTTCCAGTTCCCTTTTCTGGAAGTCCATATATTTTGGTTGTTTGCCTGAAATAAGGTCTGTAGTTAACACAAGCTGAAAATAGACTGTAAAGTTGTGTTCTACGTTCTAACAAGTGTCTAAATGAGATGACTAAATGCCATCACGGGCCAACATTAGCCTCCTTTAGCTTAGCGGTGGTGACGTGAAGTTCATGTGACCGTTGCTGTAGTTTACTTTATAGCCAAATATTAGCCGCCTTTAGCTTAGCGGTGGTGGCGTGAAGTCCATGTGACCGTGGCTGTAGTTCCCTTTATAACCCAACATAGCCGCCTTTAGCTTAGCGGTGGTTACTTGAAGTCATGTTACCGTGCTGTAGTTCCTTTATAGCCAAATATTAGCCGCCTATAGCTTAGCGGTGGTGGCGTGAAGTCATGTGACCGTGCTGTTGTAGTTCCTTTATAACCCAACATTAGCCCGCCTTTAGCTTAAACGGTGTTGACGTGAAGTCATGTGACCGTGCTTGTTGTAGTTCCTTTATAGCCCAACATTAGCCGCCTTTAGCTTAGCGGTGGTGACGTGAAGGCATGTGACCGTGCTGTGTAGTTCCTTTATAGCCCAACATTAGCTTTTTATTTCTGGAGATTGCATTTACGCTTCAAAATCACAAGGGTATCCTGCTGAACAAAACATGTAAGTATATAAACGTGTGTTTGCCAGAGAGATTATTTTCTGCAATAATCCAAAATCACATTGAGAAATCCCATTGGCTTTTTTGTCTAAGAAACCCTTGTGATGCTAACTTTTGGGTTCAACCTACAAAAGAAAACCTTCATAATTGCACCACTCTTTTTGAGGCGGGAACTTACGATTGGTTGGCTTGGCATAATGGTGGGAGATCCCCTGAAAATCCAGTGAAGATTTTTGTTATTTTTTGTTTCTATGGAAAATCGAAAATTCCCATTGGCTTTCTCTCGAGGGAACCCTTGTGATGCAACTTCCAAGTTGGTCTACATAAAACGTCATCAATACAACTCTATTTATTTTGCCATTTTAAAAATGTGCAGATTAAAGTCTCCTATCTCGAATCCCTGCTCTACTTACCATCCTCCCCTGAGACAGAACACAACACAACACAAACACAACACACACACCAACACACACAACACACACACACACACACACACACACCACACACACACACACACACACACACACACACACACACACACACACACACACACACACACACACACACAGGGAAGATCTGGAGCTAATTGTTCTCTCATGCCACAACACCCTCACCCCCGCCTCCCCCTCTGCTTCGCTAAATGTCCTCTTGCGCTACAGGCTCTCTGGCTTTTTAACTTATAACTCTGAATTGGGCGCCGTCATTAAGAGCACATTCTGCATTCATTACCATGATTACATGTACCCGCACTGCAGGCAGACCAACAGAGCACGAGCCAAGAGAGGAGGAGGGGAGACGAAGGAGCGAAACACGGGTTGAATGAAGCCAAACATGTCAACCTCTGGCTCTAACATCAGTGACCCTTACTGTCAGAGTAGCAGGTTACGGTTGAATGTCTTCTTTGTTTAGGAAGGATCCCAACTGAGTGAAATGAGTCTCTGAGCTGTGATAAGAGCTGTTTTAATTCTCTAGAAACTTCAACACTTCCTTTATTATGTTCTTTAGCTTAGGAAACACTGGACCAGGGCCCTCTCCTGCTGATGTTCAGGTGTATATCAGTATGTAGTGTCTCTACTTTAAAGAGTCCTCTCCTGCTGATGTTCAGGTGTATATCAGTATGTAGCGTCTCTACTTTAAAGAGTCCTCTCCTGCTGATGTTCAGGTGTATATCAGTATGTAGTGTCTCTACTTTTAAAGAGTCCTCTCCTGCTGTTGTGCAGGTGTATATCAGTATGTAGTTGTCTCTACTTTAAAGAGTCCTCTCCTGCTGATGTTCAGGTGTATATCAGTATGTAGTGTCTCTACTTTAAAGAGTCCTCTCCTGCTGATGTTCAGGTGTATATCAGTATGTAGTGTCTCTACTTTAAAGAGTCCTCTCCTGCTGATGTTCAGGTGTATATCAGTATGTAGTGTCTCTACTTTAAAGAGTCCTGTCCTGCTGATGTTCAGGTGTATATCAGTATGTAGTGTCTCTACTTTAAAGAGTCCTCTCCTGCTGATGTTCAGGTGTATATCAGTATGTAGTGTCTCTACTTTAAAGAGTCCTCTCCTGCTGATGTTCAGGTGTATATCAGTATGTAGTGTCTCTACTTTAAAGAGTCCTCTCCTGCTGATGTTCAGGTATATATCAGTATGTAGTGTCTCTACTTTAAAGAGTCCTCTCCTGCTTGATGTTCAGGTCTATATCAGTATGTAGTGTCTCTACTTAAAGAGTCCTCTCCTGCCTGTGCTGCAGCACCTCTTTTCACCCTCTGTCTGAAACCAGAGCCCAGTCTGCTCTGATTGGTTAGCTGGCCGGCTCTGTTGTGACTGGTCAACAACTTAGAGATGTCCCGCCCCTTAGCCTATCATGTATAATGTGTTTGAGCGCTAGCCAATATAAAGAGCGTGAGGGTTACATAGTTGACCCAGGTTGTGGGGGAGAAACACTGGAGTGATTTTAGCCTTTGCAGACCATTTACATGCACTAAAACCTAAATAACACACTATAGGAAAGGGAAAACCACAAGTAAGCTTGATAAGGCCTCTCTAACTCCATGATATGTTTTGTTGAGGTTAGGAAAAGTAATAGGGTGGTGAGGCTGCCCCCCTGGAGCTCATGGTGGTACCTCACAGCTCCTGGGGGAGAGTTTCAGGGACACTGAGCAGGATGGACCTCATAAAGGAGACCCGCCCGTTAACATGACCATGGACAGCGCAGTGCATGAGACCATGACGATGCCCAACATGCGTTTTTTACCCCGTTATCCCCCTCTTTTTCTCATAAAGAAGAGAGCAAGGGTCTGTGACAAGGCTGAGGTTTACAAGTCTCTTACGCAGCGTCCACACGGCGGCGTGCGTTGAAGCTTGCCGGTGGACATGAAAAACTCGACCAACCAATCACATGCATCTCCCGCCCCGGACACACAAGCACGCGGTTTGATTGGCTAGAGCTTGTACTGGCATATGATTTGATTGGCTGAAGCTTCAAAAGTTGAACATTGCTCAACTTTTGAAGCGAGCAACGCGAAGCGACGGAACCACAATGCAGTTCGGCGAAGCGTGACGTCACCCCATTCAAAGTGAATGGGCAGAAGCGTGAAGCTTCAACGCACGCCGCCGTGTGGACGGGCCGTTAGGGACAAGTCAGTTTTTTACTTCAGAACGATGAAAGGATTTGATTTTGCTTGGAAACAGCGAAAAGTCGTTTTTTGTCAGCATGGATTTTATGGCGCATAACAGCTGTTATACTATATGTCACACAGATATTGCCAAGGGCAGCGGTAATATAATGAAGACTTATCCTTTCCTAAGTTATTGGTCCCCTATAGCTGTGCACTACATATAAAGACTATATACGCTACACTATTCTGTCAATGTCTCATATGAAGGCTACTGCTACAATAAAAACCTTCTTGCATGTCTGTACAAAATGTCATAGCAATCAATCCATAAGGACCACTTTAAATAAATGTAGTGGAGTAAAGAGAACATTATTTGCCTCTGTACTGGAGTAGCTGTAAAAGTAGCAAAAAATGTACATACTCAAGTAAATGATGTCAAAATAGTACCTAAATAAAGTACTCGAGTAAATGTTCTTTGTGAAACTCCACCACTGCTTCTAAGTATTGCTGCTTTTATTAACAAAAACATACCCTATACGTAAAGACTGAAATCACCACTCTGAGGGTCTCCATCATAATGTCAGATAATTGCCATGGTATTTTAATTCCCTGCCTTCCTCAGTATCCATGGGAATATGAATAAACAGAGGAAAAACAACAGTTCCTGGCAGTGTTGGGTGTTGTGCCTCCACTTTGCCACGTCCCTTATAAAGTCTATTCTCTGTGCAGCTGCTGATCTGCTGCAGGTTTTATTCAGCGTTGTGGTGGAAGTTGACCACAAGGCCAGTGACATTTTGGCAGCGCTATAGGGTCCAGAGTGTTTACGGGAACATGGAGGTGGCACCGTGCCATGCTGCCAAATGTTAGTCGAAAAACACGTTACCCAACCAGGGAGAGTTGTGAAGACAGATGTGTTATAATTGTTTTTCACAGGAATAAAATCAGATTTTTGCCCGACACATGCAAGGAATTTGCTTAGGTTTATGATGGTGCGTACAGAAACACAATAAGAGGAATTGATGTGTGAATAGAGTGGTGAAGGGGAGGATGTATTACTATTGTTTAATCGGAAGTAAGCATCTCCCATGGTTCCCTCAACAAAAAGCCATTGGATTTTCCCATTTGATTTTGGATTACTGCAGAAAGTGCTCTCTGTGGTGAACAAACGTTTGTTAAACTTACACGTTTTGTTCTGCAGGATAATCACAAATGTTCAGCTGTTAATTTCATTCTCTGTGTGAATTAAATTTGTTCTGTTTTATGTGAAAAGCCCTTTGTAACTGGGCTTTTATTAATTAAGGTGGATACAGCTCTTCAGGCGGTTTGATACGTTTAAACACCTTAAATGAAAGGCAATTATATTTATGGAGCACATTTCAACATAAGGCCATTTAAAGTGCTTGAAGGCATAGTGCAACAGAAACACTTTAGACAATGACATCAAACAAATGTAAAAGCCAAGAGAATAAAATAAAAACAATCCAAGCGACAGGTATAAAATACAAGAAAGTCACAGAGCAGGGAAATATTAGAACAAGATTAGATATTCAGATATCAAGTTTAAGATTTGGGGAAAATGTGAGTCCCACGTCTGAGTCACATCTTCATTAGTCACCTGTCTGTGAGTCTGTTTAGATTTAGAGTCAAGAACAAAAACTGCTTCTGCTTTTATTCCTCTGTGCTTGTTGTTTTTGTATGCATATTTGTGTGTGTGTGTGTGTGTGTGTGTGTGTGTTCGGCAGCAGACTGGGTTCAAACAGCCGGGATCACCTGGAGCAGATCCAAAGCACACTGTGTTCTACCTGCTCCATTGTTTGGTAGAGGTAAGGCCTGAGGGTAGAAGCACACAGTGTACTGTAAGATTAAGCAACACGTGTGTGTGTGTGTGTGTGTGGTGTGTGTGTGTGTGGTGTGTGTGTGTGTGTGTGTGTGTTGTGTGTGTGTTTGTGTGTGTGTGTGTGTGTGTGTGTGTGTGTTTGTGCGTGTGTGAGTGTGAGCACGTATCTCTCTAAGGCGGAGTATTTTGACCACAATGTGAACATCTGCACGAAGAGAGGCGGTGAGAAATAGTCTGTGTTTTTATCCTCTCCCACGTCTCTGGTGCTGAAAAATGAATTTATAAAAACAGTGGCAGAAGCATGTTCACATTCCTCATCTAGAGGAAAACCACTATAAGCCACTGTGTAACATTACAAGTAGAGGGAATGCATTAAAGACCACCTACCTACTAACTAATTTAGCATTTGTCATTGTAGTCGTCATTGTACCTTAAAAACTATCTGTGATCAACCTCTTAAGCCCCACGGACCCGGTTCCGGGGCCGAAATCGCGTCATTTGCAGGAAACAACGTCTAAGGAACCTTCATATTTAATAACTATGAATGTTTTATATCCATATCACGGGAAAAAAACTAATTTAACTGATCTTCTTCATTATTATTATTTTTTTTTAAACTGAATTAGCCCCGAATTAGCCCCGAGCGAAAAATGCTAACCTATTACTGCACCGAAAATCACTACTAGCACCCTTATTACTTATCCTAGCTGCACATCCAACACATCGTTTATGATCGTAAGGAGACACATAATCTAGTGGTACCCACCTCAACACTCAAAGATTACAAATTCGTGGAGAAAATAACAAAAACCTACATCAAAACATGTGGCGCTAGGTAGCCAAAAACGCTAACATGGCTTACCTTGGTCTTTGTCTGGTCAAAACTGGTCTTCAATGGCATAACAACGATGGTGTAGTTAATCCATAGGTTAATACAATGTGTCTGTGTCCCCTTTGAAATGTTCTGATAATTCATAAGAAATAAAAATGCTTTTCCGTTTCCAGATATCAGAGCAGGGATATTCCTACGCTCTGCAGGAAGTTTGTATGAATTGAACATGAGAGTCTATGGGACGATTTCCCTTCGATTCGATTGGCTCTAACACTCAGGAAGAGATGTCACATGTCAAAATCGAGCAAGGGGGGCCAGAGATATGGAAAATCCACCCAAATGGCCCCAGAAGAGGTTTTTTTTGCTAAATCTGTCTAAAAAGATCAAATATCACTTGTTTTGCATCAATCTTGATACAGGGTACTTATTATATGTTGTACTTTGGATTCCTAAAGCTTTTAGTCTACTAACCCATCATTCAAGGTTAATTTACACTATAAGTACAAAATATCTTTTGGACGGACACTATAATTTACAGTTTTTTACTATGTTCAATCTGAATTTTCTTTAAAATAAAAAACATCTATATTGATTCTGACTTTTCTACATCCAACTCACAGGTTTATCATTACTTTGAGAAAAAAGATTATTAATGTAACCCTTTTAGAAGGGAAGATATGGTCATTTGTTCTGGGAATGTCATTTTCGAGCCTGAAACCTGAAAAACAGGCTTGGGGCTTAACAGCAATAACCATAATCCAGTAGTTTCACATGTGGGACATTACGCATAACAAGTACTTTGAGTGCAGGCATTTTCTTTATTTAGTATTGCTGCTTTTCCTTAAGGTCACCTATTGTGCAAAATCCACTTCTTCATGTCTCTTCTACATCAACATGTGTCCCCTCTTCTCCATGTCTCTTCTACATCAACATGTGTCCTCTCTTCTTCATGTCTCTTCTACATCAACATGTGTCCCCTCTTCTTCATGTCTCTTCTACATCAACATGTGTCCCCTCTTCTTCATGTCTCTTCTACATCAACATGTGTCCCCTCTTCTCCATGTCTCTTCTACATCAACGTGTCCCCTCTTCTTCATGTCTCTTCTACATCACCATGTGTCCCCTCTTCTTCATGTCTCTTCTCTACATCAACATGTGTCCCCTCTTCTTCATGTCTCTTCTACATCAACATGTGTCCCCTCTTCTCCATGTCTCTTCTACATCAACATGTGTCCCCTCTTCTTCATGTCTCTTCTACATCAACATGTGTCCCCTCTTCTCCATGTCTCTTCTACATCAACGTGTCCCCTCTTCTTCATGTCTCTTCTACATCAACATGTGTCCCCTCTTCTCCATGTCTCTTCTACATCAACATGTGTCACCTCTTCTCCATGTCTTTTTTACATCAACATGTGTCCCCTCTTCTTCATGTCTCTTCTACATCAACATGTGTCCCCTCTTCTTTATGTCTCTTCTACATCAACATGTGTCCCCTCTTCTTCATGTCTCTTCTACATCAACATGTGTCCCCTCTTCTTCATGTCTCTTCTACATCAACATGTGTCCCCTCTTCTTCATGTCTCTTCTACATCAACATGTGTCCCCTCTTCTTCATGTCTCTTCTACATCAACATGTGTCCCCTCTTCTTCATGTCTCTTCTACATTAACATGTGTCCCCTCTACTTCATGTCTCTTCTACATCAACATGTGTCCCCTCTTCTTCATCTCTCTTCTACATCAACATGTGTCCCCTCTTCTTCATGTCTCTTCTACATCAACATGTGTGTCCCCTTTCTTCATGTCTCTTCTACATCAACATGTGTCCCCATCTTCTTCATGTCTCTTTACAGTCAACATGTGTCCCCTCTTCTTCATGTCTCTTCTACAGTCAACATGTTGTCCCCCTCTTCTTCATGTCTCTTCTACATCAACATGTGTCCCCCTCTTCTTCATGTCCTCTTCTACATTAACATGTGTCCCCTCTACTTCATGTCTCTTCTACTCAACATGTGTCCCCTCTTCTTCATTCTCTTCTACATCAACATGTGTCCCCTCTTTCTCATGTCTCTTCTACATCAACATGTGTCCCCTCTTCTCCATGTCTCTTCTACATCAACGTGTCCCCTCTTCTTCATGTCTCTTCTACATCAACATGTGTCCCCTCTTCTTCATGTCTCTTCTCTACATCAACATGTGTCCCCTCTTCTTCATGTCTCCTTCTACATCAACATGTGTCCCTCTTCTTCTCCATGTCTCTTCTACATCAACATGTGTCCCTCTTCTTCATGTCTCTTCTACATCAACATGTGTCCCCTCTTCTCCATGTCTCTTCTACATCAACATGTGTCCCCTCTTCTTCATCTCTCTTCTACATCAACATGTGTCCCCTCTTCTCCATGTCTCTTCTACATCAACGTGTCCCCTCTTCTCCATGTCTCTTCTACATCAACGTGTCCCCTCTTCTCCATGTCTCTTCTACATCAACATGTGTCCCCTCTTCTTCATGTCTCTTCTACATCAACATGTGTCCCCTCTTCTTCATGTCTCTTCTAAATCAACATGTGTCCCCTCTTCTCCATGTCTCTTCTACATCAACATGTGTCCCTCTTCTTCATGTCTCTTCTACATCAGCATGTGTCCCCTCTGTGGAAAGAGACTCTGAAAGTTTCAGGAACAAAGATTCTCTCTCTTTTTGTCCTGATCCATTTCTATAAAAACCTGTCTGAAAATGAGCTGATCAGATTTTGGCCACTTTATGATGTCATAACGATGTTTTTTTGGCTTGTGTAAGCATTAGCCAATCACCAACCAATCAGAGACATGTTTTGTGTATATCTGAGACCTGTGATATATTGTTGTTACAATAGGGGACCTTTAAGTTAAATATCTATGTGTTTCTTCCACTACTACACACAGGGAAATCCCCCTAATTTCTCCCCCCTATAGATTTCTCCTAACAAAGCCATCTTTTCACAATAAAGTGCTTATGCTCTCCTCACCTCCTCCTCTCAAACCGTCCCATTGTGCGTCCCCCCCTTCCCCCTCCTCCTCACAAACTCTGCTTCTGTCCTCCTCTTACAGCAGTAGATTTATCCAGAAAGCCTTTTGGTTTTCTCCGTGACTCAGGGGTCATGCAGAGGTCAACCCCCTCCTCCCCTTCAGAGTCTCTGACCTTCATCCCTCCTCCAAACTCCCACTCAGCAGAAACAGAGTCTCGGTGGGTTTGTTTTGTCCTGACAGAGCTGACTCCTTCATCCGGACATAATGGGGTCTCTCATGGCTGCTGCTCTGTGACTGTGGTCACAGTGGGGCTATAAATAGAGAGATCCATCATCGTTTACATCATCTTCATCAGCGGCGTCCTCGTCAACATCACATGATGCTGTTTTCATCCACTGCATTAAGGTGTTGACATCTTCCTGGGACCTTCTCGTATTTTTAAGGATTATTTTTGGGCCAGTTTAGCTGTTATTAGAGGGAAATAGAGGTGCGTAAATTGAACAGATTTTAAACTGCGTCCACAAGGATTCATGTCTTCAATATACTTTAACATTATTAATCTTTACCCAAGACATATTTTGCATGTCTGTCTATCGTGCTGTGCCATTTCAGATTTCCTTAGTAAAAGGCCATCTGTACAATGTGAACAATGTTACATTTGACCAGGTAGCATTGTCTAAAATTGCACATCGCTTCAATGGGGAGGTGTGTGGTGCAGTGGGTTGTGCGTTGGTGTTCTGATCAGGGGGTCACAGGTTCAAACCCCACTGCAGTCGTTGTGTCCCTGGGCAAGACACTTCACATCAAATTGCTCCTGTGGTGATTGTCTACAGCACACATGTGTCAAACTCAAGGCCCGGGGGCCAAATCAGGCCCTTGGTGGATTTAATTTCGGCCCGCAGGATAATTTCTAATTACTATTAGATCTGGCCCGCCGGTATATTGCACGCACACCTTCACTCCATCCTGAGGGTTTCCTCAGCTCAGAGCCTGAGCCCAAACATTGATGACCTTGCACCCAAGATTAGATGCCAAGTATCTGAACTAGCTTCACAGAGCAGCACACTGAGTTTACATGGATGTTTCCTTCTGCACTTTTTCTCTCACGACAACAGGGCATGTTTGGTTTTCTCTTTGAGGGAAATAGTTTTGTTGAAGCTGTTGTTGGCCTGTGGGAACATTTTATCATAAGAAATGACTCTGGAAAAGCTGCAGATAGAGCCATAAGAAATGAATGCAACTGATTAGTTAATGTTTAATGTTGTTTTTATAGGCAATAATTTAAGCTTTGTTAGTTCCAGGTTTAATATGTGCAATAAGTTCATTTCAATACGTTTTGCAATAAACATTGAACCAGTCCGGCCCTCGACTAGTACCCATTTTTTTATTTTTGAGTTTGACACCCCTGGTCTACAGTATTGAGTATGTAAGTCGCTTTGGATAAAAGCGTCTAACAAGTAACATGTAATGTAATGTAATGTGCTCTCACTGGAAGTAGCCGCTGTTAGCTAGCTAGCAATGATCGATCACTGTAGCAAATCATCACAGAGTGCTCAGTTAACCCAATAAAAGTAATGGTGGCTACTTTCCACCACCACAGTATAGTGATATGTTTAAACTGTCACAAAAACACACGCGTATAACTTTATTTATAAAGTGCTGTGTTTAACAGATACATTGAGTCTGGTAGCATTACCTTTGTTTGCTAGCCAAGATGGCGGTTGTTGATTGTCCAACGTTCCGCTCAACTTTTGAACGTTAAGAGTCAAGCACTCAAAAAACCACATGTAAGTACAGAAGTAAACTCAGATGAAGCCAAAATCAAAGAGGTCTCTTCCATTTGTTTTCATTGTGGAGTTTATTGGACGTTTTTCAGAGGGTGTCGTATGCTGTAAACACATGTCATTTGATATATTGGGCTCTAAAAATACAATGTAAAGTCATTGGTTCAAAGGCTTTATTCACATATGCACCACAAATACAATGTGAATCCACCCTAGGCTCCTAACATTGCAAAATACAATATATCCATCCATCCATCCATCCATCTTCTCCCGCTTATCCGTGGTCGGGTCACAGAGGAAGCAGTTCCAGCAGAGTCCCAAACGTTCCTTTCCCATCAACCAGCTCTGACTGGGGGATCCCAAGGCGCTCCCAGGCCAGCGAAGAGATATAATCCCTCCACCTGGTCCTAGGTCTACCCCTTGGTCTCTTCCCAGCTGGACGTGCCTGGAACATCTCCCTAGGGAGGGCGCCCAGGTGGCATCCTAACTAGGTGTCCGAACCCACCTCAACTGGCTCCTTTCGACGCGAAGGAGGAGCGGTTAAACTCCGAGTCCCTCCCGGATGACTGAACTTCTCACCTTATCCCTAAGGGAGACGCCAACCACCCTGCGGAGAAAACCCATTTCGGCCGCTTGTAATCCGCGATCTCGTTTCTTTCGGTCATGACCCATCCTTCATGACCATATTGTATTTACAATATATGTAAAGCATTAAAGACATAACGAGGTGCAATAAAATACTGCAAGTTATCAACTGGTGTGAGTAAATTGGAGGAATAAAACTATAGGTAAATGTAAAAATGAAAGTAGAAACTGTGAAAAATTTAGAAGTAAAGACACTTTTTTGACATTTGGCCTGCGGGATAAAACTGTCCCTGAGTTTCATACTGCTGATGTTAATCCATTAACACTCGGATGGCTGATGCTACCGACAGCTTCATTTAACCTTTATGTGCCGTCAGTTTAAAGGATACAGTTCACGAGCTTCATAATCAGAGATGCTCCATTGACTCGAGGCCTGTCAGTCATCAGCGTGAATAATGCTGCATGACAGGTTTCATATCGGAGCGTCTTGGAGGTCTCTCATTCTGCCTTAAAGGGATAAAGCAGATTATTTAAAATGGGTTGATATGAGGAATTAGTCCATAGTCAGAGGAGGGAAGTAACTAAGTGCATTTACTGAAGTTACTGTACTTGAGTACAATTCTGAGATACTTGTACTCTACTTGAGTATTTCCATTTCATGCTACTGTGTACTTCTACTCCACTACAGTTCAGAGGTAAATGGTGTACTTGTACTCCACTACATGTATTTAATACCTTTAGTTACTTTACAGATGTGGATGAATGATGTGAAATCTAATCAAGTGTTAAATCAGACTTTAGGTCCACCTGGAGTAAATCCACAAGCTACCCTGCAGTCTACAAAGTCATTCAAACTAGCTGCACCTTTACCAGCTTTGATAACACTTTAATGATCAATCATTATAAAAAATATCATATATATTATTCTGAAATGGACCAATCTGCACAATGACTACTTTTACTGTCGCTACTTTCACTATATTTTGATGAGAATACTTTTCTACTTTTACTTGAGGAACATTTTGAATGCAGGACTTTTACTGTAACAGAGTATTCCTACACTCTGGTACTTCTACTTTTACTCAAGTACAAGATCTGAGTACTTCTACTTTTACTCAAGTACAAGATCTGAGTACTTCTACTTTAACTCAAGTACAAGATCTGAGTACTTCTACTTTTACTCAAGTACAAGACCTGAGTACTTGTTTGTTTGTTTGTTCACCATGTAAAGCGGCCTTGGGTCCCTTGAAAGGCGCTATACAAATGTCATCTATTATTATTATTATTATTATTATTAAAGGTAGTTATTATTATTAACATTATTTTTATTTATTATTGATCATTTAATAATGGTATTTAACATTTTATTTGTAAAGACTTAACCTGCTTTACAGTGGATATAATATAATATTCAAATGCTATAACTAAATGCTAACAGTCCCTCGCTTTTAATATAGCAAACATGTCTGAAATGAAATCTGTCCGTCCTCTTATGGAGGCGTCTTTATTAGGAACGGATGGACTTTCACTCAAGTCTAAGTTAGGTATTCACCTGAAGGTCAGAATAAAAAGGCAATATACTGTATACCATTTTCATTTTCATTTTTACTCAAATAACACATAGGTGGATAAATATAACGCTAGTTTGGTGTTGCATTTTCAGTTTCAAGTTTAGATCTTAATCTGTGGGCTTCCATCCATACATCAGTTTAAATAGTTCAATTAATGTAATAGATAACAGTTTAAATAACTAAATGTAATTAATAATGGTATAGACATCCACATTTTGCCATCCAAGTGGCATTATTTAATAATATGACAATTATGGTTAAAATATCTACTTTTGTACATTCAATACCCAGCTTTTCCATTTTAGGAGCAACCAGAGGTGGAAGAAGTACTCAGATTTAAGCAAAGTAGAAATACTAATTTGGAAAGATACTCTGTTAAAGTAAAAGTCCTGCATTATAGCACAATATTGGCTTCCAAAATGTAATGGAGAAGAAGTATTAAGTAGCATAACATTGAAATATTCAAGTAAAGTACCTCAAAATTGTACTTAAGAACTTGAGTGAATGTACTGTTACACTCCAGCACTGTCAGTAACCTCTGATCTTCGACTTGTTTATATATTTGATCATTCAGTTGTATCGTATGTAATCTAATCCGGCCTTGTCTCCAGTCTCCATCGGTAAATAACACACTTGTTATTCATGTGTTTCCTGATCATCCTTCAGGTGCAGCCGGAGGATACATGTAGATCGCTCGCTGAAGCAAAGCATCCTACCTGACTTGTTTTGTGTGCGTGTGTGTGTGTGTGTGTGTGTGTGTATGTGTGTGTGTGTGTGTGTGTGTGTGTGTGTGTGTGTGTGTGTGTGTGTGTGTGTGTGTGTGTGTGTGTGTGTGTGTGTGTGGGCGTTGGAAGAATTACAAACAGGAGACAAAGGTTCACTTCTCCAGAGCTGAAACAGCTGAGAAGGAATCACAGCATTTCTCTGTGCTGTCAGAAAATAAACTGTAATTATTATACCTGTAGAGAAAATGAAGGAGAAACGTATTTGTGTAGGCCAACCTAGAAGTTAGCACATTACATTACATTTAGCTGACGCTTTTCTCCAAAGCGAATTACAATAAAAGCATTCGACCAAGAAGATACAAACTTGAAGAAAACAGAATCATATAAGTACATCAGGTTTCATAGAGCCATTTTGAATCAGCTGAAGCGACTTGACTGACTTCTTGGTACACCCTGATAATAAAGAGTTACAATAATCCAGCCTAGAAGTAACAAATGCATGGACTAGTTTCTCTGCATCGTTTTGAGGCAAGATATGCCTGATTTTTGCAATGTTACGTAGATGGAAGTAGGCGGTCCTTGAAATTGATTTTATGTGGGCATTAAAGGATAAATCCTGATCAAATATAACACCAAGATTCCTTACAGTCTCATTGGAGGCCAAATTAATGCCATCCATAGTTAGTATATCTTTAGATAGTTTGTTTCGTAGATTCTTCGGGCCGAGTACAATAACTTCAGTTTTGGTTGTGTTTAACATCAAAAGTTTAAGGTCATCCACGTTTTTAAGTCCTTGAGGCAGTCTTGAATTTTATTTAGATGATTAATTTCATCAGGCTTGATTGATAAATATAGTTGAGTATCATCTGCATAACAATGAAAATGTACAGAATGATTCCTTATAATATTGCCTAACGGAAGCATATCTAATGTGAACAAAATAGGTCCGAGCACTGAGCCCTGTGGCACTCCATGGCTAACTTTGGTTTGCCTGGAAGATTCATCGTTGACAGTGAGCTGTTTGGCTGATGCAGAGCGGAGTGCACGTGCTGGGGTGTACAGTTTAACCATGTCCTGGATGTAGGAAGGGCCAGATCCATTCACAGCATGGTATGCAAGTACCAGTGTCTTGAAGTGGATTCTAGCAGTTACCGGGAGCCAGTGAAGGGAGTGGAGGAGCGGCGTGGTGTGGGAACATTTAGGAAGGTTGAAGACCAGACGAGCCGCTGCATTCTGGATGAGCTGCAGAGGTCGGATGGCACATGCAGGTAGACCAGCCAGGAGGGAGTTGCAGTAGTCTAGGCGTGAGATGACGAGAGCCTGGACCAGAACCTGCGTCACTTTCTGTGTCAGCTGGGGACGTATCCTCCTGATGTTGTAAAGAGTGTATCTGCAGCAGCGGGTTATAGCAGCGATGTTTGCAGTGAAGGACAGTTTGTTATCTAGGGTCACACCAAGATTCCTTGCAGTCTGAGTCGGGGAAACAATAGAGGTGCCGATGTTGATTGTTAGGTCAAGAGCATATCTCTGGTTCCCTCCACACAAAGCCAATGGGTTTTTACGGAATATTGCATAAAATAATCTCTGTGTCAAAGCTTACTTCAGGCTAACAACAAACAACACATTCAGAAAACCATTGACTTCCAAACAAGAAGTGCTGACATTTGAACTAATTTCTGTTTTTTAGGACTCATTCCTGCACCTCTCTATATACACTCTTTATCGATCTAAAGGGTAAACTCCTGAGCAGGAATCTTCCTGGAGTTTATTAACTGAGTTTGTGTTGGATGGTTTCCTCATTCACGATCAAAGCAGAGCTCCTTCAGCAGCACCTCACAAACCTGTCAGGGAACTGTGTGTGTGTGTGTGTGTGTGTGTGTGTGTGTGTGTGTGTGTGTGTGTGGTGTGTGTGTGTGTGTGTGTGTGTGTGTGTGTGTGTATGTGTGTGTGTGTATGTGTATGTGTGTGTGTGTGTGTGTGTGTGTGTGTGTGTGTGTGTGTGTGTGTGTGTGTGTGTGTGTGTGTGTGTGTGTGTGTGTGTGTGTGTGTGTGTGTGTGTGTGTGTGTGTGTTCTGTTTCAGTGATATGTGTCACTCAAGTCTGTTTTGGGGCATTACAAAACACTAAGGCATCCAGTCAAGGTAACGTAGAAAAATAAAACATTAACATTAATAGCATATTCAATTTATTTTTGCAATACAGGAAAATAATTTTGTTGTTAACATTGCTAGTAAAAAATATTAAATAAAACATAATTTCATATTTACATAATAGTGTCTACTGTAGTAGACACTGCAAATGTTCCATTGGCTTTGTATGTTTATATCAATCTTTTTATTGATTGAATTGTATTTCATCTTTTATTGGAACCTAACTTTGACTTCATATTTTTTTATAAATATTTGTATTTTATTGAATAATTATTTAATTGCACATTCTTACTTATATCCTTTATTTTTGTATTTCTCAAATCGAGCAACTTTTCCACCTGTATAAATAAAGTATTATTTTCTTAGTCTTTATTTTTTGATTATTTAAAAGTAAAATGCCCTGGGACAAAATGATATAAAAAATAAGGGTCTTCGGCATATTTTGTTTTATTTTAAGGATCTTTCACTACAAAAATTATTTAAATCTCCAAAAGTACCAACACGGATATATGAGATGTCTAAGCTCAACCCCCCCCCCCCCCGCAGAGACAGAAAGCCCCTCTCTCCCATTCAGTAGTTTATGTTTACTCTCATGGTTTGAACAGGAGTTGGACTGCTCCTGGAAAGGGGCCCAGGGGGGCGTGGCTTCCCGGTTCTCCCGGAGAGGAACTGCGACGTCACCGTGCCCATATAAGGCATGAGGACTTCCTCCGGAGGAAGGGTCATAATAACGAGACCGGAGTTTGATTGTGAAGGCTATAATTCATATCTAATGGGGCTAATATCAGGTGGTAGAGGAGCTGATGTGTACTTTAAGTTAGATCCAACTCAAACATAATAATAGCCTCGTTTTTGTTATGATGTAACATGGATGAATGAATAAATGTTTGATGCAAAATGATATTGACACCTCGTCACTTATCAAGTGTTATCCAACCTATAAAGACTTGAAAATCTACTATGAATGTTGCTCTTCAATTTATTTATTGAAATGTATTATACAGGATTCAATCATAGCATAAATAAGTCAAATTATCAAGAAAAATATGAAATGAAATCTTATTTTTAATTTATTTTAATTGTACATTTATGCTATCTATATTTTCGGTTTATTTTTATTTCCATTTGCACTTTTTTATGTTGTGTTGCATGGGACTTAATATTTTATTGTGAAAACTACGCTGTGTAAAGTCAAATACAGCCTTTACACTCACATGGCTTTACCTTTGAACACTTACAGTTATTTTAAACAAAGTGTTTACTCCACAGAAAGTGCAAGTTTTCTCCTCCTTTCTTCACATGGCAGCAGGGTTTCTGCTCCCATGCCTACAGGCTTGTTTACAGTCGCCTCTTCCCGGCATCAGCGTCACTATAGTGGGCGTGGCCAACGGAGCCTCCGGACCAATCACAGCGCAGCTCAGCCCTAGCAGCAGACGCGTGTGTGTGGCTATATAAATAGGCACGAATTGAACCCTCTGAACACACCTCAACAAGCACCAAGAGCTGCACAACTAACAGGAGATACTTTCCCTCCCAGGAGCAGCACTGAGACTTTACCACACAAGTTTACTGGACGTTTTGGTGGGTTTTGTAATCCTATTTCGCTTGTGGGACACTGTTAAAAGGAGTGGATGCCCGCTTTCTCTGCTGACATTTGTTGCAGAGTGTGTTTACGCAGCTGGTAAGCTCACGTTTCCCTTAATGTCTACAAAGATGGAACAGCCTTTCTATCATGACGACTCGTATCTGTCTTCTTACGGCCAGTCAGACGCGGCAATGCATGACTACAAGCTGTTAAAGCAGAATATGAACTTGACAGAGCCCTATCGCAGCCTGAAGTCCCACCTGAGGGCGGAGATAGACCCGTACCAAGGAAGGGGACACCACCACCACGACGGGGGGTCCCTGAAGCTCGCATCCCCGGAGCTGGAGAGGCTCATCATCCAGAACGGTAACGGGGTTATCACAACCCCGACCCCGGGTCAGTACTTCTACAACAGAGGCATCACGGATGAGCAGGAGGGCTTCGCGGATGGATTTGTGAAAGCTTTGGATGAGCTGCACAAAATGAACCAAATGCCTCCTCCAAATGTGTCCATCGGAGCCGGGGGAGTCACTACATGCTCCCCGGCGGCCTCTAGTGTTTTTGGGTCCACTTTATTACAGCCGGAGCCTCCTATCTACACCACCCTGAATGCATACTGCCCGAACACAAGCCTCTCCACATCCGCGCCAAGCTACCCAACAGCCACCATCAGCTACCTGCCTCCCCACCAGCAGAGCCAGGCTTTCCAGCAGCACCAGTCCCTCCATCACCCGCAGAGGCTGGTGGCTCTGAAAGAGGAGCCTCAGATTGTTCCAGATTTCCTCAGCAGCGACGGATCGCCTCCAATGTCCCCCATCAATTTGGAGACGCAGGAGCGCATCAAGGCGGAGCGCAAGAAGCTGCGTAACCGGCTGGCTGCGACCAAGTGTCGGCGGCGGAAGCTGGAGCGCATATCCCGGCTGGAGGATAAGGTGAAGGGGCTGAAGAACGACAACCATGGGCTCTCCAACACGGCCTCGGTGCTCCGGGACCAGGTGGCACATCTCAAACAAAAAGTCCTGACGCACGTGAGCAGTGGCTGCCAGCTGATGCTCACAAGCAAATTGGAGGCGTTTTAAAAACACAACATAAGACTTTGAGGCGTTTCAAAACACACAAAAAAGACTTTACTCCTGGCGCATGTGAGATGTTGCCAACTGATGCTCTCAAGCAAATTGGAGGCGTTTTAAAACACATAAGACTTAAAAATGACTGAGAAGTGATAACACTGGAGATGCCCATCATGGCATCATCACAGGCTCTTTGTGGTGAAAAAAGACTGATTGAAATGGTACTTCCGGATGCTGGACATCGCTGAAAGCACCTTTTAGCATCCAGACTGAGCTCTGCGGGTTTACTAATGGTAGAAAAATGGGAATCGTTATTGTATTTTTTATTTGTACCTTTTTATTGTCATGCTGCGTTTATTCATTGTGTAAATTATTTGTGTTCGTCCGGTTGATCCAGACAAACTGATGATGTCCAATGTTTACACTGTCCTTTTTTTATTTGTGATGTGTATTTAAGTAAAGTGTCTCAAAAATGAACCGGAAGTTGTGGAGTGTTTTGATTTTTATATCATTTTAAGAGAGTATAAACATGCAACACATAACCAGGATAAACACAGGTTTCCCCTCTCGTTTCTAAAGAGATGGAAGAAGTACTTTTGCTATATTTAAAGTAGAAATACTCAATTCCAAGTAGGCTATAAGTCTTGCATTCAAAATGTAGGCTAAGTTAAAGTCCAAAAGTATTAGAATAAAAAACACCAAATATATTATATTTTTATATTTACATGTTATTACATTTAAGTACTTGATATGCAGCTAGGTAGCTTGTAGATGTACTGCAGATATAATTGAATGTATACTATTTTCATTAGGCCTATCATAAGTAATGTGAATTTACAACTAAAGTACAATATTTACCTTTTAGATGTAGTGAAATAAACGTATAAATTAGCAGAACATATACATACTCACATAGTACAAGTATCTAACATTTGTATTTATCTACAATACTTTAGTAAATGTACTTAGTTACTTTCCACCACTGTGTATTGTTAACAGTTGCCATAGCTCCCAGTGAGGAACGCTTACACAAGCACGTTCTGGGTTCTTTACGCACAGAACGTAATACGCATTTCCTGGTTACGCACAGGCATGTCCAAATAAGGGCATGTTGGTAAACACATACGTCGTCACATCATGTGGGAGAGTTTCCGGGAACCCCCGCCCAGGTAATGCAAAGTAGTTTAATCTCTGCTGGTGATCGATAAGGTTTGGCGGAATTTCCTCTTGTTATGCAACTTTTTACAACCTGTCACACAGGAACGGAGCAAAGTGCAGCAGTGTTATCAGGATGGAACATCATTTAAAGTTTTAAAGTACATTGAAGTAGATAAAAACAATAACGTGAGCGGTTCAAACTCTTATCATGAATCACATGTGATATAAGGGTCATGCAGGTCAGTGTCAAATGTAATAAAGTACTAGTATTTGACTGAAAGCCTCCTTAACTACAAGTTTGAAGTACTTTACTTGAGTTAAGTATGTACTTGTAATGCTAACTCGTAGGTTACTTTCATTGTATTTTTACTCCACTACATGTATATTTTACAGCTTTACTTACTTAACATATTCAGATTATTAGCTAATACCAATTATAATTAAAGCAACCTAAAGTAGATAAAGCAATCACATGATGGTTTAAAACTCTTGTCATGATTCACATCTGATATAAGGGTAATTCAGGGCAGAGTTTAAATGTATTAGTACATTTACTCAATTGCGTTAGGCCTACTTACAGTAAGTACACGTTTGAAGTACTTGTATACATTTGAGTATTTACATGTTATGCTAATTCATGCTACATTTACTCCACAGTTTGTAAGCAAATATTGTGCTTTTTACTCTCGCTTTAGCTGCTAGTTTTGTGTGTATGTGTGTGAGCACAATAGCAAATATTGCTAGGAGAGGACTCTTTAAAGTAGAGACACTACTGATATACACCTGGACATCAGCAGGAGAGGACTCTTTAAAGTAGAGACACTACATACTGATATACACCTGAACATCAGTAGGAGAGGAATCTTTAAAGTAGAGACACTACATACTGATATACACCTGAACATCAGCAGGAGAGAACTCTTTAAAGTAGAGACACTACATACTGATATACACCTGAACATCAGCAGGAGAGGACTCTTTAAAGTAGAGACACTACATACTGATATACACCTGAACATCAGCAGGAGAGGAATCTTTAAAGTAGAGACACTACATACTGATATACACCTGAACATCAGCAGGAGAGAACTCTTTAAAGTAGAGACACTACATACTGATATACACCTGAACATCAGCAGGAGAGGACTCTTTAAAGTAGAGACACTACATACTGATATACACCTGAACATCATCAGGAGAGAACTCTTTAAAGTAGAGACACTACATACTGATATACACCTGAACATCAGCAGGAGAGGAATCTTTAAAGTAGAGACACTACATACTGATATACACCTGAACATCAGCAGGAGAGGACTCTTTAAAGTAGAGACACGACACACTCTTTAATGAATAAATATGAGTGATACTTCCACCACTGACAACAGGAAGCGGTTTCCTCCGTGATGGAATAATTTAAAACACATTTGAATTATGAAACAGCTTTTTTATAAAGGCCTAAATGAATGATTTAGATCCATAATCACAGTCCTAAATACGTTGGGTGCAACCTGTCGCTGCCACTCACGCGTCAACGTTACATATTGGAGGTGTCAGTATAATCGGAACAGGAAGTGACATTGGCTTCGGGAATTTCGGGGGCGTTTGGAGATGCCACACTGCCTGGCAGAGCAGCAAGTAATGTGTGTGTGTGTGTGTGTGTGTGTGTGTGTGTGTGTGTGTGTGTGTGTGTGTGTGTGTGTGTGTGTGTGTGTGTGTGTGTGTGTGTGTGTGTGTGTGTGTGTGCGTATGTGTGTGTGTGTGAATGGACACTGCCAACATTCTTCAGTGGATGCATCAGAGCCAGATATGTGGGGCGGGGGGGGGCTCAGGAGGGATTGTTTGGGGGGAAAGTCCCGCGTTAAGTAGACCTGATGAGTCACGCTGTTAGGGGTCACTTCATGTGGGCCCCACTGGTATGTCCATTGAAATGCATCTTTTCCTCCATGTCTGAGGGTAATTGTTGTTATTTGTACTCCACTGAATTTGTCTGCCAGCGTTAGTACTCTGCAGAGTAAAAAAAAGCGTTATTATAAAATTATAAATGTATGTAATTTCAGTTCACTTTAATAATATTACTTAAAGGTGGAGTAGGTAAGTTTGAGAAACCGGCTCGAGATACAGTTTTTGTTATATTCCATGGAATGCTCTTAACATCCCGATAGCAATGAATATCTTAAATGCTTTGACAAAAAATCCATACAAACATTTCATCTGAGGAAGCTGTAGCGCTGTAAAAAGCACGACCAATCATCTGAGCCGGCCCGGCTAAAGTAACTGGACGGCCTACCTGCCTGTCAGCCTTCCATGTGTGTTGGAGGAGGGGCTCTGTAAGGAAGTGGCAGATTTGTTCCGGCTGTGTATTTTAAAATTCTAGCCACTCGAGCTGGTTTCTCCAAAATTACCTACCCCACCTTTAAGTAATATTTGAAATGCAGACAATTTCCTTTACAGAATATTTCTACACAAATGTGTTGTTACTGAAATATAGGGTCTGAGTACCGTTACCATCCCTGACATGTGTTTTTTAACCCGGAGAGGAGTCGTGCAGAATCTAATGTCTATACAAAATCTAAGAGGAGATTTCTGTGAGATCAGTGTGAGATCAGTGTGTGACGTGAAGTAAACACACTGAGTTTCTTTTCAACCACTTCAGACACCGGCTGTGGTTTCCTCTCTCACCTCAGGATGTTTCTGAGAGGAAGGCTTTGATCTCATTTTGTCTGACACATAAAATAACAGAATTTCCATCAATAACAACTCCTCTATCTTGTGCCGTTTGGACATGGAAACACACCTACACCAGTTCCTCTTTTTTGATCAAGAAACCTACATTTTAGGGGATGTACGTCAAATATCTCACTGCCTGTTTTTACCAAAGGCCACAGATAGTTGGGCTTCGATCAAGTTGGCTTTGATATTCATTCAATCAACTGCACCGTGGGCTGGAAGATTCATAATGACATTAACATACAGTATAGTATTAGTATCATACAAACTGTAATTGTTATAGTAAATAATGTGCAGAAGTTTATTTTTTACTTTTCATTTATTTAAAATTTGATTATAGTCAAATTATTCTATTTATCGAGCAGAATTTCATATTATTATTGTTTTATTATTATTATCATTACATGGTCTACAGAAGTTAATATTTCAGGGGATTTCTGAAACCTGAATTATTTTAATTTCATTTCTTGTTGCTTTTATTGTAACATATTAATAGATGTGTGTGTAACACTTCTCCTGCACTCACACACTAGTGTACAGCTCCTACTCAGGAACACTTTAAACACAACTTCGTGTCTCCATCTACACACACAGGCCCACATACTCTATTCTACATATTCTGATCACACACACACACACACACTCCAAAAACAGGCTCTCCACACACTCGGCCCACAGAGTGTCTGTGGGAACATCTGTGATGCTGACGCTGACGTACATCACTGATCGGGGGGGTTTGGTTTCCTCTACACAAGCCCCTTCCACACACACACACACACACACACACACAGAAACATACATACACAGACACACAGACACACACACACACACACACACTCTTCTCTAGAATCATGAACATTCCTCCCACCTCTCCGCTGCCATCAGAGCTTCTTACTGTACCATCACTTGTTTCAGACGGATTCAAAATGACGTGTTATTTTTTACTTTGCAAATACAGTATAAAAAACACAGGAATTTATCAAATATAATATTTTGTAGTAAATACAGGAACAGCATCAACTATCTGACTGAGATAAATAAGTGACATCTACATTTAAATCTTATTTATTATGAATAATTACAATTTATTTGGGTGTTTTTTCACATTTCCAAAGCACAACATGACCTTGTAATATATATATATTTGTTACCATGTGGTAGGAATACTTAATCACTGGGTGTTTGTCTGTGATTTAAAGCAACATAAACTAGTAAATTGGCATTCAGATAGCATTCAAAGAAATATACAGTGTACTGCTGTTTACTGTTGTGTAATGCTGTGTACTTCCATGTACTGCTGTGTACTGCTGTGTACCGCTTTGTACTTCTGTGTACTGCTGTACTGTTGTGTAATGCTGTGTACTTCTGTGTACTGCTGTATACTGCTGTGTACTTCTGTGTACTGCTGTATACTGTGGTGTACCGCTGTGTACTGCTGTGTACATCTGTGTACTGCTGTGTACTGCTGTGTAGTTCTGTGTACCGCTTTGTACTTCTGTGTACTGTTGTGTACCGCTGTGTACTTCTGTATACTGTTGTGTACCGCTGTGTACTGCAGTGTACTGCTGTGTACCTCTGTATACCGCTGTGTACTGCAGTGTAGTTCTGTGTACTGTAAAGCAGTCCGTGAACACAGTATTACTGCATGTCTCGTGGATGTAACGCTGTTGAAACGATGCATAATGCACATTTCAATATTAAGGGTTGCTTGTCTTGTCTTAAACAGTACATTGTGTTTTTCTTGCATGTTCTTCAGACCAATCAGACCACAGCTCCTCCCTCCACAGACTGGTCTCAGGCTGACACCTGGTGGTGAGTTTGTGAAACTGCACGGGCATTTTTTAAGCAGGAAGTAGGAAGAAACTATACAATTTTAGAGTTTATTCACTTAAATAAAAGTCAGATCAGTTGTACAAACATATCTTGACAATGTTTTCAGGAACCTTGTTAGTTAAACTGTAAATGTGTACATATGTCCTGTCTGTATGTGTTTCAGTGTACTCCATTCAAGGCAGATGTTGTCATGCAGACCAAACACCTCTTCCTATTCCCTTCTGAAGCCTCGAAAAGAATGAAGCTGTGCTACAACATGATCCAATACATGAAGCTTCAGCTGTTTCCTCCTTCTTCTTCTCCTACTCCAGCTTGATTTCTTTACACACAGCTTCTGTTTTCAGGCTTGTTTCTGGTTGTGAATTCACCCAAACTGTGTCTCTCTTTCCGCTCAGGCTTGATCTAGCAGCAGCTCAGCAGCTCAGCAGCTCCGGGAGTCCTCTGCCTGACGCCTGGAGCTGAAATCCTCCGTCTGTGTGGATCAGAGGAGGTTGTTGCTGCCGTGACCGTCTGAGTGGAAGAACAGAAGACATGTGGGTGTCCGTGTGCCTCCCCCACCCCCGTCTGCCTCTGTGGAATGAATGGAGGAGTAGGAGGGGTGAGTAGATCTGGCTGTGTGACATAAAAGCGTTCTGCATAAAGTTCCCATGAGCCCTAGCAGTTCCTCAGCAGGTCAGACTGGACCTAACGTGGGTCAGAGCCGGTCCTGAGGAGTCTTTTAAGGTACCAGACTCACAGCATTAGCATTCAGACCTCCATATGTTGTGTTTTCTGCCCTTTTAAAGCCATTTAAAGCCAGTGTTTTGCTCTTTGTCAGCTGTATGTGTTCTTCTACCACAAGACAAGGATTCTCTTGCTCAGAGACCTTTATTAACCCTTCAAATATAGGTTATTATTGTGTTACTACGGTAGCACATATAATAAAATTGGAACGATACAGAGAAGATTAGCATGGCCCCTGCGCAAGGATGACACGCAAATTCGTGAAGCGTTCTATATTGCCATATTATTTAAGATTTTTATGATTTTATATGATTTTTCAAAGATTTGATTCAGGCAGAACAGCGCCGCCGTGGCCGCTGGTGGTATTGCAGCTACAGAGTGGAGCCTCTCACTGTGTTCAAATCTTTCCCTTTGATCTCGTTATCGCTTAAAAACTACAACAAGACCTGATCAAATCTGGACTTTTATGACTTTATTGTCCTCGGGTGTAGATCTAGGGGTTTTCCTTTAGACTCCAGTGGTTAAGATTCACGTTTCTGCTCGCAAACTTCACTTAAACTTGTTATTTCTTACGTTTTTGTATTTAAGTGTTGCCAGTCGCGTCGTTAGAAAAAAACATAACGTGTTACCCTAGTTCTACTGTAAGACTGTAAATGGCGGAGTGGTAACTTTTAATCACGAATGGTACATATGAATGTTAACTTCATAAACGTTAGCGCATAGTAATACGCATTAAATTACAAGTAGGCCTATATACGGATTTAAACGGCCGGAAAGCTCCGGTGTGTTTCTGGCGTAAAGCCTCGGCTTAACTTGTTACCAATGTGCGCGAACGTTAAAAGACAACCATATTGGCATTCATCTGTTATATTAAATTATAACTGACTGTCTTGTTAAGTGCAGTAGCAAAGGGTATCTTACCTTTTCAAAAGCTGGTGCCTGCCCTGCTGTACTCGGCTGTTGTTCGTTATAGCATAACGTTAGCATTTAGCTTCTGGCGATTAGATTCATGATTATAAAATTATAAAAGTAGGGTAGACATGTGGAGATTATCCGGCTGAACAAAACGTGCATTTATCAAACAGGTTCGTTTTCCACAGACCTTATTTCGAGCTATTTTCCAAAATCCTATGGAGAACTGCCATTGCTTTTTTGTCGAGGGAACCAGCAGCTTACTTACCGGATAAAATACGTCATCCCTGCACCACAAATGAATTGACAGTTAAGACGCACGCCAGCGAAATAACACGTCATCCAATCAGAGGAGACAATCTAACTGAGACGGGGCGAGGATAATCGGGCCTGCTCAGTCTCACTAATGGCGCGTTTCCACTGCAGCGGGGTAGCCCCGTTTAAGCGTCCCTAAGCGTCCTCGCTCTGGCCTCGGGCTGCCTCGCTGGCCGGCCCAGGCCGTGGCGCATTTCCATTACAGTTTAGGACCTGGGGTAGCAACGCAGTGTAGGCGGGGCGATCGGCTTTGTTTTTGTTCACATTTCGAGTTGTTCCGTCGAGCTCCCGCTGGATTTGATCATCCCCAATGAGATGTAGGAACCTCGTCACCTCCTCGGTCGACCACGGTGTGCTTCTTATTAGACGTAGCCATTTTTGTAGCTCATCCGTTTACAAAATGATGTTTATAAAAATGCTGCAAGTTTGCTTCTAGATATATATGCGACGCTAGGGATGAACTCGCGCGCAATCTTGTGACGATTCTCTCTGACCAATCAGCAGTCGAGAGTGTTGACGTCACTAGTTCAGCCCTGGCCCTGGTCTGAGGGAACCATGATTTTATGAGGCAGAAAAAGAGGGAAAAAGTACCCGCTGGCCGGTACTAGGCTATATGGAAACGCCACCAATTGACATTGACATCAGGACAGCAGATAGCTTACACACCTTCCGGCGTAGACTGAAAACTCATCTCTTTCGACTCCACTTCGAGCAATAGAACTATTAACAAAGCACTTATATACTAAAGGACTGGCTTACCTAAAGCCAGTTGAGTAGCACTTGAAATGTTTTTGCTCTATGAAGCCTGATGTACTTATATGATTCTGTTTTCTTCAAGTTTGTATTTTGTTGGTCGAACGCACTTATTGTAAGTCGCTTTGGATAAAAGCGTCAGCTAAATGCAATTTAATGTAATGTCCTCTGCTATTACTCTTAACAAGACAGTCCGTTATAATGTAATATAGATGAATGCCAATGTGTTGTCTTGTAACGTTCGCTCATAGCATTGGTAACAAGTTGCCGCTAAACCAGAAACACACGGAGCTTTCCGGTGTTCCGGATTAACTGGTTCCCCGATCAACTGGTTGACAGATGTGGAGGCGTGGCCTTCGACTGAAATACACATTTCGATCGCTTCTTCTGTCGTTTACATACATCTTTTGGTATATTTGGCTGGATAGGAACACTTTGATGCACATTCAGTACCAGTGTGTGAGGTTGTGGTTACGATGGCGATATCCGGACGCGAACAGCGAGGACTACAAAAAGAAAAACGAGTTGACATGGGGATGTCTGTTCAAAACATTGCGAGCTCCAATAAATCATTTAAACCAGCTATTGTTGCCAGACTAATTACTGAATATCGTTCTTAATGTGATACCAAGTCCATCTGAGACCTGTGTACACCTTCAGACAGCCTCCAAGTGAAGCACACGTTGTTTACTCACAGTTTGAAAGCAGCGTGGAGAAGTCTTCAGCTGTGTTAAGGCGAGACACCCCAGATGAATAGGGTAATTTTTTTAACTTAAAGGTATCAGCTAGAAATGTCTCCAGTTAATTACTTACAATAAGGCAATTGTCTTTTGTATTACAAGTTTCTGAAATAGCATGTTTAAATATGCAAATTATCCATTATCTCATTAAATATGCACATATTTTAACACATTTCAGGAATCGAAATCTGAACTTTGGATATAGCCAGATTCAAAATTCTTGTTTCATTTTGTAGTCATATTAGTATCTAAGGCTTTTACAGAAGGGATATTGGATATCTCTTTTTATCATTCCATAAATCAGAAAATACTGTCAACAGCCCTAAAATATCCATTTTCGTCATGTTTTTAGGTATACAATGTTGTATAATTCAGGCTATGAATTATATATGAACAAACCCTTCTGTAAAAGCCTTCATAATATTGATAGGAATATAACTGGAAGGTTTGGTGTCTCTACGTGCTACTGAAGTTGAAATTTCGAACTCAGAGTAGGAGAAAAAACTCATTTTGAGAAAACGACCTTTAAAGATTGCAGTGAGGCGCTAGCTAAACCCTCCTGTTCTTTGGATGACAGCTTGCGCATCGACGCACTCCGTGAAGGTATTTCATGTTCAGGGTCATTTTTTTTTATATAACCTTGCTTCGTGCAAGTGACAATTGTTGTCGTCTTCTCTGTGAACGTTTTTTTCGCCGTTCTTTTGGCATTTTGAGATTTCAATTTCTAGCTGAAAGCTAACCAGGAAGTGTTTTAGCACACCACGTGACGCATCTGAACGAATCACGTTGTCAGAAATTGACACCAGCCAATGAGATTTCGTTTCTTGGTTTAAGACCCCTTTGTGCTTTCACGATTGGTTGCTGATACAAAGGAAATGACCATATTTGGATCCGATGAGATTGTGCAGGAGAGACGGAGCTTTCCAGCGATACCTCTGTTGACATGGTGCACACAGCGGTCGCGGTACTTTATGTTACGTTAGAATGCTAACTTTTGGTGAATTTAGGAGAAATCTACAGACGCAAATAGACAAACTATAGTAAAATAAACACTTAAATGTGTATTTTGTACGTTTTCCTTCCAAAAGTCTGAAAGAAAACATGTTATGGAATCAAAATAGCACAAAATCTCAAAATTGACCAGTAGGCCTACTTGAAAAACGATGTTTTTGCCTGCCGTGTCTCGTTGTGATCCGCTCGAATACATCCTTAAAACCAGCTATTGGGCTGGAGTGACTTTTGCTGTTGGGACTCGGGTTTGAGTCCAGCATGAACTTTTGTTATTTTCATGTCGATGGACACTGAATATTATGTAGTTTGAATAGAGGATTCCTAATATTGTTTGCCGAGACCAACATTAATGACCCATCAGCATTTTAAAGTCTAAGTCCCTGCACATGCAGCAATTACATTCTGCTGCTATCTTTGCAAAACGAGTTAACAGTCACATGTTATCTGGATGAGTGCTGCAGAATGCCGTTTTTATAAGGGATGTATACAGTGCTGGAATTGGGCCGGTACTCACCGGTACGCAGTACCGGCACTTCTGGTTCTGACCCATGGAGTACCGGCACTTCTTGCTCAGTACCGGCATGCTGGCGGTACTCCGGTACTCATGCACCGTGCCAGTACTCAACACTCTCCCGCCGTTCTTATTATACATCCATATATATATATACAGCCGCCCGGTACTCAGTAGATGAGTCATGTGGTGCCGAACGGACATTCTCATCGCTCTAACCGCTGGAGTTTCACAGCGGCTGTCAGCTGTTTACTCCTGTCATTCAAACAGAACGTGCTGGAGAGGGGGCGGGGCTTATCTTCTCCATGTAAATACTGTGGTGGAAACGACTATGTCAAAATTAACCTATTTGACCGTGATTTAATAGTAATACACGTTTCAAAATAATAATAATAATAATGCCGAAGTAACAACATACTGAAAACTGTTAGTAAAACCATGTTTTAATGCTTTACAATTTACATACCTAGATGCACGTGTGTTGTGTTTATGCAGTGCAACTCCCACCCAGTGGGTGGCTATGTAGAGTGATAGAACAGAGCAGGTATGCCCCCGAGAGAAGGAAAGCAAGTCACGTCACAAATTAGCATTTCTAAAATGTTAGCGTGGATTAATAAAAGTGCAAAAAGACAGCGGTTGTCGCAGGAAGAAACTTCAAATACAGAGAACGCTGTGCCTGTGTTGGAAATTGTGTCTGATGGGGAGCTTTCTTTGGTTGATCCTCCTGCTCCAAGTTCTAGTGCATTAGCATTAGCACTAGCTCCGCCGCCTCCTCCAGAGCCTCTAAAGTTAGCTGCTGCTGGCGCAACTGCCACCACCAACACCGGGCAAAGCGATGCACCTGACTGCTGGACAACGGACCAGGTGCAATATTTTTGCAAGACCAATGCATGGCTCCTTCTTAAAGATAAGAAGCTAGGATGTCGGATATGCAGAGATGTCAAATCTTTGGGAATACACACTGGACAAGGACTGAAACTGTCAACTGAATGGGGTGAGTGTGCAGTGTCTCATTTCGGTGTTGACAAGGGCAAACAACAAGCTAGCCTGAGAAAAAAAATCAAAGAACATAAAGAATCACAAGCCCATGTAAAAGCTGCTGACATCCTTACATCTGCTTCACGTGAAACTATTCAACATCAAGTGCAGTCTATGCATAAATCTGAATTAGACACCACTATCAGAGTTTTTCGAACGGCATATACAATTGGCAAACATAGCCGGCCATTCACAGACATGCCAATTGATTTGAATGTACAGAAACTGAATGGGCTGAACGTGGGCAGGGTTTTGCACTCCAATAAAACCTGTGGCGAAATCATCGACCACATAGCTCATGAGCTGAAGAAAAAAATGGCAAAAGACATTACAGAAAACCAAAGAAAACTCTGTGTTTTGGTCGATGAATCTACCACTATTAGTGGTAAAACGGTGCTTGTTGTGTGTCTACGCTCAGCATTAGCTGATGCTGAGCCCGAAACGTTTTTTTGGGAGCTGATTGAGTTGGATGGAACAACGGCTGATGACATCACAAAGGCGTTAATGGAGTGTCTTGGAAGAGATTTTAACGAGGACTTTTTAGGTCAGTGTTTCGTTTCTTTTGCATGTGATGGGGCTTCAGTCATGCTAGGGAAGAGAACAGGCGTTGCTACCCAGTTGTGTAGTAAATTCCCAAGCCTGTTTGTGTGGCACTATTCCAATCATCGTCTAGAGCTGGCAGTTGGGGATGTGGTCAAGGAGGTCTCAGGGCTCAATCATTTCCAGATCTTTTTTGACAAACTCTATTCCTTGTTCCATGCCTCCCCCAAAAATCAGAGGCAGTTAGCGCAGTGTGCGCAAGCAGTCGGACAGCGTCTCCTGGTGATAGGGCGTGTTTTGTCCATCCGCTGGGTGGCTTCAAGTGAAAGGAGCGTCAGAGCAGTCTGGGAAAACTACCGAGTGCTTCATGATCACTTCACAAATGCTGCAAACGACACGAGCAGGGATTCCAGAGACAGAGCAAAGTACAAGGGCCTGGATGATGTGCTCACATCTGCAACGTTTGTCAGCAATCTGGGACTGATGTACGATGCGCTCACAGAGCTCAGCGACCTCTCTCGGCAACTCCAAAAAAGAGAGATGACACTGCCTACAGCAGATAGGCTCTTAACTCGAGAAATACGAGTTTTTGAATCCATGGTCACCATGCCTGGCCCACACATGACTACAGTTCATACAGCTCTAGCTGAGAAGTCCTTCAAGGGTGTTGCCCTGCGTGAGAATGGCAGGCTTGTACAGATTCATGCAGGTCAGTTTTTCCGCAGTATGGTAGAGAATCTGAGACACAGAATGACTTCCACAACCTCCTCTCATGTCAGCACAAGAGAAATCCCATTACATGGCCGGGAGGCCCGGGACAATCAGCTAATCCAGGACATGAAAGTTATCCATCCTGGAAGTTGGCCTGAAGAGGAGTTAGACGTACAGTATGGGGACGTAGAGGTGCTACGTTTGTGCGAAGTGCTGAAAGTGGACAGAAGAGAGACTGTTCAGGGCTTTCGCGAATACAAGGAAACCAGGGCATCCCGTACACCTGCTGCCATGGAGCCTCTACTGAAAGCAGTCCGAACCATCGCTGTCTCCACTAGTGAGTGTGAGCGGGCATTCAGCTGCATGAACGATATCCTTACTGCAAAAAGGAATGCTCTCTCTGTCAGCCTGGTTTTCATTAAATGTAATGGACTATCACTAGGACAGTTCAATCCGGAACAGTATGTGAGGTCCTGGCTGGCAAAGGGAAGGAGAAGTGCTGATGAAAGAGCCTGTCCAGCTCCAGCCCCTGATACTGATGTCCCCAAGGCCTTCTGGAGCCTTTTCTAACAATGTGAAGTATATTGCAAAGCAGCTCACCCAGTGAGAAGACTTTTGGCATAATGTGCCGATTTGTACAGATCCTGGAGATAGAAGGACTTCAGACCAACCAGGGAGTTATCTGATCAGCTTGGTGTTCAATGTAACTCTTTACCATGGCTCAGACTTTGTTACTTGCAGTTACAGTTTCTCATTTTAGATTGTGCAAATTTTGCATTTGTTTTTACATGTTCTTTGTTCATGCTCTTTATCATTTTTCTGAGTTGGAAAGTTAGATTGCATCATAGTTTACTTTATACATATTTGTATTCTTCAGTGGTGAAGTATATTGCAAAGCAGCTCAGCCATGTGAGAAGACTTTTGGCACTTTTTCGTTTTTCGTTTTCTGAGTTGGAAAGTTAGATTGCATTCAAAATGTACAGAAATACTTAATTTTGTTAAAGCTTTTTATAAAAAATGCTTCTGACCAGAGCTTTGTTTCCTTGTCATTAATGTTGAACACCACCAGAGGGGCTCTCACCTGAAAGGTCTCTGCTTCATGTGTCTTCAGCAGAAGATCTAGACTTTGATTGCTATATTTTCAGTTAATATTGACCTTACTGAGCTTTAGCCATATCCGCTGCCTATCATAAAAAATGTTAAGTACAGTGAACCTTTCTAAAATATACAGTAGTAAAGAGACAAACCCACCAGCATTATAGTAGCCAAATTCTTGTTTGTGGGCTGTATATATAAAATTGACTTGAAAAAGTTGCTGATTTTAGAGTACTGGCACCTTTTTCATTCCAATTCAAGCACTGGATGTATATGTGTGTGTCTTTCATATTAAACATGATCGCTGGTAGATAGCCACAGAAGTCGTAACACAGTTTAACCTGGGCGGATCCCATTTTCCCATGGGTGGATCCCAGTTGACCCTGAGCGAATCACAGTTTACCTGAGAGGATCACAGTTTAACACAGCTGAAGACTTCTCCACGCTGCTTTCAAACTCTGAGTAAACAACGTACGCTTCACTGGGAGGCTGTCTGAAGGTGTACACAGGTCTCAGATGGACTTGGTATCACATTAGGAACGATATTCAGTGATAAGTCGGGCAACAATAGCTGGTTTTAAGCAGTGCTTGAATTGGAATGAAAAAGGTGCCAGTACTCTAAAATCAGCAACTTTTTCAAGTCAATTTTATATATACAGCCCACAAACAAGAATTTGACTACTATAATGCTGGTGGGTTTGTCTCTTTACTACTGTATATTTTAGAAAGGTTCACTGTACTTAACATTTTTTATGATAGGCAGCGGATATGGCTAAAGCTCAGTAAGGTCAATATTAACTGAAAATATAGCAATCAAAGTCTAGATCTTCTGCTGAAGACACATGAAGCAGAGACCTTTCAGGTGAGAGCCCCTCTGGTGGTGTGCAACATTAATGACAAGGAAACAAAGCTCTGGTCAGAAGCATTTTTTATAAAAAGCTTTAACAAAATTAAGTATTTCTGTACATTTTGAATGCAATCTAACTTTCCAACTCAGAAAACGAAAAACGAAAAAGTGCCAAAAGTCTTCTCACATGGCTGAGCTGCTTTGCAATATACTTCACCACTGAAGAATACAAATATGTATAAAGTAAACTATGATGCAATCTAACTTTCCAACTCAGAAAAATGATAAAGAGCATGAACAAAGAACATGTAAAAACAAATGCAAAATTTGCACAATCTAAAATGAGAAACTGTAACTGCAAGTAACAAAGTCTGAGCCATGGTAAAGAGTTACATTGAACACCAAGCTGATCAGATAACTCCCTGGTTGGTCTGAAGTCCTTCTATCTCCAGGATCTGTACAAATCGGCACATTATGCCAAAAGTCTTCTCACTGGGTGAGCTGCTTTGCAATATACTTCACATTGTTAGAAAAGGCTCCAGAAGGCCTTGGGGACATCAGTATCAGGGGCTGGAGCTGGACAGGCTCTTTCATCAGCACTTCTCCTTCCCTTTGCCAGCCAGGACCTCACATACTGTTCCGGATTGAACTGTCCTAGTGATGGTCCATTACATTTAATGAAAACCAGGCTGGACAGTCGGCTGACAGAGAGAGCATTCCTTTTTGCAGTAAGGATATCGTTCATGCAGCTGAATGCCCGCTCACACTCACTAGTGGAGACAGCGATGGTTCGGACTGCTTTCAGTAGAGGCTCCATGGCAGCAGGTGTACGGGATGCCCTGGTTTCCTTGTATTCGCGAAAGCCCTGAACAGTCTCTCTTCTGTCCACTTTCAGCACTTCGCACAAACGTAGCACCTCTACGTCCCCATACTGTACGTCTAACTCCTCTTCAGGCCAACTTCCAGGATGGATAACTTTCATGTCCTGGATTAGCTGATTGTCCCGGGCCTCCCGGCCATGTAATGGGATTTCTCTTGTGCTGACATGAGAGGAGGTTGTGGAAGTCATTCTGTATCTCAGATTCTCTACCATACTGCGGAAAAACTGACCTGCATGAATCTGTACAAGCCTGCCATTCTCACGCAGGGCAACACCCTTGAAGGACTTCTCAGCTAGAGCTGTATGAACTGTAGTCATGTGTGGGCCAGGCATGGTGACCATGGATTCAAAAACTCGTATTTCTCGAGTTAAGAGCCTATCTGCTGTAGGCAGTGTCATCTCTCTTTTTTGGAGTTGCCGAGAGAGGTCGCTGAGCTCTGTGAGCGCATCGTACATCAGTCCCAGATTGCTGACAAACGTTGCAGATGTGAGCACATCATCCAGGCCCTTGTACTTTGCTCTGTCTCTGGAATCCCTGCTCGTGTCGTTTGCAGCATTTGTGAAGTGATCATGAAGCACTCGGTAGTTTTCCCAGACTGCTCTGACGCTCCTTTCACTTGAAGCCACCCAGCGGATGGACAAAACACGCCCTATCACCAGGAGACGCTGTCCGACTGCTTGCGCACACTGCGCTAACTGCCTCTGATTTTTGGGGGAGGCATGGAACAAGGAATAGAGTTTGTCAAAAAAGATCTGGAAATGATTGAGCCCTGAGACCTCCTTGACCACATCCCCAACTGCCAGCTCTAGACGATGATTGGAGCAGTGCCACACAAACAGGCTTGGGAATTTACTACACAACTGGGTAGCAACGCCTGTTCTCTTCCCTAGCATGACTGAAGCCCCATCACATGCAAAAGAAACGAAACACTGACCTAAAAAGTCCTCGTTAAAATCTCTTCCAAGACACTCCATTAACGCCTTTGTGATGTCATCAGCCGTTGTTCCATCCAACTCGATCAGCTCCCAAAAAAACGTTTCGGGCTCAGCATCAGCTAATGCTGAGCGTAGACACACAACAAGCACCGTTTTACCACTAATAGTGGTAGATTCATCGACCAAAACACAGAGTTTTCTTTGGTTTTCTGTAATGTCTTTTGCCATTTTTTTCTTCAGCTCATGAGCTATGTGGTCGATGATTTCGCCACAGGTTTTATTGGAGTGCAAAACCCTGCCCACGTTCAGCCCATTCAGTTTCTGTACATTCAAATCAATTGGCATGTCTGTGAATGGCCGGCTATGTTTGCCAATTGTATATGCCGTTCGAAAAACTCTGATAGTGGTGTCTAATTCAGATTTATGCATAGACTGCACTTGATGTTGAATAGTTTCACGTGAAGCAGATGTAAGGATGTCAGCAGCTTTTACATGGGCTTGTGATTCTTTATGTTCTTTGATTTTTTTTCTCAGGCTAGCTTGTTGTTTGCTCTTGTCAACACCGAAATGAGACACTGCACACTCACCCCATTCAGTTGACAGTTTCAGTCCTTGTCCAGTGTGTATTCCCAAAGATTTGACATCTCTGCATATCCGACATCCTAGCTTCTTATCTTTAAGAAGGAGCCATGCATTGGTCTTGCAAAAATATTGCACCTGGTCCGTTGTCCAGCAGTCAGGTGCATCGCTTTGCCCGGTGTTGGTGGTGGCAGTTGCGCCAGCAGCAGCTAACGTTAGAGGCTCTGGAGGAGGCGGCGGAGCTAGTGCTAATGCTAATGCACTAGAACTTGGAGCAGGAGGATCAACCAAAGAAAGCTCCCCATCAGACACAATTTCCAACACAGGCACAGCATTCTCTGTATTTGAAGTTTCTTCCGGCGACAACCGCTGTCTTTTTGCACTTTTATTAATCCATGCTAACATTTTAGAAATGCTAATTTGTGACGTGACTTGCTTTCCTTCTCTCGGGGGCATGCCTGCTCTGTTCTATCACTCTACATAGCCACCCACTGGGTGGGAGTTGCACTGCATAAACACAACACACGTGCATCTAGGTATGTAAATTGTAAAGCATTAAAACATGGTTTTACTAACAGTTTTCAGTATGTTGTTACTTCGGCATTATTATTATTATTATTATTATTTTGAAACGTGTATTACTATTAAATCACGGTCAAATAGGTTAATTTTGACAGTCGTTTCCACCACAGTATTTACATGGAGAAGATAAGCCCCGCCCCCTCTCCAGCACGTTCTGTTTGAATGACAGGAGTAAACAGCTGACAGCCGCTGTGAAACTCCAGCGGTTAGAGCGATGAGAATGTCCGTTCGGCACCTCATGACGCATCTACTGAGTACCGGGCGGCTGTATATATATATATGGATGTATAATAAGAACGGCGGGAGAGTGTTGAGTACTGGCACGGTGCATGAGTACCGGAGTACCGCCAGCATGCCGGTACTGAGCAAGAAGTGCCGGTACTCCATGGGTCAGAACCAGAAGTGCCGGTACTGCGTACCGGTGAGTACCGGCCCAATTCCAGCACTGGTTTTAAGGATGTATTCGAGCGGATCACAACTTAACACAGCTGAAGACTTCTCCACGCTGCTTTCAAACTGTGAGTAAACAACGTACGCTTCACTTGGAGGCTGTCTGAAGGTGTACACAGGTCTCAGATGGACTTGGTATCACATTAGGAACGATATTCAGTGATAAGTCGGGCAACAATAGCTGGTTTTAAGGATGTATTCGAGCGGATCACAACTTAACACAGCTGAAGACTTCTCCACGCTGCTTTCAAACTGTGAGTAAACAACGTACGCTTCACTGGGAGGCTGTCTGAAGGTGTACACAGGTCTCAGATGGACTTGGTATCACATTAAGAACGATATTCAGAAATAAGTCTGGCAACAATAGCTGGTTTAAATGATTTATTGGAGCTCGCAACGTTTTGAACAGACATCCCCATGTCAACTCGTTTTTCTTTTTGTAGTCCTCGCTGTTCGCGTCCGGATATCGCCATTGTAACCACAACCTCACACACGGGTACTGAATGTGCATCAAAGTGTTCCTATCCAGCCAAATATACCAAAAGATTTATGAAAACGACAGAAGAAGCGATCGAAATGTGTATTTCTGTCGAAGGCCACGCCTCCACATCTGTCAACCAGTTGATCGGGGAACCAGTTAATCCGGAACACCGGCCGTTTAAATCCGTAAATACTTGTCATTTGATGCTTATTGCTATGCGCTAACGTTTATGAAGTTAACATTTATATGCACCATTCGTGATTAAAAGTTGCCAATCCGCCATTTACAGTCTTAACAGTAGAATTACGGCAACAACATGCATTTCTCCTGCACTTTGCTAGGTGCAAAACACGTTATGCTTTTTTACTTTGCACTAACGTAAATGTTCATGAAGTTAACGCTCACAGATGTGTACGGAGGGTTAACGGTCATAAACACTTGGCTATTTAATGAAGTACTGTAATAACTTTAAATGTAATTCGTATTTACTATGTGGTAGTGTAGCCTACTAAAGTTAACATGTATATGAAGGCTACCATGGGGCGAATATTATTATTATAATGTAATAAGTATCTTTCATTTAAAGTCAGACCTCTGAGGTTAATGTTGAGCTGATGAAAAAGTGTTGGCTAGCATTATCTTTTAAATCAGAACCAGCTTTTACTCATGTTATTTTTCTTATTTCTATTCAGACTGTTACTACATGTTTTTTCTTATTTCATATTCTGTTATTTACTTGTTATTCTTATCATCCCTGTTTATTTCATCCTGTGTACTATGTGTTTCTTCCTGGCTGCTTTAACACCTGAATTCAAAGGTCCTTCTTCTCCAAAGAGAGGCTTTGTGCTAACTAACTGCTGTACTTCACATGTACTTGTGAAGTGCTTGACTGCTAGCTTCTGACATGTTTTTGATGTGATTTCAGGACAATGGATCGCAGGCAGGCCCTCCGTTTTCAGGTTGGTTATTCAGAGCTGCAGCTTAAGCCCACACATCAAGCTGTCAGGGTTCGCAGTGACAACAGGAGGGCAGCCCCGCGCCTCACCTCCAACACCAGGGAGCTGGCTGAGACACAAGCCGCATCGGGGGTCACAGCGCTGGGGGGGAACCCGGCGGACTGCTGTCCGCTCCTCAGCCTGAAGGAGAGGAGCCCCGAGCAGAGGAGCCCCTGCCTGGCCCTGGCACGGCACCGCTACCAAGAGATGCGGCCCCTGGAAGAAGAATAGCCCTTTCCTGCCACCCCGTCCCTTTTCCCTCTTCCTCCTCCGCCCCCTCCTCTTCCTCCTCCTCCTCCTCATCACTGCTCCTCAGAAGGAGAGGAGCCCCGATACTGCCCTGCTCCTGCTGGAGGGAGGAGCCCTGAGGAGTGGCTGGACTCCCTCCAATAACACTGGACACAATCTTTTTCAAATAAAGAATTCAAACTTAAATATCTGTTTGGATTTACTTCCTGTAGTTTCCAACACTCGTGCTGTCTTCCTCTGCTGTTGTTGCACTTCAATTGAAGTTCAGCAGGTTTAAAAAAGGAAGGAGATGTCCTTTTGCCTTTTTAGAAAACTTTATTTTAAATAGTTTGAACAATACATATAAAAACACTGCATTGAAAATACACATAATACATGAGTAATTCATCCTAATTTCCTTGGAGGGAGAGGTGCTCAATGACTGAGATGTCCTAATTTGAATTTGTACAACTTTTTAATAAATAAATGAAAAGGTATTTTTAAACTTGAATATCTCTGACTGCTTATTCCTTGCTTTTGACAAGTTCCTAACATTTCTTTACCTTCATATCAAGCATGCAGCCAGTCTCACAGAGTATTTGGGGTGGGGGGATCTGGGTGGTTGGTACACTGACTTGAATTGATCTAAGGGGCTCTGTTCTGATTGGATGACAGGCTCCGGTCCCCCAGCTGATACCTTCTCATCCCAGAAGATCCAAAGGGGTCTTTAATGTAAGACCCCTTCGGATCTTCAAGTTCAAAAATACCTTTTTATTTATTTATTTACAAGTTTTACAAATTAAAATTAGGACATCTCAGTCATTGAGCACCTCTCCCTCCAAGGAAATTAGGACTAATTACTCGTATTATGTGTATTTTCAATGCAGTGTTTTTATATGTATTGTTCAAACTATTTAAAATAAAGTTTTCTAAAAAGGCAAAAATCAGAATACCTTTAATACTCCTGTTCTGGCTGCCTTACACTGGCTCCCTATAGAACACAGGATAGAATTTAAAATTCTTCTTCTCGTCTACAAAGCCCTTAATGGGCAGGCGCCATCTTACCTTAAAGAACTCATTATACCCTACTGTCCTACTAGGGCATTGCGTTCCAAGAATGCAGGGTTGTTGGTTGTTCCTAGTCTCTAAAAGTACAATGGGAGCCAGAGCCTTTTCTTATCAAGCTCCACATTTGTGGAATCAGCTTCCAGTTTGTGTTCGGGCGGCAGACACCCTATCCGTTTTTAAGAGTGCGCTTAAGACCTTCCTTTTTGATAAAGCTTATAGTTAGGGCTGATTAGATTCAGCCCCTAGTTTTGCTGATATAGGCTTAGTTTGTCGGGGGACATCTTACTTCTTCCTTCTCTCTGTCTATACCTGTGTACTCTCATGTTCCGATTAACCCAGCTTCCCCAAATGTCTTTCTTTTTGGTGTCTATATACGCCGGGATCTGGAGTCATGGATGATCCTGTTGCTGCGGTCCTGTGTCCTGGATCGCGAGCCCTGGATCTTGAGTCGTGGCTGTGGTCCTGGATCATAAGTCCTGGATGGATATCCTCGTGGATTCATCTTCTTATTATAGACACATGCATTTCCAAACATTTGGTCTACCTATGTTGCAAATGTATTATCTTTTCAATTTACACACAGCATCTATTGCACGTCTGTCCGTCCTGGGAGAGGGATCCCTCCTCTGTTGCTCTCACCGAGGTTTCTCCCATTTTTCCCTTTAAACTGTGGGTTTTCTCCGGAAGTTTTTCCTTGTACGATGTGAGGGTCTAAGGACAGAGGGTGCTGTATTGTCAAACTGATATTCTGTACAAACTGTGAAGTCCACTGAGACAAATGTAACATTTGTGATATTGGGCTATATAAATAAACATTGATTGATTGATCACCCTCTCTCTCTTCTCTTGATCGCCCTCTCTCTCTTCTCTTGATCGCCCTCTCTCTCTTCTCTTGATCACCCTCTTGATCTTCCATGGAAACGGCATATGACAACCCATAATTGACGTAGAGCTGTTGAGGGCAGGACCATTAACCATTATCTGAAGTCTGCTGCTCTGAGCATGTCAGTTGGAGTTTTGACATCGTGTTCCATGACACAGGTGTTTATATTTGAGCTAACGAGGTGTCCAGAGATCATAGGTTTCCATTGTTCTGAATGAGAGATAAACCTGTTACATGTAAACGTTTTGATGAAGAACCGTAACAAATATCTGTGAAATTTCAAAGCGTGAAGCATCTCAAGGACCTTGAGTATCTGAAGTGTGCTTTTTGTGTACTTCCGGGGTCAATAATGTGGCCTTTTTGGCAGATTAACTAAAGGTGTGCGTCTGCTGCTGTGAGGAAATATCAGCCTGAAATTACAATGGGCTTTAATGGAGACATGTTGAAAGTTTTTGTCACTTCATACCCTCAAGAGGCATTTTGTTTAATTATTTGTCATTTTTCAAGCTACGAGATGTTTTCCTATGTTTGTCATGAAAAATTATGTCCCAGGAATGTAGGGTTTGGGAATTATGGCAGTTTTAAAAATAAATATGAAGGCAAATTTCAATATTTCCTACACTCTAGCTGTGACATCACGCACTGTTTAAATCTGAAGAAAGCCTATTTACCAAGGTCTGAACAATGTTTAATATCTCTAAAAGTAAGAATCAGATTTAACAGTTGTGTTACACGAATAATGTCAGAAAGATGTGTAACATTTTAAAGTTGGAATGAGGTTTCTGAGTGAAAGTATGAATGAACAGTTAGCAGTTGAAGTAGCATGAAGATTTGTTGAAGTCTGAAGATTTCCTCCATTGACTTCAATGGTTAAAAATGTGATTAATTATGGGATGTATCTCTGGAATTATGAAAGTTATGAATGATAAAAGTAATAGCAATCGATTTCCGATCGAGCTGAACGTTTTGATGTTCGAACGGAGTTTCTGCGATGTTCAATGCGGGAGAAGAAGACCGGCAAAATAACGGGCGGAATAATAAGAATAAAGAATTTTGTGCGTAGAAGAACAGATAGTTGAAACAGCATTCCAACTAAATTATCCTCAGGATAGAAAATCTGCTCTGCCGGAGATGGAAATCCTTCTCATATAAGATGGAAACAACCAACACTGGTGGGATTTTGGTGACAGTGTGACTATCTTGGACAAAGTTATAGTATAACCAAATCTGGCAGCACCAACACCTGGTCTGCCACATGTGGAAGCCCCTCTTTAGTTTTTCACCTGCTGAGCCCAGAGTAAAATGATTTTGTGTGCACAAACTACAGGGGGACAGCAAACACCAGTGTGATTTTGGTGGGAGTACGACAACCCGGGACAAAGTTTTTATTTCCCAAATGTGAAAATCCACTGCCAACACTCAGATGTAACTCCTATTTGAAACACCTTGATTATAATCAGCACACAAAGAAGCATATTTTTCATATGAATATTTGTATTGGTCTTTTAAAAAAATAAGTCAATGAACAAAGAATTACAACAAAATAAAAGATGAATACTACCTGGACGTCAACAGCCAGTTAAAAATATGCAATAACAACCTTGTTAAAACCAGTCAACTCTTTTACAGAAAGCTTTACATATCATACAGAATCCTGCCTATAATAAGGAAGATCATGTGCTAAATGATTTATTTTTTAAAATATGTTTCCCTTGGTTTTTGTTTTCTGTGCACCACCTATCTGCTGTCTTGGGTAATGGCTAAGGCACTCTTTAGAGAACTTTGTTTCCCTATTTACTTCAAAGTAGAAAGCTGCAAATACCTGGCGGACATTTTCTTCAACTAACGAGGACAGAATAAAACATTCAATCCTTCCACTTGGATCACCTTATCTACTGCAATAAAACCCAGTTTATATCACCTCATTAACAGAAAATAAAACATTCATCACCTTTCGGTCATGTTCAGTCTTAGATTAAGTGAACTCAGCAGTTTTTGAGTTAAACATAGAGTACAGAAAGCATTTCATATTCAGTACCATAAAAACGTCATGGGTTCAGGCCTGTGACGCAACCTTCTTAACTCGTTCATAAAATGCAATGACAGTAATGACAAAGACAAGTATTAACAGTTGTGTTAAAAAAAAAATGCGGTTACATTAAAGCAGTAAATAACAATTTAACAGTATAGTAGCATAAGTTAACAGTAGTGTTTTTTCTGAGATGTAGCATTGTTGTTTATATTTGCAGCAGTGTTTCTATCAAGTCCATTTCTCTTAATTACAATAAGCTGGATATTGGATTCCATTATTGAACATTTGTAAGAGGAATTCAATGTCTCCTGCGGCTGAGCTAAATAAATCTAATCCATTAATGACTGTAAATATAAGAAGCAAGAAACAGTCGATTGCATTGTACAACATAAGATACAATTGTGAATTTATGAGCGGTCCAGCAGAGGACGCCCTAACTCCAGATATCTGCAGCCATGACAAGGCATTTGCATAGCTAATCCCTACCCATATGAGATGTACTTCATACATTTAGTAATGAACTGTGCACGTGGGCAGCTGCTAGTTCATGAGTGAGAACATGAAAATGCATTCAAAGCACCTGGATCACTTTGCTGAGGATACAGTAATGGTAGGAGGTACAGTATGTTGGACATGAGTTGAAGCTGACTCACACAGTAGTATATGATAATGTCTCAGAATGTAAAATCAAGTAACAGGCAAAAAATCGGCACTGCAGTGAAGATGGTAGAGGTCAACTTCAAGTATGTTATGGGTTATCAAGGGAAGAGAATTAAGTGCACAAAATTAAGGCTTTTGTGCACGTTGTGAGTCATGATGGATGTTGCCATATGAGGAAGAAAAATGTGTATCTTTGCAGTAGCTAACAGCGTCGGTGTGTCAGGTATAAGGAAGCATAATAACATGGTTCTTTATATGTAGTTGTTAGCCGAGGTGTGGAATCGAGTAGAAAGTAATCACAAATATAATGTCTTTTTTTGACCAGTTTCATTTTAAGCTCAAATAATTAGGATTTGGGATTTACGATTTACTTGTTAAACAATTACTTAGTTTGACTTCTGGTTATTAGTGATTGATTTTACATAATCTCAGCAGATTTGAATAGTTTCTAACTTTACCAGCAGGAGAATACCAGTAAGAATGTATTGCAGGGCTGGGCAATTCATTTATAAAATAAATTGGACTCATCCAAATGTTGCTTTCCACGACACGAAAAATGTAGGATTTGCTTTAGATTTATTTTAAAATATTGACAAAAAGTTTCGTTTTTGAAGGAGTCAAGAGATCAGTTTGCGTAATCTTCTTTTTTCACTTCGTCTTTACCTGCTTGGTGTCTAACACCGGCTTGCACCTGTTTGCAGCTGAAGCCTTGTCGTGGGACACATATTAGGATCTATTGCTGCAAGAACTGAATGTGCATAATTCAGTTTGTCAATATCACTCAATTATCTTTTTACATGAAGTTCTAATAAAATGCTATTTCAATCATACTTTAGTCATGTGGCATTTAATAAAAATGTTTGGCCATATTGTCCAGCCCTGACAGGCAACACAATCATTTTCATACAGTCCCTAAAGAAGGAAGGTTCTCTCTGAATTTATGATGTGAAGAAATGTTAGCATTTACGCTTCTTCTTGCAGACACTACTTCACAAGCTCCAGAATTGACTGTATTGCACTCAGGATGACAGTGTAAAACCTTATACCATCTAAAACCTTCCACCATCTAAAACCTTCCACCATCTAAAACCTTCCACCATCTAAAACCTTTAAAAGCTGGTAATAAGCATTTATTTGAACCCCATTTGCCCCGTCAACATTTTGTTTTTCACCTTCAACATGAGAGGTGATTTTGTTGTTATGCATCAGCATTCATAATGTCTCCTTAACCTTGCTGATATTCCTTTCTTAACAGAAGAACAGGATTTGTTTTTAAGGTCAGGAACGACAGCTCCCTCTCTGAAAGTGATGATAGCTGCACCATACCTGTGGGTGGGGATGTAGTGACCTGAAATAAACTAGTGTGTGAGGGTATAGGGAGAAACTGATGATAAAGCTCACCACCGCATCACCAGCAAACCAGAGAAAAAGGCCACACAGTGAAACAGAGCACTTGACTCCGTCCAGCACACATTGATCTGATGTCTCTCAATATGCAACGCTGAGAGACCCGGTGTGAAACCCTGCTCTCTCTACTTTACTCAACCGGTCCAGTAAGTGTGAAACGCTAAAACTCACTTTAAAGCTTTCGTGTGATTAGCAACTCTTATTGTGCACGCTTCTGCAGATGTAAAGCTCGCTATTAAGGGCACATTAGGTGCTGATGGCTCATTAACCAAAGGAGGGAGGGAGCGTACAATCTTAAGACGGCAAGAGGAGAGGGGATATGCACAGTAGCAGACCATGCCCCTCCCCCTCGCTAAGTGCTGCAGAGATGCAAGGGAATGTGTGTGTATGAGTGTGTGTATGTGTGGAGCTGTACATTACATACAGTAGGAGGAGGGGGGATGGGGGAAAGAAAGCGTGTGTTTATGTGCGAGTGGAGGCAGTTTGATGATGGTTGCAGATGAAGCAGGAGCGCACAGGACAGGGAGTGGAGGTGTAACCACAGCTGGCCATGTTTTTTTCTGCTCCACCTTCTTATATCGTGTGTGTGTGACTGGTTTTGCTATTGTTTGAGTAATATAAGCTATGCAAAGATTAAAGATGTTTCAACATCATATCCCTGGGGGATTTATAATATCTCCTTAGTAAGAAAGCTCCACTTTACCAGGCTAAGGGTGGTGGTGGAAGAGGAGGGGGGGGCTGTCAGAGCGGTTTGCCCAGGAGAGAGATTGTCGGCCTGGGGTAGCACAGTGGAACAGGGGGCGTGGCTACTCCGCGAGCCTCCCAGGACGGGGAAATGTGCTTCTCTTCACATGTTCAATGCTTATGAGGACCGACAGCAGAGTGCACAATGCAAAAGCCAAAGCTCCTCATGCACAATCTCACACATACACACACGAGTGCACACACACATACATAAAGATCTCCATTGGTGATGAACACTCACACAATCTCTAACCGTTTGTCTAAGCTGGGACCAGCCAGCAGCCAGAACAACCATACATGGCTTTGACCCTGAATCAAACATTGCCAGAAAGAGGGGACGGGAGGGGGTTCATAAAAATAGGACGAGTTACTTCTGTAGAAAAATAGAGGAATTTCCAGAGGCTGATAAAATGTCTTTGGCACTTCTGAAAACACAGCATACAGAGAGGAATTGGCACTGAGTATAAAAGGCCAGACTAAAAAGCTCTACAGGCAGAAAAAGATCAAGATAATCTCAGCTCATCCACAAATGAATTTGGCCAGTCCTGGGTGGATTTGAGCCTGAACTGGCCCGTACTCCACCATCTCCCCGTCCACAGTGATCATGCCTTGTGGCGAGACGGGCTCCAGCCGCAGGGCCTTCACCTTCTCATACACCAGGTGGGGGCAGCCGCACGCCAAGTGGCCGCCCTTCTCCATGGCGAGGAACAGCCGCAAGAGGGCTGGACGGGAAATTCCTGCTGTCACATAGAACAGATGAATCACCCCGTCGTCCGCCATCGCCCCCGGCGCTGTCCACAGATCCTCGGCCAGGTGGGACTGGTAAATAGCCAGCACTAAGACAAAGTCCTCCTCCTTGACGACCGTCCAGCTGTCTGGTATTGGCTGATCGAGCCCGGGGAGAAGAGAGTCCTCCGGTGCTCTGGTCTTTCCGTCGCTCTGAGTCTCCGGTCTCTTGGTGGTGATAGCGTTGTTGGAGGAGTTGGTGAGGGTGTTGTGGTTGGAATTTGTGCTGTTGTGATTGTGTCGAGAGTTTTGGTTCGGAGAGGTGTTGGGGATGAGTCGGCAGGGAAGGGAGGAGCAGAGCGACTGATGCTGAGGGGTGGAGGGAGGCTGGTTAGACTTGATGCTCCCTATTGGAAGTGTTGGCGCCTCTTTAACTGGAAGATACGCCAACCTGCCCTGGTAGACTCTGAGGGAGGCCAGACGCACCAGGGTGCCCATCAGGAAGCGAATGGCTCCGACGTGGCGGTACTTCTCGCTCTCGATGTCGACGTCGGCCACGAAACCCCAGGCCAAGGACAGGAAGGAGAAGAGGCGCTGTCTAGAGGCCAGGTGGATCGACACCAGGTCCATGGAGCCAACAAGACCTTTGCACAGCATGAAGCCACAGCTCAGCAGAAGCTCCTCGTTCCAAGCTGGAGGCGACCTGAGAGATGGTTACAAACATCAAGAGTTAGAAACCATCCGTAAGACGGTAATCACTATAAATTGTTTTTGCAGAATTGCAGAATTTTCAGTCAAAGGGATTTTAGAAGATTCGGTCAGAAGCACTATACAGTAGTTTCCATTTGTAGTCTAAGAAGTATTGTCCAATCAAGTTTGAGTAGACTCTGGTGGATTGCTGTTTAACAGTCTGTGTGGAACGCATTGGCCTAAATGCAATCTAAAAGTCCATCGCCTATCTTCGATCGAGAATTTAGCATACAATAAGCTTAAAATAAGCTTCAACCTGGATATTTCGGATCCCATCCTAGACTTTGTCTCTCAACTCCAACTCCATTCTCATATCTTAATATGCTAAGTGGACTGTTATCAACAAACAGCACACCAATACCATAAAGATATTAGACGCTATTAGATTGGCAGAACCAAACATCATGTAAATGTGTAATCACTGGGGTTGGGAACCAAACTTTTGTGGGTACCGACCAAATTATTAGTTGGATTTGCCGAGTACTTTTTCAAGTTATGTCTGTTACACATTTTCGGTACCTTGGAGAAACTGTTGGCTAATGATATTGGTTCAAAAGTGAATAATACCCAACTAGTTTTCAGTAACTATTTCTGTGACAATAATTGGGAACCATGACCACAGTAATGTTTAAATTCTGCCCACACCTTATGCTGCTGTAGAGCAGCATAGATACTGTATAGTTTTTTTAATTGACGTTGTGCCCACTGCCAACCAGCAGATGGAGATGAAAACCTGGACCACAACTGGTTTCACCGCTGTATTCTGGAATATAATCGCTCATAATGTGGAAGTTTTTAAACCCATTACATCATTCCTTTGAGAGTTATCAGCGGCCTGGAATGACCTCTGTTGCACAGCGAAGCAGTTCCAGTTTTTGCTCCGCTGTCTCTCCTCCCTCCTGAGAGGTGATGTGCCCAGTCAGCCTTTGGCATAATTACAGCGAAAGGAGATAAATCGTTCTTTTTTTTAAGGCAGAGTGTGGTTGTTCTCCTGAACTCTTAGTCCATGCATTTAAATGACTCATTAACGGACTGACTCACTGTGAGTAGTGGTGGACAGAGGCAGCCAGGGCGTTGCCGGAGCCACCTGGCAGAATACCCAGAGGGGTCTGGATGGCCTCCTGCCAGTCCTCCCGCTCCATCAGGCCATTTATCACCTGGATGAACAAGAACAAACAGAAACATATCATGAGCCTAATGGAAAGTAGTGTCTGTGTGTGATAAGAGGTTAAGATTAAATGTGTTTCTTTGAGAGCTACAGTTGTTTTGTGTCATGTAAAATAATGAATGGGAACCATCTGGACTCAAGAATGATAAATTCCTAATGTCATTGAGTTATGAGAAAACTCAATGACATTATCATCACTAAATATATTGTACGTCAACAGTAAAAGAAACATAAGCCATCATTAGAAGAAAATGTAAGACTTAAAACGTAATATTATTAAGAGATGGCAGAGATTGCAGGTGCTGGAATCCCAGACACTGAGCTATTTTGTCATAGTATAAATAAATAAAAAATCCAAGCCTATTCTGAAAAAAATATACGGCTAAACGAGCTCATATGATTTTCCTCTGTATTTGATTGATTTACTGTCAGGTTTGAAATGCACAAATAGAAGCCAAAAAAAGAAGAACAAATCTACTTCTGCAATCTCTACATGAAATATTGAATAACAATTTCTCTCAGACCATGGTATATAATTATTAAAAACAAATACAACAAGGGTTCTAAAAATGCTAAACTAAATAATAATAATTACCAAAAAATGTACAAATACAGATGAAAAAGCTGTGCAGGTATAATGCTAAATTGTTAGCTATATTTTACTGTCTAGCGTGTATAGATTTTATCAATCCAACAATAAATACATCGAATATCATATGTAAATGAAAATAAATGAATAAAGATACCAATTTGTCTTGTATTTCAAATAACTTATTTTTTTCATGTGTTTTATTCCTGGCATTTTACATCTTCTATATTGATTATCATATCACATTAGTCTAGGTAGAGTCAAAGCACCTCAAAAAGCAGCCCGTCTCCAGACATGATAACCAGAGCGTCACATTGCGACAGGTCGGCCTTCCTCACCAGCTCCCGTGCATGGTTCTGGTGCTCTGAGGAAAGAAACAAGTGCAAGAGAGAGGACAAACAATAAAAACAAGGGCAATGGCAGAGAAAGAGGCGAGCTGCCTTCATCGCCGGTCTCTGGGGGGTATCAGGGAGATTAGGCGGAAAAGAGATTCCATTTCCCCGTATAAGGCCAAACACATCACATTAGCCCAACCAGCGGCTACTCAACAACTCAGAGGCAGCTGAGCCGCCCTGCAAACATCTGGGACTGACAAATATCGTGTGTATGTGCATTGACTGGATGCATGTGTTCGGTGTGTTTGTGTGTGTGTCCGTGCATGTGAGTGTTTGTTAATGCGCCGGCGGAGAACTGAGCTATTTGTTCAGCCTAGATTTATTGGCGGCGTCCTTGAGTGGGTCTCTGCAGGGGCTCATCCTGCCAGCATTAAAGTCTACAGTCCTACCAACCGAGACTCCCCAGAGTGTATGTGTGAGTGTGTGTAGAGGAAGTCAGCTTTAAAGAGAGTGAAAGACAGAGACAGGAAGGCAGACAGCAAAGAAGTTAGCAAGTATCGACGCACTGCCATCACTAAGGATATATGTTTCCGCTCTAGCTCAGGTATCGATCGAGTACAGGACAGAAATAAAAACAACTTCCCTCTCCTTTCCTCTCACTTTGCTCAACCTCTACCTGTCTCCCCCCTTTACACTCTCCCGGGCCTCTGTTGCTGCTGTTTGTTTGCTGTGTGGAGGCTGGAGGCAGCGAGGCAGTGCTGTGTTGACAGACAGAGGCAGTTAGGGAGTAACTGCACGACTCAGCTGACTCAGCCCTTTTAACCTGCTTGGGTTGATGCTGTGCTTCCCAGCTACTTCCTTATTCAAGGGGTCACAGACAAACACACACCTAAACCCTAAAGACAGGGGCCGCTTGTGGTTGGGAAGATAACTTTTGAAATGGAATAGGATTTAGATTGCTAGTTACCCTGTGTCAAAGTAATGTCAATGAATGTGGAGGAAATTCATTCCTCCACATAAGGCTTGGCCAGGTGGTTGCAGGCATGACAGACAAAAGGCGGCGTAAATCAAACAAACTAACCAATGAACAACAACACTCAAATTGTTATGGCATACTGTCAAATTAATTACGTGTGTCTGGGCGTAGAGACAATGGATGTAAAAAGAGAACATAGATAAAGCTCCTTAATGCTTTTGCACTCAGATTGGTCCTTGCTGACCTGCGTGTCAAAAAGAAGGCAAACATAAAGCAACAGAATGATTGTTTTTTGTCTGTGATTTACTTTTTTCTCAGTAACTGTAACAAACTACATTTATTTATTTAATTACGCAATACCGTTGTGTGTCACTAGTTACTCCACAGCCCTGGTTTTCATGTAATCCAATTGTCATATCCACTGTTGATTCTTCTTTAAGCTGCAAAGACTATGGCTGATAATTGCACTCTGTTAAGACGATACATACTGTTGGTGAAGACTAGAAATCTCAGGTAAGTTTCAGTCCAATCTACCATTTCCCTCCATCTCTACCGGCTCCCTCTCAGGTTATTCAGGGTAAAGATGCTGCTTGGTGCTCTGGATGCTTCATACACTATGTAAAAGGTACATGCTGACACAAGAGGCGCCTCCACTGGAACGTGTCCTTCCTCGGGCAAACGCTGTGTGATACATTCATCAAGGAGCTGCGTGCAGGATAAATGGGTTGTGCCAGTTAATCCACTCATGGTCGCTCCTCACAGGCTACGGTATCTGACCACTGAAGGCCCTCAGCGACCCATATTTTCCCCCCTCCTTAGGGCTCTGCTCGCCCTAAGTCAACGTCAGTAACTAATTACTCCGCCTTTTTTCATCACCATCCAGCTGCTGACCTTTCTTTAAGTCCCAGGAGTCGGCACAAGAGCCTGCATACGCATCAGCACTCAATTTGTAAAATAAACAAACGCAGATTCTCCCTATTTTTGGCTGTCATATTTAATCTCTCTTTGGTAAATATCAGATATTCAGCTCATGCTCTGCCAAACTAACACTGGGTGAGCGAATTCTAACCTGTCAAATCCTGGGGTTGGAGTAAAAAGTGCATGAAAATGAAGCTGAACATTGTTTTTCTTTGTTTCTGATCCTTAGTATTCAGGGGGGGTCAGTTTAAGTTCAGCATCTCTGACGACCTTAACCAACACACTGTTTAACGTCACAAAGAACCACCAGCTTTTCACACAGAATGTGGAGCAGCTGGGGCGACTGAGATGGAGATTGGATGTACATCAGAGCTCGGGTGCCTGCAGATGTGGCCTGTAAATGTATGACACAAATAATGCATCATAACTGCAGAGAGTGAAATTGCTTCCTAAAATGAAGGTTAGTTTAAGGAGGACACTACAGGCAAATACAGTTGTTTTCATCCAATGATCAATTTTGAGATTATGGGCTATTTGCATTCATAAAGTATTTTTTTTAGATAAGGGGAAAAATCATGTGAGATACACTTTTGCTGTTTGATTCACTACACTTTGTCCATTTGTCTATTTGGGTCTGTATGTCTCTTCTAAATGCACCAACAGATAGCATTAGATAATGTGTATCGACTTTTATGATACATATTTTTAATGGCTGTTGAGCGAAAAAATCTCCACTTTAGTAGCACTTATGTTCAATTGAACAAAACTTTCCAGTTTGACTCTTATCTAAATGTTGAGGATTTGTAGACAGTGGTTTGTTCATATCATTAATAGTCTTATTAATATAACATTTGACTCTAATATCTCAACAAAATGAAACAGGAACTTGCAGATTTATTTTCTGGAGATCTATTCAAATGAAGCATATTTTACAAAACAATGCAATTGTTCACAATTTTTTTCACTTTCAGTATAGAGTTTCAGAAAACAAAAAATTGCAATAAAGTATTCACTGAAATGTTTACGCTTTTCACCTGGGGGGTGTGTGTGTGAGCTCTTTGCGTAATTGTCCCACGCTGGGGTTAAAGGTTTAATCCCTTTGTCATGGCAGGGTGACTTTGAGAAAGCGCGGGTTAAATACATGAACAATAAAGATCTGCATGTGTGTGAACACTACTGACCTGTGATGACGAGCGTGTAGGGAACAGCGGCCTCGGTCAGCATGCCCTGCACGTGGCCGGTGAAGAGCTGCAGAGCCTGGCCCCGGCCGCTGTGAGGATTCACCAGAATCATGACTCTGCAGGGCCGACGCACCTCCGCATACACCGCACCTGAGCAAGAGAGAGAAGTGAGCAAAGGCCTTGGAAGAACTGAAGCAAGAAGACAAGGGGAGGTCTTTTTATGCATGATCAAATATTCAAAAGAATGTATAAGGACAGCCTTGTCCCTGAGGGAAATAAAAGAGCATGAAACATGTAGGAGCAAACACAATAGTGGTGGCTTAAAGCCCACCTCTGCTCCGCACCGTCCTTTAGATGAGCCTGGTCAGATTGATAAAAGAGTTCAAAACACCGGCATAAAAGTTATAACAATAATCTGATTTTAATACAGTAAAAAACACAATACGAAATACAGAGTGCCCTGAAACAGAACACTCCGGGCTCCCCGCTCTATTGCCGTGCGATACAGATATCGGGACCAGCCAGTCAGAAACAGGGGGCATTTTGCATGAAGAAACAACAGTATATATGGACATATTTGGGGCGGAGATCCACTTCTTATCTTCCACCGGACCCAACTCCTTTAATTTCCCAGGGAAGGTTTCACACAAACTATTATTTTCTAAATAATCAAACATTGTACACAGATATATTGGTGCTTGGGATTATTCCCAGCAAGGAACCTTGAAAAAAGAACACGTGTGTGTGTTAGTGAGGGAAAGTGTATGTGTGTGTGTGTGCATGCTGATAAGCAGAGGCATATGTGTGTGTGTTGCTGATATCTGGGTTAAGGAGTTTATGTGTGTGTGCTGCATGGAGACAGTAGGTGTATGTGTGTGTGTCAGGGTCTCTGGGTCATGGAGTGTAAGAAGGTTTAGATATATAGGATTACTTTAAACAGTCCCAAATAATACATGTTCACTTCAATACAGTTCAAGATAATACCTGTTTACTTTAATACAGTTTAGAACAATATCTGGGTGCTTTAAACACTAAAGTCAGAGGCTGTGAAAGCATTCAGATGCCTAATGTTAATGTGACTTGCTGCTTTCTTCAAGGAGAGGACATACAGGTAGGGTGACCAGACGTCCCCGTTTTCCGGGGACAGTCCCCGTTTGTATTGCCCTGTCCCCGGTTGAAACTGTCCCCGGAAATGTCCCCGTTTTTTAATATGCGTTAAAAACACATAGCAACATGAAATTAAACGTTTCATGTCATGAAACACTGGGTAAACAGACTGCGGTCAAGCCAGCCCCCACTTCGGAAAACACAGTTAAGCCACCCCGCACGTCTGATTGCGGTGCGCGAATATCCTATGCATTACAGTAGAGGCCTGTAAAAACTGCCTTCAAAATAAAAGCGTTTACTCGGTCAAAAACAAATATACCTAAAAAACACACCAAACATATTCATATATACTGGAGCTTAAATTAAGAAATATGTACTATATAATGTGATCAATACTAATTTAAAACATAGGCCTACTACGTATAACTACCACATTATAACTGAGTGAATGTAAAATGTAAGGATACAGTTATGAAGACATATCTGACATTTCCACTGGGTGACTCATTTCAATTGGTGTTGACACCATCTCACAACACTCCTAAAATAACATTACTTTCTGAAGCACCATTTAAAATGTATGCTGTTTAAAATCTCAAATTAGATCTATTGTCCATCTATATTTTGATTATTATTTAATGGAAACCGTCCATAATCAAAGAGTCATTCGAAGTCAATCAAATACTTATTTCACTTCAGGGTGATAGCAGGTGACCCCATCTAGTCACTCAGAGAGAATCTGGACAATCTGATGTAGAGTTTCAAAATAAAAGACCTTTGTAGTCTCATATATGAGCTATCATCCCTCTATTTTTAGATAAGAATAAAACAAAAACTATCCAGTATCAAATACTTATTTCACTTCAGGGTGATAGCAGGTTGAAGAAACACACTCCTCAATGTCAGTTTCGGTACTTTAATGACAAGGATGACGACACCCTGAAACAGAGCAATGCCGCAGGATAAGCTGACAAAGTACTACATACATGCATGTCATGACCAATACACATATATTCAATTACATAGAGTAAAGACACACCAAACAATAGTGGAAACAGTCTTACATGAGTGAGTGGATGAACGTCTCAACTCGAGGCGGAGTGAATGAACAACATGTGAACTAAAATGGCCGCTCGGCACTTCTGGGTCAAAGCACGGCATACCCGGACAGCGACAGCAGTGACGCTGCCCTCTAGTGGCCGGCGATAAACTCTTCATCCCCCCCAGACCGGAAAACTATGGGCCGGAATAGATTAACGGTCTAAATCCAGCTGCCGGACTCGGGCTCGTAACGTGCAGGCGGCCTCCTCACGCGGCCTGGCCGAGTAGGCTGGGGCAGCGTCGGCGGCGACTGCGGCACCGGTGCGCCCAGGAAGGCACCCGTAGGAACGGTGAGGTCAGAGGACGCCTCACCGGCAGGTGCCGGTGGGGAAGCGCCCATAGCCGAGTCGCGGAGTCCAACAGCCGGCCGCTGAGCAATCCCCTGGGGCGTCGGCCAGCCCGGGTGGATAGGTGGGGGCTGATGGCCCAGAGCAGCGGGGGCGGCGGCAACGGCGCAGCCGGCTGCTCACGGGCGCAGGGTGTGGCCGGCGTATAGGCACGGAGGAAACGCCGGTTGCGCAGTGTCAAACGTCCCGAACCGTCAACCCTGACCCGATACTGGTCGTGGCCCGGCGACTCCACCACGACCCCTGACCTGTCCCATTTGTGGGGGCTCGGGCCTTGCTGGTTCTGGAGGAATACCCTTTCGCCGAGTGCCAATGGGCGGAGCGGTCTTGAGTGAGTCCCCAGAGATTCGGTGGTACGGGACATACGGGTCCGAAGGGTGTCCTCCTTCGCCGCCCATGCCTCGCGCCATAGCAGGCGGATGTGCGGGTTCGAGAACTTCTCGAGGTGGTTCACGAAGGAGAGCGAGCCACGAAGGAGAGCGAGCCACGAAGGGGGCGGCCGAAGATGATCTGCGCTGGCGAGAGGTTGCAGTCGGGGTCAGGCGTGTTTCGCAACTGCAGCATAGCACGCAGGAAGCGGTCCTGATCAAGGCCGCCCGACGGGCCGGTATTGGACATCAGGAGGCGCTTAGCGGTCTTAACCGCAACTTCCGCCCTCCCATTCGACTGCGGAAAGCTAACGGACGACACACGGTGTTTGACGTGCCATAAGCGGAGGAAGTCCTCAGTGTGGCTCGCCTTGAATTCCGGACCACCGTCACTCGAGAGCTCCTCCGGCACGCCGAAGGTGGCGAAGAACGAACAGAGGTGTTGGACCAGGCCAGCTGAGCCCGCCAGGGCAGTACCCGCCGTAGAGCTCTCTACCAAGCCAAGCCCGAGAGACGGTCCCCGACAACTAGGTAGTGGCGGCCCCCATAGTCGAAGAAGTCAGCAAACACCGCCTCGAATGGCGTGGACGGGGGTGAGGACGGCAGGGGGGGTGTAGCCGCCTGTGACGGAGCATTACGGTTGCAGTGTGCACACCCGTCCCTGGTGGCCTGAATGTCCCGGACATCCCGGGCCAGTAAACTATGGCTCGGGCATGCTGCCCCATCGCTGAGGTCCCCTGGTGAGCGGCATGGAGATGCCGAAGGACTCTCCCACGGAGGGATGGGGGGACCACGACGCGGTCCCGATAGAGCAGGACGCCGTCCTGTGCGTAGACGGACTCACAGACCGATGACAGACTCGCCAGGGCAGGGTCATTTACGTCAATCAGGAGGGTGCCTGCTCGATGAGTTGGAGGAGGTGGCCGAGGCATCCGTCAGCCGCTGTCTCCCGTGCGAGGAGGGGCCAAGAGACGGCTCCGAGCTCCCGTGCGTCGTCGCGGATGGAGGCCATGAGTGCTGACTCCACGGCGTCAGGCCCGCTCGGCAGCCCCAATGAGAGGCCGTTCGCTGAGCCCGAGGGGGAAGGATGCCTCGACGTGGCATCAGCGGCATAGTTGCTCTTGCCAGGCAGATGCACAATGTCAAAGCGCCATGGGAGGGTGCGCTGCTTGAGTCTAAACAGATGCAAGTTTGTTATCTCATCCAGCGTACGGTCGCCAAAGATCTTCACCAACGGCTTATGGTCGGTGACCACGACGAGGTTGTTGGACCCCTGCGTGAAGTACCGCGTCTGTTCCAGACCCCAGGCCACAGCTAGGGCCTCTCCCTCGACGGCCGCATAGCGCTGCTCCGCAGGGGACAGGAAACGCGAACCCGCGAGGGTGATCCTCCATCCACCTGGACAGCAGTCCGGTATGCCCGAGGCACAGTGACAATGTTGCTGGAGCAGGAGGTAGCCAATGCCACGCATGGACCAGTCAGGGTGGAGGCAGGTACGCTTCTGCATGTCGTAGATCTCCACGCCCTCGCGGATGGCCTCCATTATGGCTTGCTTGGACGCCTGGAAGGCCTCCTCCAGAACGGGGGACCATAGGAACACACAGCGTGGGCTGAGGAACGGCTTAAATGGAGCCATCGTGTCACGCAACTGGGCGTAGTTGGCCACCTGGTTGACAAGGCCGAACCAACTCCTGATGTCCGTCGTGGAGCCAGGGGTGGGGAAGTCCCGGATGGCGTCCAAGTATTTCGGGAGCGGTTCGATGGTAGATTCCGACACCCTGAAGCCAGCGAAATCGACGCACCTCTCCGCGAACTGAAACTTGTCTGAGTTCAACACAATTCCCGACCGGCCGACACGCGTCAGGAAGTCGATGGTCCTCCACCAGTGTTGCTCCAGGTCGGTGTCATAGTGGATGGTGTCATCCACGCAACATTCCTTGCTTTCATAGTCCGAGAGGACGGCATCAAACCGACGGTTGTAGCCATCCCCTGATGACAGGAAGCCCTGTGGTGCCCTGGTGTAGCGCCAACGGCCGAAGGGTGTGATGAAGGTAGTGAGGTGGCGATCCGACTCACGCAGGGGGACACTGTGGTAGCCGTTCCAGGCGTCCGTGACGGTCTTCCAGGTGCCCTTCGGGACACGGCGTGCAAGGTGGAACGGGGACTCAGTGGCGAAGGTCTCATGTTGGCAGAACTTGTTAAGGGGGGAGAGGTCCACGGTCCTGCGTGGGGAACCGTCGTGCTTCCGAGTGACTACCATACGATGGCACCACGTCACTGGCTCGCCGTATGGCACACGTTCAATGACCCCAAGGGCTTCGTCCCGCAGGAGGTCATCGTGGACCCTCCGCTGCCAGTGTAGAGGCACTGTAGCCGCGGTGTGACATGCCCTAGGCGTAGCTGCGGGGTCCACGTGCATCTCGATAGGTGACCCCTCCATGCATGGTAGTGCTCGATGGGGGCAAGTATTGAACGTCGACGAGGCATATCTCCCGAGTAGCCAATCTTTCATCCTGTTATTGTTCTCTGGCTTACAAGGGAACGGCAGTACTACGGGGCGCGCCGGGGGGACCGTGCGCTGAGGACATGTGCACTGGGCGTCCCGGGGGTCACCTGGCCCCACGCAGCCGCCGTTGGCTGACCTCGTCGCATTGACGGAAAAGGGCTGGTCTGGCGTGTCAGCCGTGTCAGGGCTACGCCTGTCCTTGTGCCCCCCTGCAACGTCGTCCGATGGGAAGTTCACGGGCAAGAGGCCGAGGTTGAGCAACGACTCGTAGGAGAGGTACATGGCCCGGACCGAGCTGCTCACATATACCATGGAACGGCAGGATGTGACACGCCCCCCGCTGCAGGTTGTCGAGAGCCTAGCGAAGAACGCTCCCTCGATAGTTATGGGGGAGCGGTTGGCGGCCGACAGGCTGAGGCTGACAGGTCGCAGGTCGTCCAGCGAGAAACCGCAGGCCAGGAACTCCTCCAGCGACCAAAGGTCCGACTGCGCGCCAGTGTCCGCGACGGCGGATATCCGAGCTCCATCGGCCCGAGCCCCGGTTGCCGGTGCCATCCCTCAGCCCGACTGGCATGTCCATCAAGATGGTGATTAATGCTCGTGGGTAGTCTCTCAGCCTGGCCCGTCTCCATTCGCCCTTGGAGAAGATGTGGTGCTCGAGTCTGATAGGTGCTTGCCTGTTGACACATCCGTGCGACGTAGGGGCGCGGTGTCGGCGATGGCTCCTGTGACGTCGGCCAGGGCGGGCCCCAGCTTGCACCGATGAGACCTGGGAGACCGGCTCCGACCCCATGGCGGCCTGTTGACTGTCGGACGACAGCTGTTGACGCCTCTGTCGTCGGCGGGCCCTGTAGCAGCCGATGCACACCTGGTGAGGCTTAGGATTCCACCCGCGAGGCCCCTCCGTGAAGACGTTAAAGACGCTCTTACATTCCGGGCACGAGGCACGTTTCGCCCCGTCCGCAAGGCTCGGGGCGGGGCTCGTCTGTGGAGTCGTCTTCAGGCGCCGGAATGACGACATGGCTGATAGGGAGGACGACGGGAGAGCGTTACGGGCCATCTCTCTGTTCTCGACGAGTGCAATTACGTCATTAACTGGCTTAACCAGGACGTCAGGTGTCCCCAGCGTCTCGCGGCGTATATCCAAGTCATAAATGCCATTGAGCAGAACATCACGGATGATGTGGTCGGTATAGTCCACGTCCTTACCACACTCGCATACCGCATTATATGCGCATGTCTCTGCTTTACCCCTCACTCTGGCAGCGAATGCACGGAATGTCTCATCGCGTTCCTGGCGGAACTGAAGTAGCTCGGTGCGCAGGACGCATGTAGCGACTGGGATGACAGCTAGGGAACGCATGACGGTGATTAGGTGTGGCAAGGGTCCGGAAGCGGCGTCGGGGGCCCGGCTTTCAACAGGCTGTCTCCAAGTACAGGCCCAGCGCATTGAAACAGCTGGAAGGGGGCCTGGGCATCCCCTATGCCTGAGCCGGCGCGGAATACGTCCCAACGGCGGATGAACACGTTCCATTCCTCTATCGACACGCCCACATCAACTTTGGGCCGATCGAGTCTCGGGCCGTGAGGGGCTGGGGCCTGGGCTGGGGCCTGGGCTGGGACCTGGGCTGGGGCCTGGGCTGGGGCCTGGGCTGGGGCCTGGGCTGGGGCCTGGGCTGGCGGGGGCTGGCGCGGCCATGACAGGCGCTGCGTGCTGGTGGCTAAATCCATGAATCGTCAATATAATAATGACGAGTGCTTCAGACAAGTCTTCGGATTCGAAATCGCAGCCGGGGACGGGGCATCCAACAACGACCATGGTGTCGTCATGAAGTAACACACTCCTCAATGTCAGTTTCGGTATACTTTAATGACAAGGATGACGACACCCTGAAACAGAGCAATGCCGCAGGATAAGCTGACAAAGTACTACATACATGCATGTCATGACCAATACACATATATTCAATTACATAGAGTAAAGGCACACCAAACAATAGTGGAAACAGTCTTACATGAGTGAGTGGATGAACGCATAGATATATATATCTATGGATGAACGTCTCAACTCGAGGCGGAGTGAATGAACAACATGTGAACTAAAATGGCCGCTCGGCACTTCCGGGTCAAAGCACGGCATACCCGGACAGCGACAGCAGTGACGCTGCCCTCTAGTGGCCGGCGATAAACTCTTCACAGGTGACCCCATCTAATCACTCAGAGAGAATCTGGACAATCTGATGTGCAGTTTCAAAATTAAAGACCTTTGAAGTCTCATATGAGCTATTGTCCTTCTGTTTGTATCCAACAGTTAAAATGTTCGAATTACATTTAACCAGAATTGTCCCCCTTTTTTCTTTAACAGTGAAGAAAATTGGATATGTTGATGAGATTTTGACCGCAAAACTCAAAATGTCCCCGGTTTTAATTTTGAAAATCTGGTCACCTTACATAGCCTACAGGTGCCTTTCAAACCATTATTAATAGCAAATCTGTGACATATTGTCAATCCCCCATGAGAAAATCATACTGTTGCTAGCTGAGTAGCTAACGGAGTGACTACTTTGAAGCACTGGGGTAATGTAGCATCTAGCTCGAGAAGCGCAACTTGGTCAATTGACATATTACAAATAAGAAAAGTAAATCAAAGATGTTAAGAAAGAAACATGGAGATGGGAAGTCACTTGCACTTAGGGTTGCCAACCGTCCCGTATTAGCCGGGACGCCCCGTATTTGAGCCAAAATGGGCGTGTCCCGTACGGGACTTTGTTTGTCCCGGACTCCCGTGTAAAGGGAAAAATAAAAAATATTGTTCTGTTTGCGCAATTCAGTGTGTGTTTGTGTGCTGTATGCGAAGGGCGCTACCGCTCAGCTGACAGGGCAGGCACAATGCTCGCACGTGAGTGTGTGTGTGTGTGTGTGTGTGTGTGTGTGTGTGTGTGTGTGTGTGTGTGTGTGTGTGTGTGTGTGTGTGTGTGTGTGTGTGTGTGAGAGATTTTCTCCGGTGGGCCGCGGGCGGCGGGTGCGGCATCATTGTTTGTGTGGCATGTCAGCCTGTTCAGTCGTGTGGGAAAATGAGCCCTGCCGGTGGAGGAGGTGATAATGAAAGAGGAGAAGAGAGAGAGGATGTGGTTCTGGGCCCTGGCCCTTCTAAAAAGAAAATACTTGTGTCTTACAACAAACAGTGGGAAGAAAAACACAGTTGGGTAAAGCCCGTGAGTGGATATCTGTCTCGGGTCTTCTGCACCTTGTGTCGGAGCGGGGAGTTTTCAATAGGTCACGGTGGAGAAAACGACCAGCATGCTGGCACAGAAATGCACAAGCGAGCAACACAAAATAAAGGTGCATCAAATATAACTAAATTATTCGGCAGTTCAACTGCAGAACAAGACAAAGTTGCTGCATGTGAGGTAACATCAGTGTATCACACAGTTAAGCATGGTTTGAGTTACAACAGCATGGACTGCAGTAATAAGCGGGCAAGTGCCATGTTTAGTGATTCGAACACTGCAAAGAAAATGCAATGTGGAAGAACAAAGGCTGAGATGATAACAGCCAATGTGCTTGGCCCCAAAACTGTTCGGGATATTCTAAAAGAGCTGTGTCCTCCTCTCACCGAGGTCGCAGCAGGTGAGGAGGTGGAGTAACTAAAAAAGTAACTAAATCCGCCAGAAACCCGAAAATATTTGCGCGCACGCGCGCAGGGGAGACATGCATGTGTCCCGTTTCTCCATTTCTGGAAGTTGGCAACCCTACTTGCCCTACTGTTAAATCAATAGTTTGACATGTTGCTATATAGCTTAGCTTAGCAGTAAGAAACGTAATAGCCTACGAAAAACACTAGCTTCATCAAGGCAATAAAATCCATCTAGAGCTCACTAATAACAGGTTCGCCTAAACTAAAAGCTGCTGTCTGTCAAACAGCTGAGACTCCAGGAAGTTACTGGTCTTGGTCAAGAATAAGCCTAACCCACAACCCCAATGAACTAACAAATTGTTGTTTTTGCACATTGGTTTTTGTAAGGACAAAACAAATGATAGACAGAGTTAGGCTAGCTGTTTCTGTTCTTTATGATAAGCTAAGACGATCAGATGCTAGCTGTAGCTACTGTACCATACAAATAAGTGTTCGTATTAAACTCTCAGAAGATAGCTCATAAAAGTATTTCTCCAAATGTTATATCGTGTTGAAGTGAGGGGGCATATTATTATATTATTTATTGTATAAGCCATTGTGTAGTGGTTGAATATCACCTGCTAAATATAATTAAAATAAAGGCCTATCAAAGTATCGTATGCATTAATAGCAATTACATGACTTCTTTAAAGAGTATTGAGTTATTTGTTTAACTTAGATAAAGTTCCCATTCTTTTTTAATCTGTTTTTAAGTGGGAGTATCAGGTTAAGCCACTTAACTGGCTGCCACTTAAATGGTTTGCAGCTTTTTAAAATACATTTGGAGAGAAGCTTTGCCCAGAGCTGGATTTTTTCGCTGATGCCCTTTAAAGCAGACACAGACTCACTGGACACCATATAAGATGAGTCAGAGGACAAAAAATGCAATGTGTGGAGGACAGAAACGTATAAGTATTAATTTCCACCAGACTTCTTTAGCTGTGGGTGATGCTGACTTTGGTATAATGATGACACAATTAGAAGCACAAAATATATAATGTAATATATCATGTAAATAAATTAAGATGGATACAGTAAGATGCCCGAAGCCTTGTGACTCTTTAGCATCTGTATATCTTTCTTAGCATCAATTTCCAGTCCTGTGACCTTCACTGCACTGATGCTGCTTTCACCACCCTCCACCTCATTTGGCCCGTGATGATGGGACTCGGCAGAGGTACAAAAATATCTTCCAAAGAAAAAGTGTAAACCAGCCAGGAAGGGTGAGGAGGGAGTGTGAAAACACACAGGCACATGCCAAACTCTGCCTCCATTCACTAACACAGGGTTTTGTATCAGAGCACAATGCAGCTTTCAGACACAAAGAGTCCTCTCTGCACTTCCAGAATATAGTGGAAACTGGCTTTTGATGGTAAAAGACCTTTAGAAAACAGGTTTTGCACTCAAGTGTGCTGAGCTACATAGCATATCCTCAATAAGGCCGGTTTAATATTTTGTATTTGTCCTTCAATACCCTGCATGGCTCCAGGTCTCTGACTCAAAGCACTAAACTCTGATGATTCAAACAGAATTATGAATGAGGGAGTAAAGAAAAATGGCAATTCATTTGGATTATCATGGTACATCTTCAGACCCATGGGTTGCTCTAAAGTCCCCTGTGCTTCAAGGGGATTTATTAAATAGCCTAAAAAAGGTGGGATTTCTAATAGATCCTTAGTCTTTTTCTTATAATGAAGAACCATAATCACAATTCAAGACATGGTTTTACTTTCCTTCGGTATTTAAATAATGTAAAGTAAAGCTAAAATAACTACTCCATTAAGAGTATTGATTGAGTCATTAATCGACAGAAATATAATGGCCAACTACATCAACTACTGGTCCATAAATGTGTAAAAAAAGTTTTAAATGCATTCATACAAGCAATACATACTTACGATTATGTTTTTGTGTAATCAAATGGCAGTCTAGATACCATTAAGCAAAAGTACTATAAAGTCGAGTCTTCCCATTGATAAATTAGTATTACCTTCAGACTTGCCTGATGCATAGATGAATATAAGAAGGAAACCAAACCGGAAAAGTATGAATCATAAAAGTCCCTCTTTAGCTGAACTTGTCATAAAAACCCTGGGTCTGGAACCCACTGGTGTAAACAATCTGTCTTTACAACTAAATAAAACTCCCAAAATCAAGGCAGCTCAACACTAAACGTATGAAACATTATTGTTATGTGGTGCTCCCAATTCACGTCTCCAAAAATGTGTTTTCCCCAGACATTCCTCCTGTGCAGTGCCTGTTTGTGTGTGACAGGAAGATAGAAGCAGGGTATGTGGGTGAATGGGAAATGTGTCAGTGATGTGAAGTGAGATACGTGCAGCAGTTCCTGACAGTCACACCGGCAAGCAAACTTCCACTGAAGTGTGAGTATTTTACAGATACAGTCACTCACACAGGCAGCCTGAATGTGACAGGGTTGACAAGTGCAGAGCTGATAGGAACACCTCTCATCTCTGTGCCATAAAGTGTTTCACCATGCTGTTTTAAAAGTTCTAAATAAATATGCAGTGCACCTTCCGCATCTCATAAAGAAGAGCAGGTGGGAGCTGTTGAAGCGTGACACCATTCAACAAATATGTGAGCTATTCAGTGGAAGCTGCAGAAGTAGCACCGTATCCAAACCAGACTGACGTGTCCGCAAACAAGCTGCATTCCAAGGTTGGGTGAAAGTTTGCCGGAGAGCAGGGGAAGAGATTTAAACACAGCTGCCCACTGAGGCATCACCAGACTGCGGGCAGGCGAGGGGGGGGGGGGGGGGGTGTTGACAGGCCATCTCAGCCGTGTGTCACAGAGCAGGAGACGAAGGCTCCGGAGGGGAAGAGATGTTGGGCGGGGTTAGAGGTCGGACGTACGGTGATGCATTTTTAGCTCTTGCTCTTGTCTCCTTCATTGAGGAGGCTGCGGCTGCTTCAGCTCAGTCTCAGGGAGGATAGATCACACACTGACCGACACACACCTGACCCTGCGGCTGCTTTTGTCGCTAGCTAGTGGAATACTTTGTAAGAATGTGCAATTTTCACATCAAGGGTGCACTGGGGCCAGACCAACAAGTTTGTGAGAAATCAAGATAATCTACAATTAAATTTACAATCTACAATCTTCAATCTTTAATGGCATCATGGGGTTATTGTCAAGATTTCTGCCACTGCAGTCAAATTCCCGTCAGTTAGGATTCCTTTAGGGTTCATCGTTCAGGAAGTTTTTAACCGGTATCAGATATTAGTGATACCAAGCACTGATAAAATGTGTTGCTTCTCCAACACAGCTTGGTGGATGACAGTTGCCCCGGAGGGCTTCAAGCTAAGTTATCATAAATATTTGCAAACTTTTTTTCTCTTTACTTATTCTATGGTAACCTAAGATCCAGACATTCAATGACTTAATACTAAATCTGGTTTAAATATAGGTTAAAAACGAAGATCTAAAAAAACAATATTGTTAAAATGTGTCTTAAAACTGGATAAACGGTTATTCTGTCACACAACCACAACCATGAGGAGACCTTTAAAGACGACCAAAGGAAACAGTCCTTTACGTTGATTTGAATGACTGATTCCTCTTCATTTGAGAACTTTTATAAATATTTGGAAGCATGGGACCTTTAAATCTCTATCTGGCTTGCTAGCAGCTGTTTGAAAAGCAGAAAAGGAAACAGCCAGTAGCAATGAAGGCAGACACTAGTAGACAAAAGTCAAAGCGAGTATCCATCATCTCCTTCCTTTGCATGCAAACTCTCTGTGGATCCTCTAAGCAGGGGCTACTGTAGCAGACCATTAGCGAGTGCGGTACTATATCATATGCACTTAATTATTAACAGCTCATTCATTCCAATGAACCTGCCGTGAGAGTCAAAAATCCAGTGAGAGTATTGTTGGAATCAACCAAACCCAACCAGAATAAATAAGTAGAGTTACAATTACATGTTAGACTCCATGTTCACTCACTTTATACTCAGGGCACCACAGTGATACCTCCCAGACAAAATTCCAATCTTGCGCTGCAATTACACTTTTAATCCAACCTTTCCATCTGCAGTACCAGATGAGATGACACGCAATTAACTTAGTGGGCAAATAGGGGATTAGTGAATCCTACTGACCTTCATTTATCCTCCCCAACAAGGCAGAACGCATCTATTACCAAAACATTACTCATTTAAATCACATATCATTCTCCGTTAAATACTGTATTATTGGCTGGCCTGGATGTGGTGTACTGAAACAGGCTTATCAAATAATAATATGATCTCATCATCGCCGAGACGCTGTTCAAAAGAGGCACACAAAAAAAGATGAGAGGACATGTTAGAGCTCTGTTAGATCTATGAGCTGGTTCATTAGTATGTGCGATTTGAAAACCTCCCAAGCTGGAGCTCTTTGATGAGTCCAGTGAGAGGACAGGGACAGAGGGGAGGGGGGGTTGCCAGATACTTCTTAGGTTACCATCTGCCTGCATGACATAAAGGGATGAAACCCAAACTGGTGCTGGCTGCAGACCAGAGGAAGGTGGTGTTCCTCTCCACACAGGAGCTCTCTGTATTCACCTGTTTGTACAGCTCGAGGCTTATTCCTTCCTACTCCGTCTTCTGAAATCAACATTCCAAATTAGTCACTGTCAAGTCAAATATCCGCTTCCCTCTTTGAAAATGCCCACTGTTAAATATTTCTATATGAGTCAAAATGATATGATATAACTCGACATTCTGAGTTTGCTCCCAAATGATAAACAATTTTTTGGACAGAAACAGCTTTGTTCCATCATCAGCGAGTATCATCACCACCACCTCCTCCCAAATGACTGATAGGGGTAATTAGCTGCATAAACACTTCTCGTATGGTATTCATGTTCATTACGGTCACATTGTATAACCAGGATGGAGCACGGAGTCGCTAATGAGACTGGAAGACAAAAGAACCTGAGGACAGTCTGCATTTTATAACAGAGCGAGACATGTTGAGACCTAATTAGACGTAGCTGCTCGAAAAAGCAGGATGAAAAACAGGCTTTGTTTTGATGCGATTTCTCCACCCGTCAACAAAGAATCCCTCTATGGGAAATAACTGAGCGGGAATAATTAAGCCTGAGCACAACTACACTCTCTGCTGACAGGATCAGTGGAAAGTCTAACTGTTTAAGTGATCAGTTTTGTGAGTGTGTGTGTTCAAAGCATGCTCCACATCCACCATCACCCCTCTCATGGGCTGTTTAATAAAGGCAGCTGTAGGGGCTGCTGGCAGGTGGATCACCTTTCAGGAGGATACTCCGTTCACCCTTTCACCCTCGCCCACTCTCCTGGAGATCGCTGAACACACAAAGGAGATACAGAGCGTTGGCACCGATTCCTTCTTGGAGTTCAAAGACCAAACGAAGGCGATACGCAGGATTGGCAGCATGTCCTTTATCCCCGCTCCTCAACGACGCCCACCAAAATCACTGCAGAGACGCGCACCATCTCCCCCGTCCTCATCACCGCGCCTACGTCAACCACCTCCCCCCCCCTGGCAGCATGTCCTCTACCCCAGCACCATCTCGCCCGTCTCCATCACCGTGCCTACGTCAACCACCTCCCCTCCCTTCAAGAAAGCATCTGCAGTCTCCGAAGCCTGATAAGGATGTGTGTGTACAAAACACAACAAACTCTTACTGATATGTGATGGGTCCAGGCTCAAGGACGTATGGCACTCTCAACTCTTTCCAGGACATGTCGGGGCCCTGCCTGCCAGTAGCTTTGCCGATGTCTGTGTTGATAGGTAATAGATTAAGAGCGGTGAATCATAGAAACAGGAAGCGCTCAAACGTTTGTGTGAGTTTATCTAATTTAGCAGTGATTCCATGTCAGCCACAGCTTGTTACAAAAAACATGACTGATAGTGTGTTTAACAAACTTAAACTAGCTTTATTAAATGTCAGGTCTTTGGCAGGAAAAACATTTTTAATCAATGATTTTATCACTGAGCACAATCTCGATTTTATGTTTTTAACAGAAACTTGGATTGAACAAAATAACAGTGCAGCTGTTCTTATCGAATCAACCCCTCCCAACTTTAGTTTTATGAGTCAGGAAATAATGCATAAGAAAGGGGGTGGAGTTGCTATTCTGTTCAATGATTCCCTTCAATGCAGGAAGACATCATATGGAAACTTTGATTCTTTTGAATATGTGGCCCTTCAGCTGAAATGCTCCTCTCGAGCTCTGTTCCTAAATATCTATAGACCACCCAAATACTGTGCAAGCTTTTTTGATGACTTTACTGAACTGCTGTCTATAGTGTGTATTGACTTTGACCGTCTAGTCATTGTTGGTGATTTTAACATCCATGTTGACAACCCCCAGGACAGAGGGGCTAAAGAACTGTTTTGTGTTCTTGAAAACTATGGACTGGAAGATGCTGAGCAGGTATTTTTTCAGCCCTGCCCAGTCATCACATCAGCTAGGGCCCCCCAGCTGCTGGAGGAAATGTGGTTCTCAGTTAGCACATCACTACCATTTGTTTTGGACTTGCCCTTTAATAGTAACTTTTTGGCAAAAGATCCATGTAGAAATTGAAATAATACTACAGGAAAAAATCCCATTAAACTGGGACGAATTTCTATTTGGGCTCGTACATTCAATCCCCTCAAACTTAAAAACAAAACAATTATTTGGAATTCTTACTGTTGCAGCAAAAAAAGCAATAACTAGAAAATGGCTCAAAGCAGACATCCCCTCTCTTGACAACTGGTATGACAAAATCCATGAAATCTATATCATGGAAAGAATCACATTCTCAATGAGGCTACAGGAAAACACATTTGAGGAAATATGGAAAAAGTGGAGAATTTACATATCCCAAAGACGACCATCCCTTGTTTGACTGTTCCTATACACCGATTGAATGTATATAGATGTGTATGTATGGACACATGTATGTGTGTGTGTATTGTATGCATATATGCATGTTGATATGAATGCATATGTACATGTGTAGACATTTGCTATTTCAAACAACCCCTGTGTACTTTTTCGTTTTTATTTTATTTTGACTAATTTTGTTTGCTATTTCATTTGTCACTTTCGGGTCTCTAAAAATATATGATTTGAAAAACTGTACTTGTATTATAATGTGACCCCAAATAAATAAAGAATTAAAAAAAAAAGAAAACTATGGACTAACTCAGCATGTGACGGAGCCCACGCACAATAAGGGGCACACTCTGGACTTAATTATCTCAAAGGGTCTGAATATCTCTAAGGTTGTGGTGACTGATGTTGCCCTCTCTGACCATTCCTGTGTTTTCTTTGAGAGCTCTATTTATGTTCACAAAAATGTTCAAAAAGAGGTAACCACAAAGCGATATTTAACTGAAAATACTAGGGAAATGTTTACTCAGAATTTTTCTTCCACACTTGCCCCTAAAAATGTTATAGATGCCATTGCTCCAACTAAGGTAAAGGAAGTGTCTGGCAAGAAAATATCTCCATGGAGAAAGGTCATGACCGTGAAAACAGAAAAAAGAGAATGTCGAAAAGCTGAACGCAGGTGGCGAAAAACAAATCTCCAGGTTCACTTTGAAATCTATAAAGAGAGACTTGGCCTTTATAATTTGGAATTGAAAAACGCACGACAATCGTTCTTCTCTGACATCATTATCAAAAACAAAAACAACGCACGTGCCTTGTTTGCTACCGTCGACAGACTAACTAACCCCCCAGTGTCAGTAGCCTCTGAATTTCTATCCACCAGGGCGTGCAATGATTTTGCCTCCTTCTTCACTGACAAAATTCAGAAAATCAGACAAGCAGTCAGTGCCTCTGCATCAGGAACAGCAGATGTGTTGTCCCTATCTCCACTTAACATCAATTCAGACATCATGACACAGTTCCATCAGATTAATGATAAAAACCTAGAGGACATTATTCAACTTCTGAAATCCTCCTCCTGCTGCCTTGATATTATTCCTACAGGGTTTTTCAAAAATGTTTTGCCTTGCATGGCCTCAGATCTACTTCATATAGTAAACACATCTCTTCACTCAGGTATTTTTCCACAGGCCCTGAAAACTGCATTAAACCGCTCTTAAAAAAGAATAATCTAGATGCTTCAGTAATGAACAATTACAGGCCCATATCAAACCTCCCATTTCTAGGTAAAATCATTGAAAAAGTTGTTTTTCAACAGTTGAGTAATTTCTTGCATTTAAATAACTGTTTCGATGTGTTCCAGTCAGGCTTTCGTCCAAACCACAGCACTGAGACTGCTCTTGTAAAGGTCTTTAATGACATCCACTGAAACACAGACAGTGGCAGAACTTCAGTGTTAGTATTATTAGATCTCAGTGCTGCGTTTGACACTGTTGACCACAGCATATTACTAGACCGACTGGAAAACTGGGTGGGACTTTCGGAAACAGTTCTGAATTGGTTTGAATCCTACTTAAAGGACAGAAACAACTTTGTTTCTATAGGTAAATACACATCTGAGTTGACAAATATGACATGTGGGGTACCTCAAGGCTCCATCTTGGGGCCTCTTCTCTTTAACGTCTACATGCTACCACTGGCTCAGATAATGAAAAACAACAAAATAAGTTACCATAGATGACACACAAACACATAGATGACACACAAATGTACGTAACAATTTCACCAGGAGACTATGCTCCAATTCAAACACTGAGTAAGTGCATTGAACACATCAATGACTGGATGTGTCAGAACTTTCTCCAATGAAACAAAGATAAAACTGAGGTAATGGTTTTTGGAGCCAAGGCACAACGTATAAAAGTTAGTGCTGAGCTTCAGTCTGCAATGTTCAAAACAACAGATAAAGCCAGAAATCTAGGTGTAGTCATGGACTCTGACCTGAGTTTCAACAGTCACATTAAAACTGTTACTAAATCAGCCTACTATCACCTAAAGAATATATCTGGGATTAAAAGACTAATGTCACAGCAGGATTTGGAAAAACTTTTCCATGCTTTTATCTTCAGTAGACTCGACTACTGCAATGGTGTCTTCACAGGTCTCACTAAAAAATATATTAGGAAGCTGCAGCTGATTCAGAACGCCGCTGCTCGAGTCCTCACTAACACTAAGAAAGTGGATCACATCAGTCCTGTTCTGAAGTCTTTACACTGGCTTCCTGTGTGTCAAAGAATAGATTTCAAAATACTGCTGCTGGTTTATAAAGCACTGAATAGTTTAGGCCCAAAATACATTTCTGACCTCCTGCTAAATTATGAACCATCCAGATCTCTCAGGTCTTCAGGGACTGGTCAGCTTTCTGTTCCCAGAGTCAGAACTAAACATGGTAAAGCAGCGTTCAGTTATTATGCTCCAAATATCTGGAACAAACTCCCAGAAACCTGCAGGTCCGCTGCAACTCTGACTACTTTTAAATCCAGGCTGAAGACTTTTCTTTTTGTCGCTGCTTTTAATTGAACTATTCACATCTTAGACTGCACTGTAACTTTTATCCATGTATTTTTTCTTTTAATGTTTATTTTATTAGCTTTTCTTTTTAATGACTGATTTGAAATGCCATTTTCTTAATCTCTTTCATTTTTTGTAAAGCATTTTGAATTGCCTTGTGTTGAAAAGTGCTATATAAATAAACTTGCCTTGCCTTGCCTTGCCTTGCCTTGCCTTGCCTTTCACGGCAGGTAGAGCAGGTTATTGAGAGCAGGTTATTGAGAGCAGGTTATTGAGAGCAGGTTATTGAGAGCATATGGAATGTGCACATCCTTTCTGACAAATCTGCTTGCAATAGAAAGCTGAGCTGTGGTTGCATTTTGGCTCACTTTGTAAGACTTTTGTAAAAAAAGTAATACGATAACCTACAGAATAGTCTTATAGGATACCACTGTGACCAAGTTGATGGTGTTTCATACAATTCAGGGATTTATCCCTCAGGCAGCAAGACTGTTAAACTCCTGAGCTCGTACTCGCATAAGCTTCTGATACACTGTTTATCTGTACATGTGTTTAATTCGCATTTCCACATTATGTATTAAGAGTATAACATTATTCTACTTTACAGTATTTCACTTTACATTATTTGACTATATCTATCTTACATGTACAGAATACTTTTTGTTATCCCTGCATTTTACTCTACTTGCATTGTTTTTATATTTGCACACTTTGACTTCCTTATTTCTAAGTATTGTGTTGCACTGTTGGAGGAGCCTAATGCTTAAGATGAACAAAAACTACATGTTGTGCATATGTCATAAAACCTTTGATTTGAACCTAGAATCATCTTCACATCATAATAATACCCATTTCCCTGTTGTAACACATAGGCCTATAGTTATTTGTAATATACAGTTGATGTTAATTTCCACGCTGCTCACTGACCCATCGTCCCCACAGTGCTCACCTTCTCTCCGGGGAGCCTGCAGCACGGAGGCATCTCTGATGGCCCGAGCCCACCTCTCCGCCTCCTGGAGGTTAGCGAGCGGGTCCTGGACCAGCGCCACCCGAAAGCCCTGCTCCACTCTCTGCCGGGCCACTCCGGCGCTCATCCAGCGCCTCTTGAACGGGTAGAAATAGGCTGCAAAGTAGGCGCCGACGTCCGCGCTGTCCGGCCCTCTGTACGCCCGGCAGCCCACACAGTCTGTCAAGTTAAACAGCACCTTGCTCCGGCCGGGTGAGGAGCAGATCCTCTGCACGTTGAGGACGCTCTCCGTGAGGCTCACCGAGTACCGGACCCTGTCGTCGAGCGGGTCCGTGAACTCCCCGTACAGCACGCCCACCGCCCCGTTCCTCTGGCGGGATGGGTCCGCTTCGTCTTTCTCCATCCCGGGTGGACTCGGAGAGAGCGTCCCGCAGGCCGGTGTGCGGATGGCGGTGCAGACTCCTCTCAGCCTGCTGTGGGACCCTCTGACTGACAGCAGCAGCTTCCCCAGTCCACAGTCTCTCCCTAGTGACTGGAGGAGGAATGGCAGTGATGGAGCAGGAGGAGCACAGCTGACTGTCCTGCATCAGGGTTATTGTCAAACAGGTTTGTATTTGCTTTCGCGTATTGGTGCACAGACATGATAAAAATGCAGATAAACAAATATTAAAAACTAGGCTTAAAAAATGCTAATTTCTGTGAAATCAATATTTGTTTGACATGACAGAGCAATAGGAAGCAGTGTGTATGGTTGAGTATATTTCAGAAGTTGTGCCAAGATTAACAGCAATAAGAATAGAACAAGACACATGCGATACAGAGATAATAGTCCAAGAGCATGTGGATCCCGTGGAAATATACAGGAAACCAGATCGAAGAGAATATTTTGGCCAAACAAACATTGTCAATTTTCAAGCCTACTATGAACACTCCACCAAAAAGGCACACATAATGAATTGATGAATTACAAATTAAACTATTGGTTATATTGACCAATACAGATGTATTCCTTGCTCAGGCTATGCAAATGTTGTTTTCCCTTACAAAATAAGTCAATGAAATAAATCAAATGTAGGCCTACAGTTATTTTTGTTTAATGTGATACAAATAACGTATGCTACTCACATATTAGGCTTGTGCATACACATTAGTGTTTTTCCGTATATGATTCATATAGTTGATATCATTATTATGATTAAATAGTAGCCTACTTAGTGTATGGAGATGTAACGTTACTTACAAACTTTTTGCCACACCCAGTTAGTAGTCACGTGGGATGTGACGTTTCCAACCTATAAAAGCCTCTCCACGCGAGACTTCCGTTCCTGTTCTCCTTCACTGTCTGCGTTGAAGCTACACTCTGCAGCATGTGGCTCTCACAGGGCGTGATGCTTCTATATCTAAATATGAAGTTTGCTGCAGACGAACCACCCTGAAAAGGTAATACTTTATGATGATATAATGATACTTAAATGTGAGAATCTGTATGTGGGTTTATGGGAATTGTGCTAGCTTTCACCGTTAGCCGTTAGCTCTTCTTGACTAAGGCCAACACGTGCTTGAATCCATTTGGGCTTAAGTTGAAAAGTACGCTATTTTGAACAAGTTTGTTTGCATTAAATTCACTGGCACATTCCTTTTTAACATGCATTTAAGTTAAGTTGTTAAATTACGCCATTTCATGTCTTAATAATTTTGTTTTCCTTTACCTTACAGGCACTTTTCCTCATGCGGAATGAAGCTAATCTTCCTACAACAGATGCGAAGTCCATCTTCGTAATGAAAGGTAAGAATGACGAGCTGGTGTGCCTTAAATTATTGACTCAATGCAGTCTATATGATGATTCTGTTATCCCTGTCAGAAATACAAGTGTTGAAACCAATGGTATCTGACTAGCTGCATACTTACTTATGGAGTCACATGCTGCTGATGAATTGCCACTAAAGAAGCTTCTCTTTTCAGGTTCACGTGGGTCCTCGTTGACACTCTGAAAATGAGGAGGCCTGGTGAAAGGTGTGTACCACCCTACTGTGCATTATATAATTACCTTTATGCAGTCTATATGATGATTCTGTTATCCCTGTCAGAAATACAAGTGTTGAAACCAATGGTATCTGACTAGCTGCGTACTTGCTTGTAGAGTCCCATACTGCTGATGAACTTTCACTAAAGAAGTTTCTCTTATTTTTTTCAGATGAGGGTCCTCATTGAGACTGGCTGAAAATGATGCGGGCCTGTTGAAAGGTGTGTACCACCCTGCTGCGTTTCATCCATGTTTCCAATTATTCAGTGACGATAACTGCTGCATAGGAAGTGCCGTCTTATGCGAAACTGACGATTGAAGCTGTTCTGAGAATTGTTAAACCGTCAGGGTTTATGTTGACAGTGTGCATAATCTAAATACTTAATCTAGATGTTAAATCTCTCCCTTCAGGTCCTGGTCAGTAATGACAGACTATGACGTCCCTCTGGTGCTGAGAAAAGATGCTCAGGTTCATTTGGGTCCTCGTTGACACTCTGACAATGAGGAGGCCTGGTGAAAGGTGTGTACCACCCTACTGTGCATTCAATAATGGACTTTATGCAGGCTAAATGATGATTCTGTTATCCCTGTCAGAATAACAAGTGTTGAAACCAATGGTATCTGACTAGCTGCGTACTTGCTTGTAGAGTTCCATGCTGCTGATGAACTATCACTAAAGAAGTGTCTTTTTTTTCTTCAGGTTCGTTAGGGTCCTCGTTGAGACTGGCTGAAAATGATGCGGGCCTGGTGAAAGGTGTGTACCACCCTGCTGCGTTTGATCCATGTTTCCAATTATTCAGTGATGATAACTGCTGCATAGGAAGTGCCGTCTTATGCGAAACTGACGATTGAAGCTGTTCTGAGAATTTTTGAAACTTCAGGGTTTATGTTGACGGTGTGCATAATCTAAACACTTAATAATCTAGATGTAAAATGTCTCCCTTCAGGTCCTGATCAGTAATTAAAGACTATGACGTCCCTTTGGTGCTGAGAAAAGTTCACGTGGGTCCTCGTTGACACTCTGAAAATGAGGAGGCCTGGTGAAAGGTGTGTACCACCCTACTGTGCATTCAATAATTAACTCCATGCAGTCTATATGATGATTCTGTTATCCCTGTCAGAAATACAAGTGTTGAAACCAATGGTATCTGACTAGCTGCGTACTTACTTGTAGCGTCTCATGCTGCTGATGAACTATCACTAAAGAAGTTTCTCTTTTCAGGTTCATGTGGGTCCTCGTTGACACTCTGACAATGAGGAGGCCTGGTGAAAGGTGTGTACCACCCTACTGTGCATTATATAATTGACTCAATGCAGTCTATATGATGATTCTGTTATCCCTGTCAGAAATACAAGTGTTGAAACCAATGGTATCTGACTAGCTGCGTACTTGCTTGTAGAGTCCCATACTGCTGATGAACTATCACTAAAGAATTTATTATTTTTTTAGGTTCTTGAGGGTCCTCGTTGGGTCGGTGGAAAATGATGCGGGCCTGGTGAAAGGTGTGTACCACCCTACTGCCTTTCATCCATGTTTCCAATTATTCAGTGACGATAACTGCTGCATAGGAAGTGCCGTCTTATGCGAAACTGACGATTGAAGCTGTTCTGAGAATTGTTGAACCTTCATGTTTATGAGGTGCATAATCTGAACACTTAATAATCTAGATGTTAAATCTCTCCCTTCAGGTCCTGATCAGTAATGAAAGCCTGTGACGTCCCTCTGGTGCTGAGAAAAGTTGCTCAGGTAATTTCAAGTGCTAATGTTGACTTAAAGTCAAGCCGGTGATGAAAAAAGTTGTCCCTGTCTGAACATAAGTGTGGACCTATTGCTTGACTGCAGAAACAGTTTGCTAACTGTCGTAGTTGGTTTTAAATGTTTTTGTTTCCTTGCAGAACAAATGGAGAAACCGATTGGATTGATCCAGAAGTCAGACTCTGCAGTAGAATTGTTGGTGTACAAATTAAAAACAATGTTTGCTCTAAAATGTGTTTAATAAAATTGTTTGTACAAAACATTTAAGTACAATGGCACATCGAAAGTAACATGACTCTTACTGGGAGCAACCACCATGCATTGGTCAATCTGTGTTGAAGGTCGATCTGTAAGATTTCTTCTTTAAATTCTCCAAGAACACTTGCTCTTCTTGGAGGTATTCACGGTCCTGGTGAGGAGGTGGAGAAACTCAATGTTAAAATGTACATGTGACTGTGAGCCACTGTGGCATTTTGTTCCTATTGACATTAAAAAACCTCAATATCAATCTTTTGGTGCTTTAATTGTATTTATGCATTCTAAGGTCTAGACCAGCTTCAGTTGCATTTACCATAACTTGGATACTGTGGCTGTCACTTGTTAAATGGAAGAATAATACTTTCAATCTTATGCACCCATATAAATGATCACATAACTTTTTCATACTAGTAAGAAATCCTGATGAAGGCATTTCTATCAGACTCCAGTGGATACCTTTTCTGCTGTGTACTTCCAGAGAGTCAGACTAGCCTGGAGAGCCATGGACTGAGAGTTGGCCAACGAAGTCAGAGGTGGAAAGATCAGGGTAGATGTCAGCTCGGGGTTTGGCAACACTGAATCTACACATACAAATAAAACCGTTGTATCAGATCAAATGGTCATTTTGGGTTACTCTTTATTATAGTCAACTGGATAAAGACCTCACCTGGTAGGCCTGGTGTAATTTGTGCAAACGATGCTTGTCTCGGCATCTTGGTGTCCTTCTGCAGATGACTTAACCGCGTTCGCTCCTGGATGAAAAATAGTTGATGTACTGTTACAATCCGTGTGATCAAAAATAGAAGCCAAATCTAAAGAATATGGCATAAAGAGCTGTCGGAGACACTCGCCTGGAGGATTCTTTGCTCTTGCTGCCTCAGCCGCTCTGTCTGCGAATGGATATGTCTGAGTCTCGCCTCGTGGTCAGTCTCCACTCGTTTTGCCTCCTGCAACGCTCGTTCTCCTTCCTCAAACCTCTCTGCAGCAAGCTGTAGAAAGCATGCATTGTCCAAACTCAAGATATTGCACATTGTTTCCTGCACTTCATTTAAGAATCACGGTGCTAATGTACCTTGCTGAAGGCCTCCACCTCCTGGGCTCGTGTCTTGAGTCTCAGCGCGGTGCTGCTGATTCTGTCTTTCTCGCTGTCCAGTTCCTCTCTCAGTCTTTCCAGAGTCTCCCTCTCCTGTGCCACAACCATCTGCTTCTGTTTCAGCTCCCCGGTGTGAAGCTTTAAGTCCGCTTGTTCCTACAAGAGAAAAGTACATTTATTATGTCCTTTAGTGTCCCGTCTATCCCAGGGAGCTCAACAAAATGTACTCTTGAATATACCCCCATTACATTATTTTACTGTAAGGCATAGCATTTTAAAGTGCTTTACAAACATTTAAGTATTAAGATGATTCAATTATTGAAATTACTTTAAAATACATTAAAAAAAACAGGCATTGAAAAGAGGAATGAATAGAAACAAACTCAGATAGAATACGAAGTTACAAAGTAGTTTGATTTATTAAAAAATGAATGTTCTTAAATCTTGATTCAAAAGTAGTTTGAGTTGCAGCGGACCTGCCGTTTTCTGGTAGTTTTTTCCAGATATATGGAGAATAATAACTAAAAGCTCATTCTCTCTCTTGACTGAGGACAGAAAGCACCTGGCCCAGAACACCTAAGAGTTCTGGAAGGTTAATAAATGAACCACATAATAAACACAATGACAACATTAGTTTTTAACTGAAAGGACCATCACCTGTGCCAGACCTATGATGGAGCCCTCCCTCCTCTCCAACAGACTGCTGACCTCCCGCTCGGCCCTCTCGTGCCTCTGCTTCTCCAGGGCGTGGAAGTGGGTCCAGTCAGCAGCCAGCTTCCTCCTCTCCTCCGCACAGTGCTGCATCACCGACTTCTGCTCCTCCAGGAGTGCACTCTGATGGAACACGGAGACACGCAGGAGACGTAAGAAGGAACCACGCATTGATTCGAGTTTGATGTGGATGTTCACCTGGCTCACCTTAGCTCTCTCCAGCTCCTCTCGTTCCATGTTGATCTGCAAACTGAGGGCGTGCCGCTCTCCCTCCAGCCCTCTCTGGGTAGACTCTGCCTTGGCCTGCTCGGCTGTCATCTTCCAGCGGTCCTGAGAAATACAACAATAAAGTCCTATTGTCAGTTGTTGACAGACAAGGGGAGTAACTGTACTAACTTACAGTTACATAAAAAAGTACATACATCTGCTTTTTGGTCTTCATTTAGACTTTTTTCAAATACCTTTGACTTTTTTTAAATCAAGTAGCTGGAGACCTGATTTGTTAAACAAAAATACTCTTTAAAATACTTTTAAATTCATGCATTATACTAAACCTAAAAGGCAATTTGTTTTCTTTAGGGTTATGATTAGGGTTATTTTTGCATTGCATTTGATTTTAAGGTAATCCAAAAGTAACGGTAAGTAAGGTGACATTACATTTATGTGCAGTGCTTCTCAAAGTGTGGTCCGCGGCCCACTGGTGGTCCGTGAGCGCCCCCTAGTGGTCCGTGAGTATATTGGTAACATTTCATATTGGAAATAAATTAATTTAAGTTTTCCGCACTCTCGCGGGAATATCTCCGCAATGGAGCGAGCTTAAGTTTAACTTTCGATTGCATGATATAGCCCAGCGCAACACCTTCATCAAACATGTTGCCACTTGTTTGTACCATTTTCAGGCGATTTGTAATCTGTTCTAGAAAAACGATGTGTTTTTGGATATTTGTGGAGTTGATAAAATAAAATAAAATAAATGAATAAATTAATTAATTTTTGATAAAATCAAATATCACAATTTTTATTGGTTAAGTGGTCCTTGGTATGAAAAAGTTTGAGAAACACTGTTCTACAGGTTACTAGTAATTGTAAACAAAGACATTTTTAAAGAAACCCTCCCAGACCTGGTTGGTGAGGGGAAAGTATCAATCTTCATTGCAAGCGTGTGTACTTTATGTATGCACTTGTGTAATGCTTAATCCTACAGATTGACCCTGACCTTCTCAAGTTGTCTCTGCTGCTCATTGAGCTGAGAGTCCATCCTGGAGATTATTTCCTTCAGGTACGTTCTCTCCTCCGCCATGGCCTTCTGCTGCTGGGCCAGACGTTCCTGCATCACTGAAACGAGCATTTAGAGAATGACCTTAACCCACTTGCAATGCGACACCAACCACAGTATGCTGTTAGCCAACTTGTGTTTTGACCCATTTGAACAAAGTGTGCACGTTTATGTGTGTGTGATGTACTTCGAAGCTGCTCGTCTCGGTGCCGTGCCCCCTGCTCCAGGCCCTGCGCCGTGTGTTCATGTGTGCTCTCCACCCGGGAAGAGAGATCCCCCAGCCGAGAGGAGAACTGCTCCATCTGCTCAATCACCCCCGTGAGGGACCTGGACCAAGGAAACACAGTTGTACTACAGTAATGTTGCACAAATCACAAAAGACCCTGAATAAGATTGGTTGATTAGTGTTGCAAATCTGCTTAAATACAGAAAATAAGAAAAATAATAATTCTAGACTCACTTTTCAAGGTGAAATAACAACGTAACTCTTCCAACATAGTGTATTCAAAATATCTGCACTGATTTCACACAAACACACATGGAACATACTACTAGTGTTAATAAGAGTATGTATCGCAGTGTCATTCGTTTCCATCTAACCTGGTCTGTGATGTTGCGCTTGTTACAGCATCAATCTCCTCCTCCTTTAGTTTCTTTAGTCTCTTGACCTGGTCTTCGTGGTCCTTCTTCATCTCCAAGACAGATTTCCTTAACGGAGAAAATACAGTCAGCTTCGGTCATTTGTTTATAATACAACTAATACGTTTATTGTAAGATGGGTTTTTTGCTTAGTTATCGGAAAAATGTGGTTCTTTTTCAATAAGTTAGTTCTTTAGACATCTGTCCACATTCCAGATAAGAGGGGATTATGGGTATTACTCTGCTAGTCTACCCAGATAACTCGGTGAACGTGCCTCTTGAATGAGGCCCCGAATGTGCAGGAAGATTAAATCGCATTATGCAATATGAAGACTAAGCCGAGTGATCTGATTACTAGGTTTCTGTCTTTTGCTTCAAATGGAACAATGATCTAATCCCTTTGTTTGTATTTTTCTTTCAGTCAGCATGTGTTGAATACATTTTTATATTACTGGCTAGTGTGAAATAATCACTTACTGTAATTAGGGCTTCTTTACTCCCAATAGAAGTGCTTTATGTCAGGGAATCACTTCCATAGATGTTGACCTTTTGCCCTCTGACGCAGATGACCAACCTTGGTATCTGTTATCTCCCTTAAGGAGGGGGTTCTTAGCCATATGTTGTTGTTACCAGTTTATGACTGGGCAACTTTCGGTCAGAGATAGTTTATTGTTATGGGGACGTATGGAACACTTTCTTCCGTTTGATGAACCCAAGGTGTGAAATCTTCGAGGCCATAAGCGTCAACTGCAAAGTAATTCAGTGTCCCCAGCTGTTTAGTCTATCTAGTGAAGAATGTTGATTACCCTCATCCAAACTAGTTCAAACCTCTACGAGAAGAAGGTTTCTTCAGAATTGATTGAACCGTGTGGTCAGACCGTGGCCCGTGACATGTCTTGTGAATTCTCCGGCCGAAGCTCCAAATAAACCGTCAGTGTTTGCCATCAAAGCTCCAGCTCTCCTCGTGTCTCTCTGAGTCCTGTTTCTAATTGCTTCAGAAGTTTCCCCCACACTTTATACAATACAATAATGGTTTAAAATCCAATGCAATGTTTACGTATGTACTGGGCCTGCCCTCGCAGCTTAAACATTTGCAATAATAGGCATTGTGTGTAGAGAAGGAACAGCTGTGTTTGCAGACCTGATGTTGACCTTATTCTGATTTCGTATAGACTTTACACAACACACAAAAAATTGGGTCAATGCTGTGAAAATGATATACATAGTACATGGAGGGGGCATGCACTTCTATAGAATGTAAGGTTGACTCAGAAACTCTTGTGATGGTTGATCTCTGGAGTATTAAACACCTGTGATATTGTCAACTGTAAGTGTTGGCAAGAGATCCTGACTAAAATGTGTCCCAGACTTCGCATCTTTCAACATTTCTCGCTGTACCTCTGGAGGTCTCGGAGCCTCTCCACCTCGCGGTCTCTGTCCTGCTGGGCCTGGGTCAGTTTGCGCTGGTACTGAGCCTGCAGCTCGGAGCGTTCCTGCTCGGCCGATCGTGTTGCTGCTGCCAGACGTTCCATTAGGTCTTCACACTCCTGTCGCGCTTGTGTCTCCCTCTGGGCTGCCGATTCCTCGAGCAGCTTCACGCGAGCCCTGCACGTGCACAGAGATACGGAAAGCATGTGCTTAGCAAACATAAGCAGCTTGAAGTGCAGGGAATTATGCATAATGTATGTTAAACATGTACATAGGAGCACATTCGCCCTACATATGTGCGTGTGTGTGTGCCGAGGAATTAACTACTTGTTTGTGTTCTCCATGAGTTCCATATCCTGTTTATGCCGCTGCTGGACACTCGCTAGCAACATTTGGCTTTGCTCTCGCTCCAGCTGCAGAGTCTTCACCTAGACAGTAACACATAGGATGAAATATAGGAATCTTTTTTGCAGCATTGAAGGTTATTTGTGTCTTTTACACATTACACCAACATTAATATACCTGTCCCTCCAGTTGGATGATGCAAGCCTGTAAAGCTTGATAATCTCCAGCTTGCTGCTCTCTTACATTGACCCCCCCGAGACCCAGCAACTGAGACTGCATCATCTTTAGGAGAAAAATAAACAAGTCAAGAACAATTCATGTGCATACACAGCTGGAGTATATGTGCAAGTAACATTCCTAACCTGCTGTTGTAGAAGCAGCTGCTGCAGAAAGTCTGCTGAGAGTGGCACCTTCACAGAGAAAATAGAGAAGGGTTATTCACTAAAAACACATGTGATTGCCAAAATGGTGACAAACCTTAAAGGGGCCCTATTATGCTCCTTTTCAGGTTTCATAATAATTCATAATGTTGTGTCTCTACTCTGACACGTTTCCATGATTTAATGTTCAAAAAGCTCTTTCTCATTCTCATACAGCACCTATTTTCACCCTCTGTCTGAAACCAGAGCCCAGTCTGCTCTGATTGGTTAGCTGTCTGGCTCTGTTGTGATTGGTCAACTGCTTAGAGATGTCCCCCCCCCTTAGCCTATTAATATAATGTGTAGGAGCACTATCCAATAGAAGCGCAAGTGTTACATAGTGATGTCACTATGTTACATAAGTAAACAGAAGGTCCTTCTTTCCTGTAGTGATCAGGCCGTGCAACCACTATGGCCCCTGGTAGACCCCCCACACACAGACTGGAATACCCCTGATTTGCAATAACACTGTCTGAAACAATAACACTTTGTGGAATGTACCCTCCTGCAATTTCACATTTACTACCATGGTACACATATCTGCTATTTTTGTTGTTTTTTACTTATTGTGTTATTAATAACGTGTGCATACTTAGCCATTTTTTTATCTTGTATGTTTATCGGCTGTTGTACATTTTCCTGTGCGGGACAAATAAAGGATTTCTGATTCTGATTCCAATGGAATTTAGGCAGGAGGGGGAAACCCCAAAAAGCATAACAGGGGCTCTTTAAAACAGACAAGTATGAATACCTGTTGTTGGACAGCACTTGATGTATTCTGCATTTGGTTTGGCTGCTGAACAGCTGCAAAGAAAACAACCATGAGTAACAACATTATTCAAATGATCACATTTAATATTACAGCAATGGTGAATACTGCATGTACAACTACTTCAGCTCGGCCCTAGATTACCTACACCACATTGAGCCAGGCAGTGTAGTAGAGGTAGGGTGGAGCAGTGGCAGCTGTTGGGGCGTTTCATCCGCAGCCTGACTGGGTCCTCTTAGGATCCCGGATCCCTTATGGGGTGGCAGGTGGTGGGGTTGGGATTGAGGCTGGGTGTGGCTAACGCTAGCAGTAGAGACTGGCAGAGGGCGAGGTAATTGAGGAGGGTAATCTGAGGGAGGAGAGGAATTAAGAGTTTGCTGGAGCTCTACATTGGCATGGACAGCTGAGGAGGATGTTAAGATGGAGGGGAGCGGAGGGTTGGTGGTTGGTGTATATTCTGTAACGACTGACGGTGATTGTGGTGGAGTTAAGGTGTAAGAGGGAATGGTATCTGTATGAAAGGAGTGGCAGAATGTGAGTTGATGATCCAATGAGATGGGCAGGACGTTATAAAAAATAGAAAAAGGTTTTGGATGTGGGTTTTGTGAAAATGACTGGATGACTGATCAATTGACAGGGTATGATGAAAAGTTTCCACAGATGAAAGTCACCATTCAAATTATATCTATAAAAATGTAAGACCAGTAATGTCGGTAAATACCTTGCCTGGTCCTCGTCTCTCTGACGGGAGTGGAGTGAGCCTTTGGGCTTTGCTGTCCGAGAAAAGTGCTGCTGTACAAAACAAAAGGAAAGTAACAGAAATATCAAACAAAAAATCCACTTACAGTTCACTGGTTTTACACAACAAATATCTTACTTAGCTTCCGTGACAGATGTAAGAGTGTCCTCTCTGGCCCTGGGAGCTTGTGAAGCCACTTGTTGACTGAAAAAAAACGTTCAGTACTGAGAAACAAACTTCGTCTGTGTGTTTTTAATGTATTTGTATTTTCATTGTTGTGTACCTCACAGTCGACTCCAGATCCACTTCTTCTCCCAGGCCTAAAGACTCTTCCTGTTTGGATGTTTTTGCCTCAGAGTGTGTCACAGACAGACCCTTCTTCCTGCTCAGAGCTCCTGCTAACCAATCATCTTCCTCCTCCTCTTTCGGCTGGCTTTTAGAGACCTCTGGCTGGGTTTGTTTGGCGATAGTAGCAGGTACGGTAGGGGTGTCTGCTGCCTCTTTAACAGCCAATGTGGCATTACTACCAGTCAGAGAGGGTCTTTTCTCTAATGAAGGGGAGGAGGGAGGTATTGGAGAGTCTGTTGAAGTCTCTTTGGCGTCATCTTCCGCAAAGATCTGGTCGTCATTTGTCTTCAGGCCGAGCCAGTCAGCGGATGGGCGCTGCCGTGTCGAGAAGGGGGTGGAGGGCTTTGGTTTCTTCTCCGGGGTAGAGGGACTGACATCCTCTGTGGAGAATCTGATATGAAAAAAAAGGTAAGGGTAGAAAGGTGGTGATGGCCAACAGCCAAGTTGACGACAGCACCACAAAAACGAGATAGCAACACCCCAAAACCAAGACATTGGCCGTTTCTCAATGTCGAGTAAAGCTGCTGCGGAGCCACTATTTCCAGTATACTACGTCATCGAGTGGCGCCGAATGCTGGGCATTTAAACAGTCCTTCGGCGCCACTCGATGACGTAGTATACTTGAAATAGTGGCTCCGCAGCAGCTTTACTCGACATTGAGAAATGGCCATTGACCCCCTTAAACCAAGATGGCGACGGCCCAAAACCAAGATGGCAACTGCCTAAAAAGCTAAAAGGGCAACCGATTAAGACACCGAGATTAGGCTTTACACACACCTGACAGAGTGTCTACGGGACTGGCGCGCCTCAGGCGTGGACCCCAGAGTGGGCTGATAGGAGCCAAATGTGAGGTCTTCTTCTGGAAGTGTTTCTGATAAGAAGGCAAACATATTAACCCTTTGAAAGAGTAGTTGCTCATAATAATGACAGCAGAAGGACACGGTGCCCCGTTACCTTTCACGGTAAACGTCTTATCTTGTTGTGGCTTCTCTTGAGTTTGTTCCTTCTTCTCGCCCGTCGGAGGTCTCTCCAGAAGACGAGGGGAGGTCAAACTCTCCAGAATCTCATCTAGTTTGGTACGAGGCCTCTGAGGGGTCTCACTCCTGAGGAAAGGAGGCAGAACAGAGGGAAATGAGAGACAAAAAGGGCAGGGAAAGCATTAAATAGTGAAGGCAAAACAACATAGAAACAAATATATATATATGCCCTGGGCGAGAGATGCTGCTTTCTTTGTGCAGCTTTGTTTTTAGCGGCACCCTGAAGCCCATAGCACTAATTATTTATTGTTTGAGCGCTATAAATAAGGACAACAGTAAGCGTGAGAACAGAGCTGTTACCTGTCCTTGTTGGACCAAAGCGCAGCTTCTTTTTTCTTCGGAGCGTTTTTATTATCACCGTCAAATCCGAGTGCGTCCATTAGATCCTCCTTATCGTCATCAAATGTGAGATCACTTCGTTTAGTTGCTGCTTTGGCTGGTGAACAAAAAATATAAACACAAACACATTCAGTACCTTGTTTGTTTTTGAGAATCAAATAAAGACGGATGTATCATTTAAAGACTCACATGTTGTAGTCTTTAGGATAGGCGACGCTGTAGGAGATGGCGGTGCTTTTTCACGTTTGGCTTTCTGTATGATAGATTTAGGCTCGGGCTTAGTTTCATCTGGAAGCAAATCATCAAGTAGATCCGCCAGGGGGTCGTCAACATCTGCAGAGGAAATGAAACTCTTTACATTATTTATACTTCTTCTTTATACACCAGGCTGTTAAGCAGTACATGCTAAACAGGCATCACATATGTACGAATGTCTATGTGCAAATATGTTTAAATGATGAGGTTTACACATTTCAGCATGTGTTTATACACTGAGTCACATTAGGGACATCTGTTAGCACCAATATGACACAATAATTAGAGATTGTTATGTATTGGAATACAAGCATTTCTAGACTTTTATTGTAAGAATAGATTTGATGTACTTTACTGATCCCAAATTTGGAAATTGTTTTGTTATAGCGACAAGTAAAAACACATTTCACATAAATTCAAAATAATCAGTTAAAAAATACTTTAACAATGGAAAGATATTTGTATGGAGTATTTCTAATGTAAATAATATACAAATATGATATATTGTCAACCTCTTGTATGTGAAAAAGGGTGGACAAAATATTGGAAACACCTTTCAACATAAGGATGGATGTAATGGAAGATTTAGATTGCTTGAATTGTACCGGTGTACCAAATACATTTGAACTTGTTTACAGTGTGGATATCTGTTGGATACACATCTCTTGTCTAAACTACACACAAAAAACACCTTTAACTACCAACTGATATAATTCAACTACACACATATCTGTACTAATGTACCTTTAGTGTCAGGAGTCTGACCTTCATCTTCACCCCCACTGTCTACATAAATGCAGCAGTTTGAGGAAAGAAACACAGCAACGCTATCAGTTAACAGCTACTGAGTTATATAGTGTGTGATGGATGGGACGGGGGGGGGGCTAACCCACCTGAGAAAGTGAACTTCTTGTAGTTATGCGCTGTGGACGCGGGTGCAGAGTATGTCTTCCTCCCTCCTGTGGTGGGTTCATCTGAGTGGAGAGGGGAAGACAAACAGCTCTCTGTTACTGCTGCTTTAAATGCAAACTTCAAAGTGGGTAATAATGTGAAGCTGATAATGAGTAAATAATGAATTCAAGAACACTGCATTGAATGACCTGCTCCCCCTGGCTTTGCTTTACTTTCTATGGTGGATGAGTCTTTCTTTGGCCCTTCGTTACCGAACGGCTTTAATTGTGCAGGAGCTGAGCTGGGCTTTTTCTTTGGTGCAAAAAGGTCAGCATCCATATCATCCATGTCCTGTGCAAAAACAAAGGACAGTAGAGCTGAGGCTATGTGCAAAGAACTAGACATCTGAATTCTTGTATTGGTATTTCTACATTTTTCATGATGACCTACCTTCATGTTCTTCAAAATGTCATTGGGATCTGCTGCTGAGACATCAGAGTCCTGGACAGGAAAGTAAATAGTAACAAATAGACAATAAATAATGCTAGAAATATAAGATTGTGTCTATGTGTGTATTTTCATATGTCGGTCTACATACCTCAGTGTCCCCACCATCCCTCTTCACCTCCTCTGCTAGCATACTGAAGATGTTATCAGTGGCAGAAGTGCTGGAGAAGGAAACATTTTTATTGCAAGCAGTTGTGATTTATAATTGTTGGCATGTAACTTTGGATTCCTCCAACTTACCGATTCAGTTGCCCACTGCGGGTTGATTTGCCCCTTACTGGGAGTTCTGGTAAGTCAATCAAATAGTAAAACACACAAAACTCTTACAATAATACAAATGAAAATACTGGAGATCTGACTACTTACTTTCGTCATCAAATAAACTGTCAAGCAAATCTTCATCTCCGAAAGAACCTAGGGGAAACCGTGGAGGGGCAGAAATAAACAAGCTTGAGACTCTTCAACTTTAGTGTCTCCTGGGGAAATGTTGTCTTGCAGACGTAACTAGACCCAGGTACAAAAAACATAACAAAACAGCCTATATAAAAACATCTAGTGAGAACAGTAAACCTACAATATAGCAGGAAGAAAATGTATGTATATAACATTTTCATTATGATGTCACCAGCTGAATACTACTTTATTTTTTTGGATTCTAATATTCTGTGGCATAGCCTACTCTAAATGCTACAATACATAGTAATACAATATGAGAAATAAACTATGGAATACAGCATTACAATAATACTTGAATAACTTACTTTTGGATGGTTTGCCCTTCCGCTTTGAAGCCTGTAAAAGCAGTGATATATCATGAGTTATATTACAGCTGGGGGAGATGTACCTAGTGTCACTAAACCATGGACCTACTGCAGATAGCAAATCATTGCATGTTTACAAAGTGATTGAAAACAAGGATTTAACTTGAAGAATCGAGCAAACACTGAGGCACAAGTTTGACTCACCATGTTGAATATCTCCTTGTAGCTTTAATGTTATTGTAGCTAGCTAACTAGCTTACTTAGCTAAATCTGATTAGGCGTCTCCTGTCTCCATTGGTAACCACTCCGTTACACCGGTGAGCTTTCATTTCAAGGACATATTACACGATTGTAGTTTTTATTAAGCTTGGTTACACGTCGTATTGTTTCATGCTTTTATACAGCCATGTTTGGTCAGTTAGCAGTCCAAACAATACTCAGTTAATTTGAAGTAAATTAACATTCAAGCGAATCACACCGCCGCTACACACTGCATTAGACATACATTAGACTACATCGACATGGCTGTCCGTTAGCCATATAGCACACCTAGTTATGCTAATTCACACTTTTAAATTATTTTCAACTATGAGCTAGGAAAATCACAAGCATCTGTTTTTGAGATTTACTGTAACATTATCGGTACCACAACCAGCGCGAGACACACACTTCCTGTTTACAGTTCGCTTTGCATTGTGGGTAGGGTAGTTTTTAAGAGTACCCTTTTAGCGTGCCCTTTGAAGAATAATGTTTCAGAAAAATGCGTTGTTTTTTTTACCTGTGATTATGTATGAAGTTGCTAGTTTTACATTTTCTGCTCCATTTTTTTAGATGCTTGCTTACTTTGTGAATCCTACCAAACCACCAGGTTTACCACCAGGTGGCGTCAAAGCTAGAAAATAGGTCAACTCAAATCAGTTGCAACAAAACTGAAGGGCTGAATAATTTATCTTCTGATGCCCATGTTTAATTCAGTGAGGTCTAGGCCTGATGTTGCACTCTTAATCAGCACAATGATAACCAGTAAGCATCTTTGCTATTTCGCATGAAATGTTTTCATGCGCTCCTTGGCTGAGATTATACCATAGACTGAATATATAAAGGATTATGCATGGCAACATCATGCGATTCGTTCAATGAGCAAGGCCAACAAGCTAACATCCTCTATTTAAAACATTTGGTCTTTGCATGCAAGGATATTTTTATGTTTGTAGATATTCTGTGATGATGGAGTGTTTATTGTTTTGTATTCAATTACATTTTAAATGTCTTTTATTGCACTGAAATACCTTTAAGTAGGAAAGTCATCCTGCAACTTCTAGAGAGACATATCTGACACATATAACTTTTAAATTGTATAGTATTCCCATTTGATTGTTGAGCAAAAGTGCATGCAGAATTGATGTACCATGGGAGAACACTATTCACTGTAATGTCATTAGTATGCACTGAGAATGCTCTTTTGAAAAAAATACATTGCTAACATCACAGCATAACGACAAATATATATTGCCAAGAAACAAAACTGACCAAACTACGGGACATGTAATTAACTTTATCGTTATACCTTTTTATACTATTTGAGTTGAATGTTCTGGTTGGACGCAAACTGCTTTTTCCTGTACCATGTGCTACGACAATAACGTAGAATTTAATCTAATCTGGGAAAATAAATTCTTCACCGATGCTAAAATAGGAAAAATGTACTCCTTTTTAATATATCATCATTGAATCAATAACAGTTGTTCTTAGTGCATGGAAGAGGCACTCTTCATTGGCATTGAGAAGTAAACAGCGGCACACAAATGCATTTCATTGATTTATTTCATCAGTGGGCTTCTCTTGTGAGATCATCATAACCTTTAAGTGATATGGGCTCCTGCCATTTCAATACAAAACTGGACGTCAGCCCCTATTTTAGAATTAATTAGGTCACTTATGAGATCTCAAGAGATGCGACTCTTAAAGATACATCCAGTCAAATCCTGTCCTCATGCATACATTTAATAAAAATCATTAGTTGTTTTAAAAGCAAGCAATACAGAACATTTAAGAAATGAATATACTGCTTATATATGCAGAGGCACATCATGTTTTAATACTTTATACCCTGATCAACTTTGAAATGACACAATTCAGTTTTCATGACAAGATTTCTCAGGCTTGATCTTCCAAGATTTTGCTCAGTTGCCGTTTCCTGTTCCATCCATTATCAAAACAGGCCTTGTTGTTTTTCTACCCCACTTTTTTTATTCCTGTTGGGAACCTTGGTGTGACAACAGGAAATAGTATCTGCGGAAATAAGTCTTGATAGCAGAGGCCACTGAGGACAGAAAACAAAACAAATCAGGGTTCAGCTTTCAGAGTTTTGATGTAAACAAACACTTGTGCACATTTTTGAAAGTTTGTCCATTTGTTTTCTGGTTCATTCGAGGTAAAATATAGCAAATGACAGAGCTCACCTGATGCTCACTACACTTGAGATGACGGCCTGTCATGTCTTCAGGGAAGAGGGAGCATAGGAGAAAAGCAAATATGTAAAGTCATGGTGCGAAAAGGGAAAACGGTCAATCAAAAAACACTGAATCACCATGACAATTAAATCCATAAAACTGTCGCTATAAAAAAGATTCAGTTCACATACAATGGTTGGATACAATGCACCCTTTGTTTATTGGTTTATATTGGGATCTTTTAGCTGCATCAAGTGGAAGGGTTGTAGGTAATGTACTCATAATAATCCTAAAGAGATGATGGATTGTTGCTTCTGAATCATTTAGTTTATATAGCAGTGTAGCAGTGAATACTTAAAAGCTAAATGTGGGGCAGGCATCTCAGCTCTTTATGCATCCGTGCTTCTGTAACATGCTCCACTGCTCCACTTTCTCCCCTTGTCTGGAGCCCCTCCTGTTAACCTCCACCGGCACACAAGCCCCGTGCTACACAGAGATTTCACAATACTGCCGGGAAGAAGCTTCACACACACACACACACACACACACACACACACACACACACACACACACACACACACACACACACACACACACACACACACACACACACACACACACACACACACACACACACACACACACACACACGCACACACACACACACACACACACACACACACACACACACACACACACACACACACACACACACACACACACATAGCTGTCAATATCTCTTTGTCTGTTCTGGATGTGTTTCTGTGTCTCCGTCACCCACTGACATTCACAGTTTTGTTGTTTATATGCCGTTTTTTATATTTGGAATTTGCAACGTCATTCACTTTTATTTGAAAAATTACCCAATACTGGTTTTACTGTCTGATGATGAGGTTATGTCAGGATCAAAAGTTTAAAGAGAAACCTTGAGTTTGAATTTAATTAGTAACAAATGAATCCCTATATACAAAAAAAGGGGAACTAAGGGAAAAGTCCCCAAGAAGCCTGTTTAAAAAACTGGAATCTGGAGAACGGATGTTTACAATGCAGGGAACACAAATAGAACATGCTATCTAGTTTCATCTTTGGAATTTTAAGTGCCACAGTTTTGAAACCATAATCAGGCTTTTTAAGGGAGGATATCCTCGGCTGTTTGGAAGTGCATTACTAAAATCACTGAAACACCCCTTTGGCTAGGTTTCAAGTGTGGCAAATGACAACGCTCACCTGGTGCTTACAACATTTGAGAAGATGGCCATGCTCTTGTCATGTTCAGGGGAGATGTAACCCAAGGGAATTAAAAGTAAACATGCAAAGTCACGATTATGAAGGGATATAATCATTCATAAAAGAATGACTCATCATGACTCAGCTAAATGCACTTTCTTTGTAAGATGTGGTATCTCCACATCTTACAAAGAAACCTCGAGTTTAGAGTTAATTTGTTCCAAATGAGTTCCATTTTCAAGGAAATGATGGGAAAGTCATCAAAGATCTTTTCTTCCAAAGTGGGGTTTGGATAACATTGGTGTTTACCAATCAGGAAACTCTAAATACGCGATCAGGTTTCATCTATGGCATTTTAAGTGCTGCTGGTTTGATGCCAAAATCTAGCTTTTGAAGGGAGAACATCTTGGCCTCTGCAGTTACTAAAATCACAGGAAGACCCCCGTGGCTGCATATCCTCACTTTGTTTTCTATTTGGATAGATTGTTTGTCCTTACCCTTTGATGTTCACTGTTTTTCTCATTTTGGGGTTTCTGTTGCTCCATTGCTCTTCATGTATGGCACGTCTTTCTCAACACTCTCTTTCTGCCTGTGATAAAGAACATACAACTCACTAGTACAGTTTTTTCTCAATTTCAACCAATGCTTTCATGAGCACAATCTGGAAAGAGTTTGGTTAAAGAACTCAAGGTTTTGCTGATTATTATCTTACTAGTGTGTGAGCTAGGTGTTGCCACGCTCCATGGTGCTGGAGCCTCGCGGTGTGTTTGCCATTGCTGAGTGAGTGGCTGAGCAGGTCAGGGGGAGGTGACGGCTGAGAAGATTGCACTTTGAGTCAATTAGCAGCCATGAACTCAAGCGCCCTGATGCTTGCCCCTCTATTCAGCTCTCCATTAGAAGAAAACTGGAATACACTGTTGTTATGTGTCGAGCCACTTAATCCGCACACTGTTGCTCAAGGCGAGCCCTAAAATAGTCACTGAAGTTATTTCAAATCAATGATGCAGATAAGTATCACCCTAACCCCCTACACATGGAACAGACATGTGTTAAAGTGTTCATATTTGTTGTATGGTTGGCAGTACTTAATGTGTATTTATTTTAATCCTCAATGCTTTTCTTGCATGATGTTGAATTTGTATATTTGAATTTTGACAAAAAGCAGTCCCTTATTTCTGTTTTATAATTTCTAACAGACCGGTTGCAATGACCACCATTTTGTTGGTGCCTGCTGAAAAGCACATTCAGTACTCACGGTGAGATCTTGTTGAAGAAATGGTGCCGCAGGAGGAGAGCGATGGTGGTGAGGACCATCATGGTGGTACACATGGTCCTACCTCCAGCGATCTTCTGCCTTGGGGGGCGATGGTGGTTCAGAGCACTGAGGCTTCTCCTCCCATCGAGAGGCTCAAACTATAAAAGGCAGATTTTGTGTCTCACTATTCCTGTATTTTCTCTTGGCTCTCAATCATGATTGGGGAGATTAGCTCAGTGGATTAGACAGGATTAAGGCAGGACTAAGGGGTAAACAGAGCATGCTGTTTGTTTCTATTCTGAAACAACCCACTTCGCAACTTTGTCCTCGAAGCTGTAAAACAATCAACCTTTATTTTGTCTTTTTTTTTAATAAGAAAGGACAGCATGTTGTGAAAGGTGTTGTCGAAATTGGTTCCATGCAGGACTATACAGGGATTAATGGATACCAATCCATTTCCCATATATTTAGTAGGGTCTCTCCATAATAAAAAAAGAGAGAGCATTTGGATAAATGGTTTTATAAATAGGGTCTTCCAGCAGTTTATACTTAGCGTTGCTGACTCAGACAGAGCGGTAGGCCAAGCGAGAAAAAGGTAACGTCTAATTATGTCAACACAGTAGTACGTAGAAATGCAGAGGATTTGGATTACCATATATGCTTTTAAAAGGATTCGACACTGTGGCAGTAAGGTCTCATGGTTTTATTTTATTTCAAAATATTGTTAAATACAGATACAAAGGTGAGCCGTAATGAAAAAAAATGTACAATCATCACAATTAACTGTTAGAAAATGTATAAATGTCTTCCTAATACCTCATTAAGTGAATACAAGTGAGCACGGACTAATCGAAGGAAACGTCACATGAGATTTAGAAATAACAGTATTTACATGGCAGTTTTTTAGATATACACATTCAGTAGAAGGCACATCCAAGTCAAATGTGACCTCTTCCTCTTGTCCACTGTTTGCATTTACTTTCCCTCTCTCCTTAATAATTTGGTCCTTTACAAGAGTATAAAAACAATGAGGAGAGATTTAATTTCTACGTCTCTCTTAGCCATCAAAAGGGCACAGTACCAGTACTCATTTAAAGTGTATGTCCCATAACCCACGATTATAATAGATTAAACTGTATTTCCCAGATACAAAGCTTCCCATTAATGGTCAGTACAGTCAATTCCTCCCTCTATCATGAGCCGTGGCCCAACAATGTGAAATCTCTTGTCCAATAAACCCAGACCAAAAGCTTCACCCACTTGAGCTTGAGTGCTTAGACCAGCCCACTTCCTCATAGACGGCATTGATGCCACAGTACATCGTAGCCAAGAGTTTGGTCCAGGCCGCGGCCACCTCTGGTGTCACAACCTCTGAGAAGGCCTCTCCAAGGACCTCCAGTATCACACCGCTCAGGATCTGGGAAGCACAATACAATCAATCAATCAATCAATCAATCAATCAATCAATCAATCAATCAATCAATCAATCAATCAATCAATCAATCAATCAATCAATCAATCAATCAATCAATCAATGTTTATTTATATAGCCCAATATCAATGGGGTTCTTAAGCCATCTTTAAGGTCTTAAATTAATAAATGAGAATACAACTCTTATTATATTGGCATAATGAAGTAACAATGGGCCCTGTGCGCACAGTTACGATGGGTCATAGCCCTAGGGCATGTTACTAATAAAACACACACACACACACACACACACACACACACACACAACCACACACACACACACACACACACACACACATACACACACACACACACCACACACACACACACACCACACACACACACACACAACCACACAACACACATACACACACACACACACACACACACTACACACACACACACACACACCACACACACACACACACACACACACACACACACACACACACACACACACACACACACACACACACACATTAGTTGGCTCTTTTGAAAATCATCATTCCACTATTATGTAATGAGACATAATTTCTTGAATGACATGTGTTTCCTTTATGCTCTCCCACCTCTGCTTCACCCAGGCTTCCTAATGGGTTTTACAGGAAAGTCTGGGACCAGTCACGGACAAAGATAGCAATAAGTGGGATAACAAATCTGGTATAAAAAAATCCTTGATAAAGGGTTACATAAAGGGTTCAGCACCTAAAGATTATAATTTAGTCTGCTCTCTGCCCTCTGGTGGTCAAAAATACATTCATGCAGCTTTAACTGTTTATTTTTTATTTAAGGATTTAAGTTCATCTCTGAGTGTGTTTTTACCTTAAAGTACACAGGCTCCACCTTGTGTCGGAGTGCGTGAGCCTTGCCCAGCAGCTTCAGCACCGAAGCCACTTTCTCTGAGTTGTCGAGGCTCTCCACCAGCGTGTTGAGGCCATTCATGACTCTGTTTGCATGCTTCCTGAGCTGTGCGCTCCTCTCCAGCTCCTCCGGTTCCTCGATGTGCTTGAACTGGCTGAAGTACTGCCTGGATGAGGGGAAGTTCACAAACAGCCTGCAAAAGGAAGGAGAGTCATGAGTAAATGAGATATATGAAAATGAGCAGCTGCTGCAAAGCTCCACTAATCTCATCGCCCTCAGCTCGATCCTGCAAACCCACGTTCATTTTCCTCTGAGCTGGCAAGATACCATGAGTAAATATATCGGCACTGACAAGATAGTGCTGCATATTTTCCCTTTAAGTGCTTGCTTTGCTTCACTGTGTTGATACTGTGTGTGTTGTGCACCGTCAAAAGTGCTAAGTCAGTCATGTTTCATGTTATTATTCTTGTATTGTCTTTCACTTCCTGTTTTGTTTTGTCACTCAATTGTCACGTCTCATTTCAGGTTCCTTAGGCGCATTCACACCGCAGTACTTTTCCCACAAAGGTTCATGAGAACTTAGTTCATGAGAACTCTTTAGTTCTCATGCAATCCGCCCAGCCAATCAGACATAGGAACCTTTTTCTCCCACGAAAGTACCTGCTCTCACTCATTCACACCAACGGTGTTTCAGGGCCGGTTCGGAGCTGGAGCTTGAAAAGCACCGGGTTTTCCTGTTCACACCGCAGCGGAGCAGCCTCTTAGCTCCGGAATCCGGTTTGTTTCCAGCACCAAAAAATTGTCCGGCTAGAGCAAAAGCACCACATACGTCACGCTTACGTCGAGGCGGGGGCAGGGGCGGGATCAACTCCTGAACAACAATAAAAAGCCCGCGTTTTATCCAGTTTGTACATAACGATGGAGAAACTTAACAAGCAGCAGTGGTCCACTGAAGAGACCAGCTACCTACTGGGAATCTGGCCTTCCGAACGGCCATTGTTGTTGTTGTCGGTGTCAGCTGTGAGGGGTACAGAGGTTCTTGGGACTAGCAGGCTGGTATCATACATTTGTACCCGACTTCTCAAAAATTGCTCAGCCTCTGAACGACTTGAAAAAAAAAGAGAGACCTTTCATCTGGAATCAAGCATGCCAGCATTCCTTTGATCAACTGAAGTCCAGTTTGATCTCTCCGCCTATCTTGGGTCACCCAAATCCAGATTGTCCTTTCTTTGTCTATACAGACGCAAGTGGTATAGGTCTTGGAGCGGTGTTGACTCAGAAAATGGAAACTGGGACAGAAATAGTTCTAGCCTATGCCAGCAGAACCCTAAACAGAGCTGAAAGGAACTACTCTGTCACAGAGAGGGAGTGCCTTGCAATCATTTGGGCTTTGGAGAGATGGCAACATTACCTGGAGCTAAAGCTATTTACAGTCATTACAGATCATTCTGCTTTGAAATGGGTTCTGTCATCAACCAAAACCTCCAGCTGCCTCATCAGATGGGCACTAAGATTGCAAAGGTTTGACTTTGTCGTGGAATACCGAAAAGGAAAACTAAATTGTGCCCCTGATGCCCTTTCAAGGATTTCCCCTAACTCTGGGTGTTGTCTCTTCTCCAACAAAACAGATGAGAGTATTCCTATATCCCTCGAAATAATTTGGGAAGAACAACAGAAAGATCATAAGGTGGAGCAAATCTTGACTCAGCTAGCGGAAGGAAACAGACCCATGGAACAGGATTTTAGCGTACTTGAGGATAAAGTTTATCACAATAAACAGATGTCAGAAAACAATTTCCATTACAGGCTGTACATTCCTCAGAGTCTGGTTCAAGAGATACTCAAAGAATATCATGAAAACCCTTTAAGTGGACATGCAGGGATCTTCAAAACCTATAAAAGGCTTTATGAAGTAGCCTATTGGCCTGGAATGTGGGTAGATGTCAAAACCTATATAAAAAACTGCCGTGTTTGTCAAAGTCTGAAAGCGGATAACCGGAAACCTGCTGGAAAGATTCAACAGACCACTGTCAAAGGACCTAATGAGATGCTCGGTATTGATATTATGGGCCCCCTACCAAGAAGTCCTGAGAGACACGAATACCTACTGGTGGTGGTGGATTACTTTACTCGCTGGGTTGAGTTTTCCCCCTTGAGATCTGCTACAGCGAAAACGGTGGCTCGATTCCTGAGGAAGGATATTTTCACAAGATGGGGTACCCTCTTGTCTGATCGAGGACCCCAGTTTGTGTCTTCTGTTTTCAATGAACTCTGTGACCAATGGACTGTGAAACACAAGCTCACCACTGCCTATCATCCACAGACAAATATGACTGAGAGGGTAAATCGCACTTTAAAAAGTATGATAGCCTCTTATGTGGATGACAATCACGGGAAATGGGATCAATACCTTCCAGAATTCAGGTTTGCCATAAACTCAGCTGTTCAAGAGACCACAGGTGTTACCCCTGCAGAACTGCAAATTGGCAGAAAGCTGAATAGTCCACTGGACACAATTCTGAAAGGGAAGATCTTTTCCCCTGAAACCCGTGCTTATGAGGTTGTCCAGCAGTTGCAACAACTCAAAGCAGATGTGGAGGAAAATATAAAAAAAGCTAAACACAGGCAACTAAGGAACTACAACAAACATCGTCATACTGTTGGCTTTAAACCCAAGCAAAGGGTCTGGATAAGAAATGTTCCTCAGTCAAGTTCAAAAGACAAATTCACAGCAAAGCTCGCCAAAAGTGGAAAGGTCCCTACCGAGTAGTCAAACAACTTGGACCCCTGAATTACCAGGTAGTTTTGGAGGATACAGGCCAAGATGTGAGAACAATGCATGTCTGCAACCTTAAACCCTTCTACCCAAGTGCTGAGGACTTGGAACTCATAGACTGGAAAAAAGTAATGGATATTCTAGGAAAGCTCTGAGGAGGAGGACTTCTTAGGCTTCCTAGATTAAGAGTCAGTGGGAAGATCCGAATCTTGCAGCGACCACTGAGCGTGGTCCTGTCAAGGGGGGAAGAGTGTAGCAGGACAGGGAGAAAGTAAACCCACTCCTACAGATTCCCTGAGAAAAAGGGGAGTGGCTAATCAAGCACCCCTGAGAGAAACTGGAGGAAACAATCAAGAGAATGATTGGCACCTGTGTGCTGTTAAAAGGAGGACAGCATGTCATTCGAAAGAAGGAGAAAGAAGCAAGAGGAAGTCGGAATCGAACAAGGAGAAAAGTGGATTCTTGAGGACTTCATCTGCTGAATCAGGCTATTTTTTGGGAGTTTTTGCCACTGAACCCAGGAGCTGTTGGGGAAACATTCAATTTTCCCCTTCCAAGTTAACCCTGCAATCCAGTGAGCTATTCTGGCCTGTCACCCTCAGATAAGTGGTTCTCACTACACCAATATCATTTATCCTCCTCTAGAACTCCACACACACACACACACACACACACACACACACACACACACACACACACACACACACACAACACACACACACACACACACACACACACTCTAGACTGGAAAAGCTGAACTTTACAACTTTACTTTCACACATCCTTATCCCCTGAAATACACTCCTAAACTGAGTGACAAAGGACAAAAAAGACTTCTCCCCTCCCCCACACTCACTCACAGTAAATCCCCAGGATGTATTGATGTTTTGTGAGTTAACTTGGCTTATTTGTTTGTGTATGTATTGAAGTTAAGTTTATTTGGTAAATGGTCTGTGACATGAGTATGTTTGTTTGATGTACGGATTTATTATTTGGAGTTAACAAAAATACAGACATTTGATGTTGAAAGTGAATTGATTTATTATTTTTCCTTTGTAAAATTCAGTAGCTAGGTCACCGGGCTATCCCTCTTTTTCTGTGTCTAAAAAGTTTAATTTATTCGTTCAGGGATAAGACCTACGCTACACCAGAACTCTGCTCATCATTATTTGCTTATCTTGACACATGCCTGATTTATGCTCCTGAGAACTTTTTGTAAGTTTTGTTCCTCACGTTGTGAGCGTTTTTTGTTGAGCCTTATTGAAGCTCTTTATTTTTGTCACCTCGCAAAGAGTTTTGCATATCCTTTTTAGCAAATAAAAGTATATTGCTTATACTTTACCTCTGGCTCCCGGGTCGTGCATTTAAGTCCTTTTTATCTTGTGAATCCAAGTTCGTAACTGTGTGACACCATACATTTAAAAAATGAACAAGAAAAGCTTCCAGCTGCACATACATGCTAATGCTTATGACAGACGTTTTGTATAGCTTTCAAAATTACAGTAAAACAGTTTAATTTGTTTGTCAGGACATTGTATTCTACCATAATGTTACTACAGTACTTACATTAATAAAATATTTTACTTAAAAAAAATACAGGTGATTATATTAAAATGTGCATTAAATATGGTCACTTTTATGTGTCAGATAACATGTGCGTAACAGGTTGTTTCATAACAGTTTCAGATTTACCTTTTTCAATGTTATCTCATGGATTTATATCATTTATTCTTCAATGTGAACACAGTGTAAACGGCTGTGTGAATTAGGATTTACAAGATTCTAAACCAAATCGGTATCCCGTTATCAATGCTAATATCTATTTGGTGTTATGTTATCTCGTGCGCAGTTGAAAACGCATGGCTAAAAACAGGTCTTGCTCCAGAAATCTGGCCTCTGGATTTAGACAATCATCATTTCCTGCTGTGCCCCCTTGTGAAACTGTTGGCAAATGTGTCTGAATTGTTCTGTAAAGTGGCTCCAATCATGGCAAATTAAAGGGAAGGTGAACATGATTTGTGATGTCTTGTTAGAGAGGGGGGGGTGAAGAAAATAAGTGCTCAGGTTACGATGAGCTCCCCTGACAGCCAACGCTTCATGTTTCATTTGGCTTATATGTCAAATGCTTTCTGTTCAAGTTCCAAGTCTGGATTTTAACATTCTTACAGCCTGCTTTTTCTGAGTACAAATAGTGAGTTCAAAGACGTTTTCGTTGGTTTATGTGCATGATTGAACCTCAAAGGTATAACTAAAAACTCCCTCCATCCACTGTCTGGGAAGAGCGCCAATGCATCTGGTTGCTGCTTTCTAGACCTGGTGTCCCATCTCCCACTGTCTCTGCAACAACTATCGCAAAAAGGAGGGAAATATTTTTCTGTGAAGCATACGGCTCGATATTAGAGTTAAAACGCCTGAAATGGGAAGAGATAGAAGCTAAGCAAAGTGTTCTTAGTTTCGTAGCAAACTAATGAGGAGCCGTGGTGTTTAATCTCTCTCTCTTGTAATTGCATGACCTGTGGTTGCATATAAATAGCCTCATTAGTATTTTTATGGACTCTTTATCCTTTCTTATCTTTTCGTCGAGACTAACTGAAGAGCTAAATCTAGAGAAAATGTTTAATTTCAGTCATAAACTGCTTTTGAGTTTGAAAAGGTTAAAGTTCATGTCTAGGTTACGGAGAGCGACAGTGATTTACTTTTTTACCACTAAAAGGAGAATTTACCACAGTCACGCTTATCAAACGATTGTCATTCCTCAAATTCCTGAAAGGTCATAGGGTGTTTGTGGAGGAATGTGGCAGAAGAAAAGTACATTCAATGAATTTATAGTTTCGATATGCGTATCAAAGAGTGGGATAGTGATTTGATGTGTTTAAGTGCTGCAGCTAAATCCTAAAAGTCAGTAAGCTGTAAAAATAATCGTGTTGCACCCTGCCTGGCTGCTAACCTCTCTCTCAACTTTCACCTGCTGCAATCATAGGATTTATAAAGGGAACGGTGTGACTTGCCAGATCGTCACACTTGTCAAATAAAGTCAATGTGCCCACAATATGTTTCCCGGAGTCAAGCTGCTGCAGGTTCCCCGGCCCTCTGAACAGGCATTCAAAACATGACCCGCTCATTGGGAGGGAGCCAAAGATGTCTGACTGATGGATTGCAATGTGTATCCACTGCCTCTACTATTTGAGGAATAGGATTAAGAAAAAGGAGTAGAGGAAAGAATATCAGATGCAAAAATTGTTCCTTTTTTTTTACAGCCTGGAAACTTGTAAAGTCAACGAGATCAGAATTTGGCAGCTGAATTCGGAGGGAGGATAATCCCTGGATTTAAATTGATTTAGGTGGATATTTTTGCAGTTTTCTGTGGCAGAAAATTATCAGTGAGCCTCGCAGGTGCAGTTATATTACCGAGGGGGGAAGAGACCGAATGCAATTTTTACCTTATTGCTGGTGGACTAATTAAAGTTGAGGAAATTGGGAGAAGATTAATGAAAAGTCAGCATTTAAGACTTCTATTATTGTCAGAATTAGAGAAACAAATATATATTTAATGTAATATGTTATTCCTTGCACACTTAATGTAAATAATATCCTACTTTTATATTTTTGCTGTAATTTGGCCCTTCACACTGTTTATTTGGCAGATTTGACAGTTAACATGTATACTTCTTAATTATGTTGTTTTTCAATTTTGAGATGTTTATATGTTATGTTTATGTTCTACTTTTTTATATTCACATTATGTGCAATGCCGTGTTTAAACAGAAAAAACCCAAAATGGAATCAATAAAGTCAATCTTATCTTAAATATCTTCCTAACTCAACATTTCAAAACATGAGAGTAAGACTAAAGAAATACCTGACGAGTATGGCCACCCCGGTGTCATCGCAGTTCTCGTAGACTTTTGCCCAGGAGTCCTGGATCATCACCTTCTCCTTGTCAGTCAGTGGGCTTGGTCTCTCCAGGTGGTCCCCCTCTGCCTCTCCCTGCATCCTCTCCATCTGGGAACACAGAAGTGCAGAGCTGAGCACGTGCAGAAGGCAGGGCTAATGAGAGAACCCAACCTCCTTCAAAATAAACACTATTTCTACCTTTTCTCTTGTATATGTCTCTTTCCTGGTGAGAGAGGATGGAAATCTGTTTCCCTTCCCCCCTGTTTTTTTCTTCTCAGTGAGATGCTTTGCTCTCCACCTCTGAATCTCTGCTGAGCGAGAGTGTGAGTGAAGAACAGCCTGAAAAACACACAAGAAACACACGCAGCGAACGAGGAGGAGCCTCTGTACTCTCTCTTTTATACTCTCCCTTTCCTCTCTCCCTCTTTATGTCTCACTCTGCCCACCTCACCTTTGTAGGTGGTGTTTGATGAGAACATAATGAGATAAAGAACAAATCCTTAATAATAATAATAATGCATTACATTTTTTATTAGAGCGCTTTTACAGGTGCTCAAAGCGCTTTACAAGTACACATTACACATATTAGACATGTAAGAGTCATTACTGCGGACATTACCCACAGGAGCAAATGTGGGTAAAGTGTCTTGCCCAAGGACACAACGGCCTGACGCAGTGGCGGCCGAGGCGGGATTCGAACTGGAGTTCACCAACGCCCCTTAATCAAATAAAAGAGTCAGATATGTATTACATGCGTAGATTCAATGAAAGATTATGACGTTGTAAAACAAAGATAACGGATCACACTCTGACCTTTTACCTCCATCATCACCATCCAGGAGATTAACCTGTGATTTCTCGCAAAGCCCTGAATGTAGAAACCCAAAATTAAAAAGCATGACGTCTATCAGAAATAGGGCAGATTTATATTTCATTTGGTCGACTCCTGTGCTTCTGACAAGATACAGATTATATGAGCGTGTTATCACTCAATTTTTACACTTTCAATTATATTCACACACCCTCAGGAGAGCCACACAGCTCTCATTGAACTTTTCCATGTCTTTTCTCTTTGTTGCAGCTGTGGATATCAGTCAGGGAGATATTGGTTGTGTTCAAAACTTGAGAATGTTTTTATTCAATTTTCAGGGTGGGCCCAGCTCACAGGGTCATTTACCAGGAATCTGTGAGTACACTGAGGAAAACTAACACGAGAGCAGTTAAAAGACATCAGATGTTTTTACAAAAGCCAAGATTGAGGTGATATTTATTGCCTGACTGGGGAGGTACAATGTACGGTAGGTGCCAACAACGTACTGACCAATATCAAACATTTACAGAGTCCTCAAGAGCACACCAATCACAATCAAGTTACTGAAATAACTTGATTGTGCTTTAGGTGGAGTCATCTAATATTTCCGGTATTGCAGAGTGTCGAATATCTTAATTACCTTTGTGAGCATATACCATCTTGCCCACCAGCAGAATTAAAGATATGCCAGCTAACCACATTGTAATTAATGAAACCATGGGAAGTTAAAGTTGAACACAAGTTAATCTCAGGCACTCCCATTAAAATGTCATAATTCCTGTAAGAAATGTCTAACTGCACAGGTCATTTTGGATAAACAAACAAAGTGAGTTGGTCAATGATTCTGGATCGACACATTCTGCACGTATCACTTTATCTTTCTGCAGAAGATTTCGTATTGTGTCACAACAACAACAACAATTACCCCTGTTTGCACGCACAGGGCTAGTTCAGGCAAGTAACATAAGGATAATTCTAAACTGTCAACACACCCTCCTCAAAAAGGATTAGACTATAAGACATAACTGTACTTGGTATCCAGGGCTAATGAGTAATGACATCTGGTGGACAGTTAGAGTATTACTGATGGGCTGCCAGAAATGCCATATTTACAATGAGTAAATGATTTATAGAAAGGCAAATAGTTATCTATCTATCAACAACTGAAGGCAAGAATCAAATAAATAACAGGGGCTTGTTATGACTGTCTGCCTGTAGTTTTAACCAAACTATTAAAACGTCATCAATCCATGAATCTTAGATGATCACTTTATCAGTTCATCAGATCAGTCTAATCATTAATGTGTGCACACATTATAAAATAATAACGTATAAACAATATTTCTTGAGTAAATGCACGGTTTGAGTATTACATTATTTAGGGATTATCTCACTCCGATGTATTTCAGTCACACTGGCACACCTGTGTGAAGTATGTAGTTCGGAGTAAGAACAACATATATTAAGCAATTTATTTGAGGTCTACTCTAAAATAGAGTTGGATAAATGGTTGTTATCACAAATGGTAAATGCAGAGATAATTTGACTAATTTGATATACTGCTTTTGGATATCTTAACTTATGAATATATGTCAAAGTGTATTTAATAATGGATTTAAATGAATACGCAGGTTAAGTACAAGTACATCAGTACAGTACTTGAGTAAAAGTGCTTTGCTACTATCTCCCACTGCTAATGTGACGCAGTACCATCCTCAAACAAATATATATTCCGCAAAGCGTATTTGGCAAGACTGACCCAAAGGGGATTCCGTAGTTCAGTGCTAACACAGTTGTAAGGCTATAGTGCTACATTATGACAGTTATGTGTCGTTTTTCCACAAGCAATTGGACAAATAAGTAAAATAAACTCAGTATTTAATGGTTAATTTTAAGTTTAGCTGTAGCTGAGTTTATGTCGCACACTGGAGGTCATTTCGTGTGATTTGCTAACCTAGCGGTACAGTGTATGGTAGGTAGCTAGCTAGCTGTTTAGCTAACGACAACGTCATTAGAAGAGAACCAGAAAACAGACGCCGAGACAAAAAGGAGCCTCTGCTGTCAGTGAGAAATAAACCACCCGCTACGATGAACGTCGCTAAAAGTGGTTATCGTGTATTTTCCGCAAACTCCTCCGTAGCATGCACAGAATTGGCAAAGAAGATAACGGAGTAAGCATATTTTCATTTTATTCCAGCGTTGCTGACTACTCAAAATGTTGTATACAAATCTGTTCCAAACGAGAGCCTGTCTAGTCATAAAACAATGAAGGAAACAATGAGCACCTCACGATTGTGTATTTGTATCTAGAAAATGTTATATTGAGTTGTCTCTGTGGTTCATGTCCTTTCTACTGTAGATATGTATATTTACTTGCTGCTGTTTATTTATTTGTATTTTATTATGTTTTACGTTTTTACACCTTTTTAAAGATTTCAATTGCTGCTGTAACTATCTATCTATCTATCTATCTATCTATCTATCTATCTATCTATCTATCTATGTCACAGGAGGCTGGGAGTTGAACTGGGGAAGTCTGTGGTCTTTCAGGAATCTAACAGAGGTGAGGAGAATATTAAAAACACATTCCTGCTAACAACAAAAATGTTTGGTAATTATAGATTTCTATTCTATAGAACTTTTTTTAATAGTACCCTATTAGTAAAGGATAGAAAACATAATTACAAGTGAGTTTAGAAGACATTTTAAACAGGTTATTGATTTAATCTGCCTGGGGTCTTAGACAGGAGTTCCACAACTTGGTCAGCACGAGGTCAAGTGTGGTCCCTTTTAAAGTGGCTGGGAAAATAAACATGTTGAGTGAGATTTAAAAACAATCAGTACGGTTGCTATACCATATTTTGTAGATTGCTGAAAACTTAACACCTAGCTGCCACCATGCTTGACCCCCACCCTCCTTCTACACAAACAACTGCACTCAATTCTTAGACTACCTCACTTTACTGGTTACCATAACCAGGTATGACTACATGCATAATTCTACAAAAAGTACATGTCCAGTGCAAATACCTCTCATCAGTGACTGATACATTTGCTACATTTCCCCCATTATTTACACTTCTACGACTCTGCTTCTATGGCTCTTGCATAGCTGTCCTGTGGGTTGCACTGCATGTTTTTGAAGGTGAACAGTTACTGACAAAGTGCAAAAAGTCATCAGTATTAGACAGCACTGAAATTAAGATGCAGCTTTGCCTAATCAAATGATTGTGTCCCTAATTTCCCTACCACAACAGAAACTAGAGTGGATGTGAAAGAATCAGTTCGTGGACAAACTATCTTCATCATCCAGACCATACCGCGGTGAGTTTAACATCTGCACAAACTACAGCTTTGAACAGTTTATTTGGTTATCACTAAACGTGTCTTTTTTATGATGTTTTCATGCAAACAGAGATGTAAACACGGCTATTATGGAGCTGCTGGTAATGGCCTACGCCCTCAAGACCTCTTGTGCAAAGAACATCATTGGAGTCATTCCTTACTTCCCCTACAGCAAACAGTGCAAGATGAGGAAGAGGGGCTCAATAGTTAGCAAGTTGTTAGCTTCAATGCTAGCAAAAGCAGGTAAAGAGAACACAATTCATCAAAACCTGTGATTTGTGTGCCTGTCTTTTTATCCCTCTCCATCAGTAGTGTTTCATTTGATGTTCACTAATTAACAGTTGACTGTGTGTTAAATGGGGGGGGGGGGAGACCCGGCTATTAATGTGTATTTGACCCCAAAGGGATAACACATATTATCACCATGGACTTGCATCAGAAGGAGATCCAGGGCTTCTTCAGCTTCCCAGTAGACAACCTGCGTGCCTCTCCTTTCTTGATTCAGTACATCCAAGAAGAGGTGATCAATCATTGTCTTATCTGTGTGTGTTGTTAACCCCACCTGTTGACCAAACCAATCAATCACATGATGTAAATATTGACTTCCATTTTCCTTCATTCTGTCAGATTCCTGATTACAGGAATGCCATCATTGTGGCCAAGTCCCCATCAGCAGCAAAGAGGTAACTGAAGGATAACAATAAACACATTTAACCTCCGCTACTTCTCGCCTTCTGTTAGCATTGTTTTGATGAATCACGTTTCAACTGTCTTCATTTAAAACACTAAAGAGATTTATTGTTGACGACCCACCCAGAAGTTAGCATTGCAAGGGCTCCCTCAACAAAGGGCGATTACATTTTTCTATTGGATTTTAGAATATTGCTGAAAATAAGATCAGTGGCAAACACACATTTATTATACATGCACCATTTGTTCAGCAGGTTATTCTTCAAATATTAACACTCTCTTTATAATAGTGAAAGTGTAAATGCAAGCAATAGAACTGCTAACAAAGCACTTATATACTAAAGCCCTTTCATGCATAGAGGTCACTACAGTGGACAGCTATTCAAAAGGTGTTTTCTTGTATATGCATTGTTTGTTTTTGCATAGTTGCACCAGCAGCCACTACATAGGACCCTATTGCATCATCCCATACACTGCCACTCAGTGCCAAGTCAGTGTAAGTGCATGATACATGTCTCTAAACCAAGATGGACGACAGAAAGCCACATGGACCAAGTCACCCATCTATATCCTGCCAATCCTTTAATGGAAAGCGTCCCCTGCAGGTATAAAACATGTGGTGACATCAAGTAACAACTAAGGAATCATATAATTCATAAATGATCAAAGTATTGATTTTATGTTTGCAGGGAATCATGATTAACCACCTCTCCACTACAGTGGACGTCATGCATCACTGGCTATATTTCAACTACAATTCATACTGGTACTGCTGCTGTTGTTCCCTAACCCTGTGTGGGGCCGCACCTTGTGGAGGGGGCCACACCTCGCGGAGGGGGGCCTCATCTGAGGTGCACCTATGTGCTTAAGTGGTGCAATTAGGGTGGCGCGGCATGGTTTCGCCGCTGCGAGGCTCCGCTAGCACTCATCAAATAACTGTGCGTGGTGCCTCAAGCTGGTCCCTGGCCCTGGTTGTTCTTGAAAATACTTCATCTGCAATATCTTTTTGGGCCGTAAATCAATATACTTGTGTTATTATAATGTAATTTTAAGTTTGCACATCTTTATTTATCATTTTTTCAAAATGTACATCTCTTCAGTTCAAACCCTGAACGCATACTGTCCACCTGAGTGGACATATAAACATCTATTTGAAAAAACTAGATTTTTTTTTTCATGCCCCAAGAGCAATAATAACACTTTGTAAAAAAATCCTGACTGAGGCTTTCATAATTCATGCATGAAAGGGCTAATAAAGGGCTGGCTTATCTAAAGCCAGTTGAGTAGCACTTGAAATGTTTTTGCTCTATGAAGCCTGATGTACTTATATGATTCTGTTTTCTTCAAGTTTGTATTTTGTTGGTCGAACGCACTTATTGTAAGTCGCTTTGGATAAAAGCGTCAGCTAAATGCAATGTAATGTAAAAAGCTAACTTAAAACAAGCTACATCACGGGCTAAGCTAAATGTGGCTAATTGAGATTTAGTTGTCTTATGTAGTCAGTTGCTAGTAACTGCTGTTTTAATGATACATGAGAGCTTCAGACCTTCTCCAGTTGGTAACCACAGATCATATTTCAGGCATATAACCAAAACATATAAAAGAAAAACCACACATTTTCTGGGTTTTCAGTCTCATTCCTGCACCACTCGTTTGTTGTTGCCAGAATTAATGTTCTTTTGTGTAAATGCCAATGTCTTTTGAAATCCATGTGACTAAATATGTGTTTTATCTCTATCCTCATTAGGGCGCAGTCCTATGCAGAGCGCCTGCGTCTGGGTCTGGCTGTGATTCACGGCGAGGCTCAGTGTTCAGAGTCCGACATGGCTGACGGCAGACACTCCCCACCTTGTGTACGCAACACCACCGGACACACAGGACTGGAGCTTCCTCGTAAGAACACCCATTTCTATAGAATGCTGTTTCTTTGCAGATCAATAGGTCAAACACCGGCTCGATTTGACCCTCTCTACAGATAACATATTTATTGTTTCTCACAGTTAGATTACCTTTTTATTTGTCACACAAATGCAATTAAGCAAGGAACGTCTTCTTATTCCTGCCAGTTAAATCCTTAAGTGCTTCAAGTTTACGACACCCACAGCCCGATCCAGCTATTTGTGCTAACCTGTTTGGGCGAGTCTGCCGTTTCTCACTCATACCATCCGCCACATTCCAAGGAATTGATTTCTCTGTGTCCCTGCATGTTTTAATTCCACAGATACAACACTACTTCTACTCATGCTGCATCCTCCGCCAGCTGCAACTCCTAACTTGCAAAAAAAGTGACATGCTTAATAATCATAGATCATAGTTCCTGCCTATTTCTTTGGAAAGTAGCTCTATTTTTTAAATATTTATACTATAACGTGACTCTGGCATACCGCCTTTGACATATTTGCGGGGTTTATTCCCGTAAGGCCTTTTGGAATAATTCCGTATGAGAAATGATTGTGTCATTGGCAAATGACTCCGACGTAACTGCGTCCAGTATTCACTTTATTATTTAGTAACAATATTTCTTACTTGTGTTCACCCTTGACTTAAAAAATCCTCCTTTGAAACTTCCTAAATATCTTAAACTATAAAAAGTCTTGCATTTTAAAATCTAATCTGATTAGTTGCTATGAAATATTTTTGTAATCTCTGCCTACCTAGCGGGAGGATTTTCCAAGTCTCGGCATCATGTGTTTGTCATGTCAAATATTTGTGCATTTGTGTTAACGTGGTGTTTATTTGTTGGTAATAGCAGGCAAACAACAAGCTCCGTTCCCCGGCATAGAGCTCCCAAGTACGACCGTAAAACATAACTTCCATCTGACTATGAAATGATTCCTCTTCAAATGGTTCCTCAATTGGTGCATGTGTAGACAAAGGGTTTGTGTTGCATCTTGTGAAAAAACAGTCTGGATTCTGGAGGGGGAGTTTGTAGCAAAAAGTGATTTGTCGTGCACACAGGCAGGTTTGCATTGAGAAAACCTCTTGAATCGGCTACAGTATGCTATTTGCATGGCGTGTTTGACTTGAAATGAGCGTTTTCTCCACCTGTCTAAAATTCCAGACAGTTGTTCTACAAGATGGCCAAACTCCTCTTGGGTTTGTTGTGTTCTGATTTCATTTCGAAATCCATCAATCAAACCAGAACCATGCCAAACATTATCATTTTCCTTTTTTTCCCTTGAATATCTGGACTCATCTTGCCAATCAACACATGGTGCACCCTGATTAAACCCCCCCCCCCCGCCCCGCTCTTCAGAACCTGATTAACTTTTGGTCATATTGCATGTGAGGAGAAGAACAAAGCATGCTTTTGAATCCTAACATGTAATGATGCGAAGAAGAAGCATTATGAATGGAATTGTTGACACGTTTTAAGCAAGTCAAATCAAAGTTTTATTTCCTTACTTTAGTTCTAATACCAGAACTTATTCGTTCAACAATAATATAAAGTCACTTTAATCCGTATGATTTCTGGAATGCGATGCTAACCTGCTGTCGAAATTAGCTGTTCAAAAGCTATTGAAATCTATCAGGATAATGTTGATTTTTATTTAAAATAATTTCAAGATATCTAACCAGATATTTCTCAGTTAACTTGTTTCAGTATCTCAGCAAGCTGTAAACCATATTTTAGAGAAGTGGGTATTCTGCTAACAACATGGCTTTTGCTGTTTTTTGTTAAGAGTGATAAAAGTCTGAATGTGACACTGGCAGGTTTCTGAAGCTGTGCGGCTCACGGTATTCAGCGTTCTGCAAGGCATGCTCCTCCTGTCTCTGCTTCGATATCCCTTTTCCTCCACAATCGGCTTGGCTAGCTGATTGTTTACCAGTGGATTCTCTCCTTATTCCCTTTGAATTACTACATTTACATGCACAACAATACTTCAAATGCAGCTTTTAAAACGTTGTTATCAAATAAAGTGATTCAGATCAACTCATTGTAGTTGTAGGTTACACACATTATTACGTCTGTCACAAGGTAGAGCCTGTTGATGTTGTCTTTACCAGGTTGTGTTATATAATGCTTCCACTTAACCTTTATTTGGACAATTTGTATACTTCCAGCTGATTGACTCTTGGATGTTTGTCATGGGCAAAGTAGAGCTGCATCTTTTGGTTTTGGATTGACAGAAAGTCCTCTTAAACTTTGAGGAACTGTAATTGACTTGGATCAAAGATGAGTTTGATAAGAGAAGTGCCCCTCAGAGGAACAAACATGTTGTTGCTTGTAGCATGGGCTGGATAGGATTGCATGAATAGATTTGCAACCTTTCACGGAAGTATTCACAATGATAAACAAAGCTGCATAGATATCAATATTTGAGCCGAATCATGAAATCATTTACTCTTACAACATCAAATGTAGCTGCCAATAAATAGTTTATCTTATGACATTGGTAAAAAAAATACAGCTGCTGCATCTCCTGTGATCGGCATGTGAGATACAAACAGGTTATTGTGTGCATGTAAAAGTAGTCGCTGGCAGCTGTGATGTTCGACTGAGGACTGACCCCAGAACATTGGCAAGTGTGTCTGAAGAACCCCTCATCAGTGCTTGTCAGCCACTGTGGTCCTGTGTGAAATACGACGGTCGGCTGCTTCATATGCAGCCTGCCACAGCCCGGCCTCAGGCTGGGTGTGATTGGGTATCCTGGGCAGAAAATAAAGAAACTGTCCTTTTGATTTTTGCATGGCATGTGCTGTATTCAGTTTTGCATTTCACTTTAATCTCGTAGGGGTAGGTGGGGTACAATGGGGGAACATTTCTAAACTTCTTTTAATTTGTGACAGCATTATTACAACAGAATCTCTACTAATCATTTACATCATCCAATAACAAGCCCATAATCCAGGGGTGCACAATTTGCCTTGATTGCAAAACATTTTCTCAACCCATTTTACCCAATCTACAGAGATTTATTTTCCATTGGGTGAAATACAGCACACTCATAACCTCTTGGAAGTTCTCTCACAGGTAACACGCTCTGCTTCCCTCTACAGTAATGATGGCCAAGGAGAAACCCCCCATCACTGTAGTCGGAGACGTGGGAGGGAGGATTGCCATCATTGTGGTAAGATGCCGTGATGAGCTGACGGTCAGCTGCTTTGCCATGTTTGATAATTATTATTATTATTATAACACTTAGTTCTCCTTCAAAAAGTATTCCATAGTGTTTTCTGATAGATAAAAACCCATGTTTGTTAACCACAGCAGACGTTAAATCGACCGGACTTCTTTCTGCGGATTGATATGACGTATCCTCCTTAGCAACGGTCATGCTTTCCTTAGTAGCGGTCTGTTATTGAGTATTAACAACCTCTGAAATGTACTAATCAGAACTGAGTATTCAACCAAGCCGTCTAGTAAAAAGATATATTAGATATATCAAAAATATATTGAAAGACATTTTTCTCTTTTGTCAATGGAGCAATATTCTAAATAAAATCTGCGCTTGCTAAATGTAGTGAACAAAAGGGTTTTGCTGCTAATGTGGCATTATCAGTAGCTAATGATTGATATTCATATATAACGGACATTATTGAGTCAATTCACCGTCTTGATGTTAAGGCAGTACTTGTTCTTATATGTTCTGCTATTACCCCCCAGTGTTTTTCAAAGTGGGGGCCCCAACCCCCCGGGGGGCCGCCAGGGGGCGCCTGGGGGGTCACGCAAAGTTTGAGCGAAAGGGGAATTTATTTATTTTTGTTTAGATGTTATATGAATATAAATATGTTTATTGTTAATATTACTGTTGAATATTATATATAATATTATTAAGGCATAAGTCACTTTCAAAAATGCAAAAAATATATGTTAATTGTTCATATTACTGTTCAAAATTATATAATATTATAAAGACAGAAATCAATTTAAAAATATGTTTACTGTTGATATTACTGTTTAATATTGTGTTAAGAATGTTTATAACAAAGACACAATGAGTGTAATGAATGACAAACAAAAGATAAATACAATTTTTTTTTTTAGAAGAATAACTGATTATTAATACAAATAAATAATAAGAAAATGTATTTAGCTGTATGATTAATGTCATATTTTCCATCATAATGTACTCATCATTTAAAAAAACAAATTGCAACAGGGGGGTCCCCGCCAGACGATAATGCTATATGGGGTCCTTGGCATGGCAAAGTTTGGGAACCCCTGCCCTAGGCTACTTATGCACTGTTACAGCGCATTACCAAAGACAAAGAGGCAGGGGTGTAATTTTTACGTTGCTGTTTATTTCTTCTTCTTCCAGGATGACATTATAGACGATGTGGGAGACTTTGTTGCAGCTGCAGAGATCCTGAAAGAGAGAGGAGCGTATAAGATTTATATCATGGCCACACACGGCTTACTGTCGGCCGACGCTCCACGCCTCATCGAGGAATCCGCCATCGATGAGGTGAGTCCACGGCAACGCTTTTTTACAATATTGCGTAGTTAAGTTAAATCAGTAAAAGCAGTTATTGTTGATTGTTTATGAATGTGTTGTGGCAAACCTGTAAAATATAAATAAGGAAGTAACCAAAGGCCAATTTCCTTTAAACCAGCAAACACCAACATCTTTTGTTTTCATTTATTCTTTATGAACGCAATGTAAAACAAAGAAAGATGATACTTCCTTCTAATTTTTTTTTTTTAGCTCTAAGGAAAGTAGCATTGTGTTGTATTTGTATTTCTGTACATTTTCAGTTCCTCCTAACTATACAGGCTTCAAAAAACAATAGTTACCGTCAACTTGTTGTGTTACGGTCAAATCTGATTAATAGGAATATACTGGAATAAAAAGGTGTTTAATTTCACCTGCAGTCAGTTTCTAAGCATGATCAGATGAAGTGTTTAAAGACCATGAACGGCAGTAGCCACTGATAACTCACAGGTGTACCAAAGCAAATGAGTACAAGTGGCGCTATTATGCTTTTGCAGGTTACCCTTTCCTGTAGTGTGTTGTAAAGGATTTGTGTGCATGTAAATGGTCTGCAAAGGATCCCCCCCCCCCTGCCTGAAACGCCTCCATTGCACTCTTTTGTTTAGTTTTATAACACAGTGACATCACTGCTTAACACTTGCGCTTATTGGCTAGCGCTCCAACACTCTAAACTGTTGACCAATCATAACAGAGCTGACTGGCCCCTTCAATCTGTGATCCTGATCATGTTTATCAGCATGAAAATAAATGGCACCTTTCTTTTAAGTCCACAATCTCTTGTGATTATCCCCCCCCCCCCCTCAGGTGGTGGTAACCAACACAGTCCCCCATGAAGTACAGAAGCTACAGTGTCCCAAAATCAAGACGGTGGACGTCAGCATGATATTAGCCGAGGCCATCCGGCGCATCCACAACGGAGAGTCCATGGCTTACCTGTTCCGCAACATCACCACGGACGACTAAAGCTCGGAGGGAGAGGAGGGAGAGGAGGGAGAGGAGGGAGAGGAGGGAGAGGTGGGTGGGTCGGTCAGGGACTGAAGGAGGAGCACTCCTATCCAGTGCTGAAAAACATGCTAACGCCATGATCCATGTGTTGTATGTCAGGACTACATGTATCAGTTAAAAAAGTGAATACTATCTAGTTATTAAATTAAACTTCTTTTCAAAAGGTGTAAACATGTGCATTTTTTGTTTGAGAAAACCTGGTAAAATGCAAACTTTGATGTATTCAGTCATGTTTTGAAGCCACTCCTCGTCACGCTGCGCTTTTCCAACTTTTGCAAAAAATGCTTTATATTTAAACAATTATTTTGTCTTACACTGCGCCGTTACCTCATCTAAGGAATGAGCTTCAACAGCAATACATAAGAGAAACAGTTCTCCAGTATAGAGCGTTTGTGCTTTACTAACAATTCTCCATCTGTGAGTCAACACTTGTTTTGCTTATCGTTGCCCAAACTGATTTTATGTACCTTTTTTTTTTTTTTTAAATATTTGGATGCTTGGTCAAATGTCCTATGTGACACAAAAAGGTTTTCAACACTGGTAGAAATGAATGGATAATATGTTTATGTTGTGTATATATTAGGGGGGTTAGTTCAAGTAAATTATGACAACATATGTTTCCCTACCTTCTGTTAGAGAACACAGTTTTGGTGCTTCTGTTTGTTTCTGCTGGTACCTCTGTGCAGTGGAGGTTAATGGAATCTCATTTATGGTCCTTAAAGTTTTTATATGCTTTGTTTGAAAAAGTAAAATGAGCGGCTCAACACATTTAAATATGTCCCTGCAAAATGTCCAATGTAAAATATTTTATCCACAAATGAAATTCTATTGACTTCCACTTTATTGCGCCTGTAACATAAATTAAACACGGTTATATATTGTAGCATTTAGTTTGGATTTTTCTTTCCTACAGTTATTATTGTGTTTTATTTAAATGTAATGACCCTTTAATATATACCATAGCACTAGACCAGAAGCACCAGACTGAACAAACATATTCTGGTACGGTTTTTATTTCAAATGACAGATAGTGTAATCACCACATGACGCACCAATGAATTACAAACCATGATTCTTAAATCGTGACTATGGCTCATTGCAGCAAAACATGTTGAAGTCTTAAGCTTGAGTGTTGAACCAGCACCTGAATGTACCAAAAGGTGGTCTTTGAGTGGCTCCATGCTTAAGGTGCATCACTTTTTAGAAAGACAACCAAGAAAACATGAACTATGTGGGCTCTTAGGTTGTTTATGTACTGAACCAAAGTAATTGGAAACTGATGGCTGCTTTAAAGGAAGGATGTACAAAAAAATAGCCAGCATTAATGTGAAATATGTGTGTATTTACTCAACTGGCGAAAAAAGCACTGTGGTCTTGATGTACATGTACAACATACTTTGATATTTTCCCATTTAAAAACTGTGAACAAGCACCCCCTTTTTTGCCCTCTGAATAAACTTCAAAGTGTGTATTTCTGTGAGGTTCAAGCCTTCTGCTCAGGGAAATATACTGACAAAAACCACAATTATTCGTTCAATGTTTGTTCCCATTTCACATGTTGATATGTCTTCCATACTGAACGCCTTTTGCTACGTTTTGTTGTAATTATGAATACTGGAATTCTCTGGGTATTTTTTATCCTTAATGCACACAATGGTGTTGTATAGGCACAGATGTGAAGGTTGTCGATATTAAATGCTGTTGCTATGCAGACTCAAATGTTATCCGTTACTGGTGTACTTCATGTCGTTTACGAATAAAATCTTCCCCTGACTTGAATTTGCAGTCTTCTGATTCAGACTACACAACTCTGTCTAGCTTGTTTACCAAGTTGTATGAAAATACAACCGTTTCCTCTTGCTGCGTCTCTACCAAATAAGGAACTATCATACAACATACTAAACAGGAATTAAAAGTAAAATGCAGAAATACATAAACTACAGACATGAATAGAATAAGATCAAAACAAAATGTGAAATTAAATACTTTACATTTAACCGTACATATTTGATTTACATAAACAATGGTAATCAACAGAATAGAGGTCATCAAAACATACATACAGTATGGGTGAACAGGCCTTTAACTGTTATGTACAGTACTACAGTAAATCTTGTTGAACTCGTACCAGTCATTTTCTAATTACCGGCCTTTACATGTGATGACGTGACGTCAGAGATCCTATACTTGTTCAAAACTTTTCAGGTATATTTAAAACACTGAGGAGCTATGACCAAGTCTAGGAGCAGAGACAAACTAAAAGCACTTTATGGTAGACATTGAAGCTGTCATCATATACAAATATGCTTCCATGTAAATCCTATCTACAACAGAGCCATATATCTGAGTTCACGACAACCTGAATGGAAAGTGTAGTTCCCACCTGAGCTTTAAAAGGGACGATCTGCCTCTGCGTCCGTCTGTGTGCCGAACAAGACGAGTTTCTGTCTCCTGCTGTGAGCTGGCAGTGAGTTTAAACGGGATACAAAGAGGAACCTGAGATCTTATCATCATATGTCACTTCCTCGTCTGATTCTGGGCAAACAATGCACCGTGTCTATGAATGTTTTTTGGAAAGAGGAAGCATACCTTTTTACGCGCCCTCTTGGCCTTTAACAATCAGATGTTGTCAACACCACCTATGAAGGGCTCTGAGAGAACATCGAAAAGTTCATCAAGAATGAATTGAACCAGCCTTCGTATTTCATGGCAGGCATAACGTATATATTTGTAAGTCAGAGTTTCAAATACTGTTTTAATTGTGGATATTTTCAAGAAACTGCACATCAACTAATATGACAAAATGAAACATAAACAAGTGCATTTTGAGTAGCTTATTTAACTGTTGGATTATAGGGTTATTTATTTTACTTTCTATCATGCATTGAAGCAGGCATAAGAATCAGAAGCTGATACATTCTCTCAGGTTTTTTGGTTCCGCTATTTTCTTGTTTTACATTATTTAAAATTACCTGCTTCCCCATACAAAGATAATTCATCTTTCTTTTGTATACAATGACCACCAGAGGGCAATAAAACACAGAACAGAGATCGTGGAATTGGTTTTGTTTGTGTTACCCCAATGCAAATGTGCTTTATGTAATCAATACACTCGGTATGAAGACCCTTTTCCAGGGATTTTTGGTACGTATACCACAAACAACAAGCACTTTGAATACAGGCAGGTTGGTGGAGTGATGCTGCAGCTATTTTGTATTCTTTTTACATTTCCTGTTCAACAAGCACTATCAGTAAAAGGAAATAAGTTGTATCAAAACAAGGCAAGTAGTGGAGTAACAGTCATTTAATATGCCATTTGATTGTGGCTCAATGGTACTACACACCTCCTCACGCGTGTATGTAGACGAGCTAAGAGGAAGAAGGATGAGCTCCAAGTCTTCTGAGGAATTTTAAAGTCTGCTTATCTAAATACCAGAGAGCTGTAAAGCTTCAGCTCAGATATCGCATCTTGTCTTCTGAGTTATAATGAATCTTTATTTATATAGCACTCTTCATAGCAGGTGCAGCTCAAAATGGCACACATCACAAATTAAAGCAAACAAAAAGCAATATGCCTCAGATCAGATGTTAAGATGTTGTTATGATAAAATAGTATTTTAATGGGTTAAGACACAAGGTAAAAGATTTAACAAAAACAATGAAGAAAGATAATGATTCCTATCGAAAAAAAGACAACATTAAGTTAAAACCTAAAAAAATAAATATCAAATGAAGTCAATAATAAAGACTAGAACTCCATTTAAAAGGAGGGTGTTGCCTGCTGGAGCAGTTCTCTGAAAGCCTCCATCACGTTAAAATCCTTAATATTTTTTTATTTCTTCTGTTTGTTATGTATTGATCTGATTTATTTGCCTGTTTAGCACTTTGTTTTTTAATGTGCTATAAAAAAAATGGTTTGGGTTAAAAAACAAAATATCTCTAAATGCAGGAAATACTTTCTGTAAGCCCATGCAAGATTTATCTTGCTTTTATTGAATTCAGTTTAGGATGTGATAACTTAATGTCATACCTTTATATTTTTGTTCCCCGAAAGAGAAAAATGATATTTTTTATCTGCAAATAAATCCAGTGGATGCCTCACTGTGACATGAGGTATTCAAACTGTTCAAATTCCAACCAATTCCTGTTCAAATGATCAAAAACAAGTCAAACAATAAAAAAGGGATTTATTAAGTCAAACAAAAAGAGGGATAAACATCATTAAGCGTGTTTTTCAAAAGGCTGTACAATAATTCACAACATGTCTGATGTGCAGCTATCAAAAATATAAACTGTTCTCCTTGTTGTTCACTTCTTAAAACAATCTTATGTCACACACATTTTTGCATTAATACCCATCACTTCACAGTTATTGCACTTCTTTAATAACAAAAACTTCAAAATAAAACCTCACACATTTGAACATAACTCTGCTTCTACACAATGTATTACATCATCATTTTTGACATTCACAGTAAGTGCACATTTTTTTTGTTTTAAAGAAAAAGCCAACCACATTCGTCGTTAATCTGATATCTGTTGACATGTCCGTTCTCATTGTAGAATCTCTGTGCCTCCAGTGCTGTTGGATGTCATGCTTTCAAGCTCCCCACCAACAGAGTCCTTTCTGTCTCTCGTGAGCAGTTTTTTCATTCTCTTTTGGCGTTGTCGCCCACCGAGCAGCTCCCCATCCTTATGTGATGAGGCAGCTGTTGGTCTTGTTCAGTTTGGGTCGTTTGCTGCTCTCCTTGGGGAAGGTTTCTCGTCTCCGGCACAGGGCCGGGCTGAACCTACTGGGCAGGTTGGCCTGCTGGAGCAGCTCTCTGAAAGCCTCCATCACGTTGACGTTGTCTTTGGCGGAGGACTCCATGAAGCTGTGGTTCCAGTCCTGCTCCAGCATGGACAGCACGTCCTTGCTGGACACCTGGCGCTCGTCCAGGCGGTCTATCTTGTTGCCTATCACCACAATTGGCGTGAACTTGTCCTCTTTGACCTCCAGGATCTCCTCTCGCAGAGTCTTGACCGCCTCCAGGGATTCTAGGTCGTCCACGGCGTACACCAGGGCGAAGGCGTCGCTGTTCTGGATGGAGAGCTTCCTCATGGCGGGGAAGGAGTAGCTGCCACTGGTGTCCATGATGTTGATGGTGACTTTGACACCCGCCACCTCGTACTCCTTCCTGTGGAGCTCCTCCACTGTGCGCCGGTGCTTTGGCTCGAAGGTGTCTTTGAGGAATCGTTGGATCAGGGCTGTCTTCCCCACTCCTGCTGCTCCAAGAAACACCAGGCGCACCTCTGTCTTCTCCTTCTCCTTCACTTCAAAAGACATGATAAGTTTCTGTCTCTTTTCTCCAAAACACAGCTTGAAATAATCTCTTCTCCTCGGGATCCTTGCCTGAGAACTGGATTGATGTCAGTGATGGAGCTGGATACAGTTCTGTTTAAGAGATGATGAAAGCAGATGCATAAGAGTGACTGTCAAAGCTGCTCTCTGTATTTATGTTGACACACAGCTCCTGCCTCCTCCTGCTGCCAGCAAATCAGGAGAGGGCAGTATTCCTGAGTTTATGGCAGCCAATCACAGTCACGATGGAGGAGGTAAGGAAAAAACAAAAGGGTGAAAGAAAGGGTTTGACTTCAAGTTCTTTGTATGCAATGCAGAAAACATGTTGGTACGTTCTGGACTACTGCTGCAAGGAGGATCAGAGATGGTCATAAATCCAACATCCTGCAATCAATCATCTCACTTTTTGTCAAAGATGTTGCATGTAAATCACAGTTAAAGTAGAAAATCAAATATGCAGATAATTTACTCATGCTTCAATAATGTTTTTCAGAACATTAAGATAACTGCGGTGAGAGCTTCAATCATACAAAAAGCAATAAGGAGTGACGATAGACATTTACCAAGCTGTCTCTGGTTTTATCTGCACTCATGATCAAGATATCACATCCATGTCAAGGACTGAGGAGATAGGGAGAGACGTTGTGCCCTAGGTTTTCTTTTTACACAATTACTTCCATCACTTGGCCTAATAACAAAGCATTTCAACATATGTTCTAAATGTCAGCTGTGTGGGAAGCTTCACGTCGCCATTTAATTCAGATGTACAAGACAGGCATCATTATCATACGGACATGTCTCACATGCTCTCCACTCACTTACTTTGCCACTTGTTGCTATGATACCAACAAAGCCATTACCCAAGCTAGAAGGGGTTTATGAGTAGAAATGTGCACCTTATTAAAGCTGTCATTCACTTCAATCGTTAACTCCGGATAATGGTAATGGCCAGTGATGGGGTATATTGGCCAATTAGGTAATTTAAAAGCACACTTCATGTCACCATTTATGTAATTGGCCTCACAATCTGAGTATGCACTTTTGGCTTTTTAAGGTTGGATTGGTCCGTGCCAAAAATTGCAGAGGTGGGGGACTCGAGTCACATGACTTGACTCGATTCAGACTCGAGTCGCATATTTTTGGACTTGATACTTGCTTGACTAACATTGATAAAATACTTAATTTAACTTGTACTTGCTATTGATGACTTGAGACTTGACTTGAGACAGATGACTCGAAAGGACTTTACTTTTAAAAATTAAATATTTGCATTTGTTTTTGTATTGTACGGAGCCCCTAAAGGGCAATGAAAAATAAATAAATACTGTATCTCGTTCGCACGACAAAGTTACCGGAGCGCCAAGTAGGAAGTGGAGCGCACAGGAGAAAACCGTTTAATTGCAGACTGTTGTGTTTATGTTGGGAAATGGCAGTGCATACATTATTTTAGATATATTTTGAACTCGGACTCTCATTTACTTCATGAAATCGCTACAGCACCAGGAGGCAGCGGGACGTGTAACTCCGCCTCTGAGAAGTGCAGCACCAGCGCGCAAAGAGCTGTGCCTTTTACACAACGCCTTCACCGTGTTGACTTTCATTAGAACAGCTGAAGAGTGACCGCAGGTTGCTTCGTTTTAACCACACATACCTCCCAGTGCTTCTCAAAGTGTGGTCCGCGGACCACTGGTGGTCCGTGAGTGCCCCCTAGTGGTCCGTGAGTATATTGGTAACATTTCACATTTGAAATAAATACATTTATTTAAGTTTTCCGCACTCTCGCTGGAATATCTCCGCAATGGAGCGAGCTTAAGTTTCACTTTTGATTGCATGATATAGCCCAGATAAACACCTTCATCACACATGTTGCCACTTGTTTGTACCATTTTCAGGCGATTTGTAAAAAATGATGTGTTTTTGGATATTTGTGGAGTTAGGTGGTCCGCGAGTGTTTTTTTATTGGTTAAGTGGTCCTTGGTATGAAAAAGTTTGAGAAACACTGCTCTACACACATCGAACTGCCCGATGAACAGGGGCGGATCTACCGGGGTGGCAACTGCCACCCTAAACAATAGCCTTGCCACCCCAGCTGCCACCCCAGTTGGCATCTTTGTTTTGAAAGAAAAGTTTTGGCTCATCGGACATTTATGAGAGAAAGTCTCTAATGTCCGAGTGCAAGTGAATGCAGCACAAGATGCACGTCATGTAACCCCTCCCCCGGTCCGGCGCGAGAGTGGAAATATGATTGGTGGCGAATTCACGTGAACGGGGGGACGGCGCAAAACGAGAAGCCTTTCGGACCCAAGCACTGAAGGAATGAGGTAGTTGTGGTCTACAATGACAGAGAAGAGAATGTCAAGTTTGGCTGTACTCAGCATTGAATCAAAACGCACTACAGCTGTTGATCTTAATAAGTTTGTGAGGCGTTTTGCTGAACAAAATAGTAATCGCCGCATTCAGCTGTAATCGACATGCCAACTTGATGCTCTGCTCACGGATGACTCGACGAGAATAACAAACTGTTAAGATGATGACCTTGTATGCGTGTATATATTTTTTTCTTTGAGTGGGTCTGCCCCCAAAAAACAGTTTTAAGTCCTGAGAAAGTCAAATAAGACGGTGTGTAAAACTGCACTGCCCAGCCAACAGAAAGTAACCACTTTGATTTAACTAGGCCAGTAGGTAAGGACCTTCCACTGGATAATAACTGCAGCGATGTTTTAGCTGAATACACGTTTTTTAACCCTAACTGATGCAGTTAGTCACTTCTTTAATGTTTGTTCTTTCTGATGTAAAGTCAAGGTTGTAACTGTATATCAATAATGATATAATTACTTGTTTTTCAAATTTGAAGGAGGGTGAGCAAGCATCTTGATGAACATTCATCATTAACTCCTCCAAAAAAAATAGTTTATTCAATAATAAATGAATATGTGAATCATAACAGTTCTTCACTATATCTGTAAAGCGTCTTTGAGCACCTGTAAAAACGCTAACAAATTAAATCTATTATTATTATTATTATTATTTATTAACAGTGATTGACAGCTGATAGGAATAATATGATTGTTAATAGTATCATATTCATTCAGACAAACATCGATGAGACAGTTAATTAAAGTACTTATTGCAGCAGTCTGCATAGATTTGGTACTCCTGCTGGTCTAAGAGTGAAACAAACTCATTCAGTTATTGTTCAGTTAAAATTCATAAAATTACGTCTGCCACCTTATATGTAAGGCTTTACTGATGTGCCACAATAATATCACCTATGTGATTGAGTTAAAATATTAATATTGTGGCTTTCCAAGTTAACATTGATTGTAGGGATGTAACGGTTCACAAACATTTCGGTTAGGTACGTACCTCGGTTTTTAGGTCACGGTTCGGTTCGGTACGTTTTCGGTACAGCAGAAAAAATTATCACAAAACATTAAAAACATTTTTAAAATTATTATTAAACTGTGACTAATGTATTCAAATAAATACAAAATATAGTAAAATAAACATTAAGGTGCAGCATTTCGATGAATTGAAATAATCTGTATTTGAACTGTACTGTACCTAAGCAGCCAGCATGACATTAGGACTTGCTTGTCATTGTATTTTCATGTTGTTTAAAGAAAGATGAACTTGTCCACATTGCTTGCTGAAAGGGCAGATCTGCTGGCACTAACAATGTCTCCTGCTGTGGAGAACACCCTCTCTAGGGACAGTGGCAGCAGATACAGCCAGGTAGCGCTTTGCTAACATGGCAACATAAGGATATTTGGCGTTTGTAATAGCTTTGGCTCGGTCTGAACTTTCTGCGAGTGGTGGAGGCTTACATGTTAGCGGGAGTTGGGTTTGCACTTCAGTCTTTTTTCTTTTGGTACCGGTGATATTCACATTCGGGTGATGCCTTTTCAAATGAATGTGATGTATTGCCAGCCGCGTAACCAATGTTAGTTGAACAATGCCGACAAACAGCTTTGGTTCGGTCCACCTGTCTTTGTCCTTCATCCTTGTACGTAACTGCGAAATCAAAATGTTCCCAAACCGGAGACTTCAATGATGCTGGAGGATTTTCAGCTCAACTTTATCTGCGTTCGCCATTTCGACAGTTCCTCAAATTACTGACTACATTTGAACGCATCCCTGTGACCAGCTCTCATAGTATGCCTCTCGTCCAATGAAATGACTTGGTCGCTCTATGATATAGATTACTTCCAGAAAGTTGTTCATGTTCTCAATTTTTTACGTTTAACGCTATATTCATTCGGTACCGAAGGGCCCGTACCGAATAATTTCAGTACGGGTACGTGTACCGTTACACCCCTAATTGATTGATATGATTGCGATTTAAATCAGCATATACTTCTGTCAGGGGATGCCACCCCTCAAAATCTCCTGCCACCCTCTTGCCACCCCATGAATATTTGTCTAGATCCGCCCCTGCCGATGAATCACCCTATTACTCGTTTTATGAATGAGATGTCCGGTCACTAAGGCGCATGATGTGTGTTCTGCTCAGCTCTGCTCTGTGTGTGTCTGTGTCTGTCCGACAACGGCATTTGTTTTCAAATTACCATGAACAGTAATTTAAAACACATCTGGCCAACTCCATATGTATATGTAGGCAGGGCCGGCCCTAGACTTTTGGGGGCCCTAAGCGAGCTTTGGCTTGGGGGCCCCCCTCACTCTAGCGCGTTCTCACTACACACAACACGGAACCAACTTTTGTCTTATGATGTTAGCATAAGCACTAGGGATGTGCATCTCCATCACTGAGGCCGATGCGATGCGCATCTCGATACGTTGCCACGATACGATACATTAACGATACATTTGAAACACCAGGCGATGCTATACGATTCCCCCCTGTTGCGATACAGTTCGATACGATTTGATTCAACATTATGCGATACGGGGCGATACGGGGCAATACGATGCGATTCAACACGATGCAAAACAATGATACTTCAATATGGTACGACAGAGGATTTTTGTTTTATTCCTCATATGCAGCAAATCATAAATTAACAAAAAAGTGCTTTACATATTTGGTACTGCACATCCCATCATGCTGTTTCTTTTTTACCTTAAAAAACTCTCCAGAGCACAGTACAATTGTATGACACCTTACAGTTAAACAATTTAAGGATGCATTGCCCATGATTAACAATGTGCAAATAACAACTACCATAGTGCAATGCCCAAACAGCTGCCAGCCTGATGTGTTTAACACTCATTCATAGGCTAAGCAGTGGTTTCTATATGAACAATACAAAATACAAATAACCTTTCACAAACAGGTATTTCATAACTGCTTACAATTGTAAGGAAGACATTTAAACTATTATTGGCAGTCACAGGCTGCTGTAAACTAAACACCACTCTCTCTGACAGAACACCTCACTGAGTGATTTCACTCATGTCTAACTTTCAGGTTTCTCTTTTCAGCCGCAGACCCCATGTCGCCTCTTTATGTGCGCCGCTAAGTTCCTCGTACTACTTGTGTACTTTAAAGCGGCACGGCATCGTTTACAATTTGCGAGCAATTTTTCAAGTTGACCGTCTTTCTTGAAAAATCCGAAGTGTTGCCAAACGTTTGATTTGTAGGTATTTTTCGGTGCGCTGTGTTTCTCTTTCTCTTCGACTTCCATGTGTGTTGACAACTGAGACTCTCGGCCTCCGTAGTGCGAAGCAAAGATCAAAGATCGCCTCTGCGGAGTGCTGACAGGATGAGGATGATATATGAATGAATCGTTTTTTTTACCAATGCAAAGACGCTACAATCGATGCATCGCGAGTTCAACCCAAACTGTAGCCGATGTGTACTCTTTCAACCGGTGCACCCGGTCAGGGGGTATCCCCCGAACCCCCCTAGCATGTTTGGACCTCGGTATTTAGGAAATCCTGGATACGGCCCTGTGTGTAACCATTAGCCAATCACCAACCAAGGTAACCTGCTCTCTAGCAGGGACGGAAAATGGGGTAAAAAAGGTTCTGATGAACTAATTTGAGTTCCCGCTCTTTTTGGTGTGAACGCAACATTTCGGAACTATATCGGAACTACAGTGGGAAAAGTATTAATGTGTTCTTTTTAACCAAATATCTCTCAGAGGGGCGTGGGGAGTGGCTCCTAATTTTAATCTAAAGTAACAGAGGGGTTTATGCAATGATCTGTTTGGTATTTCGAGCCAAAAACTTCAGAGACATGTTTTGTATATATCTGAGACCTATAATATATTGATGAAAAACAGTATAATAGGGGACCTTTAACACAGACCTTCCTGATCCTGCTTCATTGCCTCCTGAGATCAGGTTCTTCGATTCATTAATCAAAATTAATTAATTGCTAAAGCCACAGTGATGGGCAACCTGTTGAGAGACGCCGTCGAGGAACAGTTTTTAACCGTACTCGTAATCGTAGCTACTACACGTACATACAAATCGTACAAGTACCCTTTAAGTTATGAAGTTATAAGTCTTATCAAGTTTTAGTTGTCTGCGATCTGCGGAGGCCTACTCCCACCTGTCGAGTACGGCTGTACTGAGGTGTTTTTCCACCGGAGACGTCGCGAAGAGACGGAGCGCCTCCACCTGTTGCTGCCTGCGATCTGCGATCTGCGATCTACGGAGGCCTGCTCCCACCTGTAGAATACGGCTGTACTGGAGAGGTTTTTACCCCGGAGTAGTCGCGGAGAGACGGAGTGGATCCACGCTTCGGGCTTGGCCTGTTTCCAACGGGCGTGTGCTGCTGTGCGGAGGAGGATTTTAACACGGCTGGGGCCTGCTTTCCACCTGTCCTGGTTCTGCTGTTGCAGAGGCCTGCTTTCACCCCGGGGATACCACGAAGGGACCTGAGCGCTTCCACGCTGCTGCTTTCGCCTGTCCTTTGCTGCTGTGCTGATTTGCTCCAGGAACATCGCGGATACTGTGTGCTGGTCTGGGAAAATGGCCCATATCGGGATTCTGCTGTACCTGTTAACTGTTTTGGACTATGAGAAGATCTCTAGTCATTCTGAGAAGTCTACTGGATTCAGGTCTGTTCTGCCACCCGCAGTGGGCATCTCCTGCAAAGGTTCGGATGTGTTACACAAACAATTACCGGTTGCCTTGTCACAGACAATCTGCTCGACAAAATATGTTAGTCTTTTTTGTTTTCCTGCGATGATGGTTCTTCAGGACTGCTTCTTAAGCTCTAATCACACTCTCGCAGACTCTTCCGGTGTTTCTAAAGTAGATGACAATGTATGTGTGTCGCTTAAGAGGAAAATATGCCTGTTTTTTTTGTTGTATAAATCTATTTTGGCCTCTGACATTGCCTTAAATGGTTATAATGTGTATCGTTCCGACCGGCCTAATAAAGGTGGTGGCGTTGCCATTTATGTTAAGAATAAGTTCAGTGTAACCACATTAGTTTCCAAATCGATCAGTAAGCAATTCGAATTTTTAGCCTTAAATGAAGTGGCAAAGGGGCAACAGGTCATGGTGGTGGGCCGTTACAGACCCCCCTCAGCTGGCAAGGACTCCTTGTCTTTACTAGCAAATCTTTTATCGCAACTAGACTACAAGGAAATAGTGCTACTTGGAGATTTTAACTGGGACTGGTTAACTGCAGTGTCAGAGGATTTTAAAAACCTTTGTATCTCTTTGAATGTTACTTAGATTGTTGACAGTCCTACTCGCCCTAACATTAAGTCCCCTAATAAATCCTTCCTAATTGATCTAATTTTAACTAATGCTCCCTATAAATACTTATCTGTGGGTGTATTTGCGAATGATCTGAGTGATCACTGTGTTGTAGCCACAATTAGGGACACTAAGGTTTAAAAGGTTAAACCTTGTATTATCATTAAGAGAGACATAAAACATTTTGTGGAGCAGGGTTTTGTGCATGATCTGTTTGGGTTTGATTGGGGAAAAATCGATCTGTGTGCTGATGTAGAAACTGCATGGTCTTATTTTTATCTTGGTTTTATGGAGATCATTGATAGACATAATGGGACGAGACAATCCTTGGTTTTCTGCTGAACTGTCTAGTCTCCTGCATGAGAGAAACAATGCCTGGGCAAAGGCTAGGCAATCAGGCTCAGAGTGGCTGCGTTTTAGGCAGCTAAGGAATAGCTTCACTTCAAATGTCAAAAGTGCAAAGTCGAAGTACTATTTGTCAGTTACCACAGAAAACCTAAATAATCCTAGGAAATGTTGGAAAGTCATAAAATCGATATCCACCGGTGAGATCCGTAATGAGCTACCTCCGTGCCTTACCACAGCATCTGGCTCTATATCGGACAGGGCCACTATGCTAAATTGCTTTAATGAGCATTTTGTGTCCTGCGGTTCTATGTTTGATTCTGTGACTAACTCTGCTCCTGTGAACACCCCAATCCGTGACTCTGAACAATGTGGTCTGGAAAACCCTTTCAGTTTTACTCCTTTTACTGTCAATGTTGTTCATGAAGCCTTATCTAAGCTAGATCCTAAGAAACCGGCTGGCCCGGACAACGTAGAACCTTTCTTTTTAAAGATAGCTGCAGATTTTATTGCTCTTCCTCTTACTACTCTTTTTAACCTCTCCCTCAGCACAAATGCAATTCCAAAAGTATGGAAGTCAGCTTATGTCTTGCCTTTGCTAAAAGGAGGGGAGGCAACTATTTTAAATAACTATAGGCCAATCTCAAAATGGTCAGTTCTGGCGAAGGTGCTCGAACGCCTAGTGAGTGAACAGGTAAAGGAGTTTTTATGTATCACTGCGACAATGAAAGTGGTGAATGACATTACGAGTATTTTCAACATGATCTCACCAGAATGCTTGACTCCACCACGACTCCTTAACACCACATTGCGTGGTGGAGTCACTAACTTTGTTACATTTACGTGTCGGCACCACGCAAACAACCCCAATGTAAAGTGAATGAGGCTCCTTTGTCCAACCTGATCTCACCAGAATGCATGACACACAATGCACTGTTTTTTGAGAACAAAAATTGGTAACTAATGCACCATAATAGGCCTACATTCTGACGAAAAATACAAATGATTATGAATACAAATAAAATAAAAGAAGCCTCCCGTGAGTGGAGGCAAGCTATAAAGTAGTTTTAAAAAAAACGTTTTATAGAATACAAAGCTCACTGCAGGACGTTGTAGAAATGCGTGTGTGCACCACGACCAAGGTAATTCACTTTACATTGGGGTTGTTTGCGTGGTGCCGACACGTAAATGTAACAAAGTTAGTGACTCCACCACGCAATGTGGAGTCGTGGTGGAGTCACGCAATCTGGTGAGATCAGGTTGAGTATTTTAGATAATAAGCAGAGTTGTGCAGCTCTATTTATTGACCTTTCCAAAGCGTTTGACACCGTTGATCTAGGGCTGTACCCGAATATTCGACTATTCGAATATTCGTTCGTTGGCCAACTATTCGGGTTTCAATTTCCATTATTCGGATATTCTTTTTTTTAATTTTTTTTCAAAAAAATATTTCCCCCCCCCTAAATGTATGCTATCAATAAAGGCGAATTGCCATATTCTTATACTATATTTATACTTTTGAATTGCACTGTTAAAATGCGGAAATATTTACAATCTCAGCTGTGCTCCTGACATCGCGTTCACTCACAGTCACGAACGCAAACGGCACGCTTCACCTCGCTTCACACACCTGAACACAAAATGCCGAAGACTTCAGCTGTGTGGGACCATTTTAAATTGGACGACGGTAAGAAGAAGGCAGTGTGCCAAATATGCGACAAGAAACTGGCCTACCACGGTGGCACAACAACTCTGAAAAGTCACCGGATGCTGTAAATACTAGCCTAGCTTAGCTTAGCTGTTGTCAAGTTGCCATGATGAAGCTGCTTTATCCGCCGTTTAAACAGTAACGTTACACATGATAAAATCGTGCACTTACTTTGCTTGGAAAATAGTTGCAAGCAAGCAACCGAATTGTTTTTTATATTAGTTTTTCAATTTTATCCGAATAGTGAAAATAATAGGAGCAATGTGGGAACATCTGGGGCTAAGGCAATTATTGGCATACAGTTCGTTTATTTATTTTTTGTTCTTCATTTATTTAAATACTGTTTACTGTATCGGTAACAAGTACTACACTGTTAGGCCTACTGTTACGGCTATGTTATTAAAAGTATTGTTGTTATAACAGAAATATGTGTTTTGTATCTTCAGGTTGTAAAACGTTATAGACGGAATTTGGAACCAGATTTGGTCCCCAGGCGCTGCACTGCGGCTGGGTTACATGCAGAGGACACATTTAGTTTTAATGTATGCGAGTAGCCTACTGAGACAATAAATACATATACATCGTAATAGTATGCTCTTTCTGCGCTTCTGCTTAACAGCGTGTTGTCAGGTGTCTCGGAGCGTGTTATGAAATGTTTTTGAAAAAAAAACTTTTTATTAAAAAAAAAAAGAAGATCTCTCCGCACCGAATATTCGCTGTTGATTACTACCGAATATCCGGAGCCCGAAAAATGGTATTCGGGACAGCCCTACGTTGATCATCGAATTTTGAAGCAGAAGCTACTCAGTATTGGCATATCTAGCCATGCAGTGGGGTGGTTTGTGAACTACCTCTCTGAAAGGTCCCAATGTGTTCATTTTGATGGGCTGTCTTCTGAGTGGTTTAACATTGCTAATGGTGTTCCTCAAGGTTCTGTTTTAGGTCCACTTTTATTCTCTATATATATCAATAGTTTAGGTGAAAATGTGGATGAAGCTACTTTACATTTTTATGCGGATGATACGTGATGTACTGTGCAGGTCCCTCCATTAAGGAGGCTGGTGTTAAATTACAGGCTGTTTTTAACATTATTCAGACTCAGCTCGCTGAGCTTCAGCTTCTTTTAAATGTTGATAAAACCAAGGTAATGCTCTTTTCTAAAGCTAAAAAGACTACAGACACTGCTTTGGATATTGTTACTATGCAAGGACAAGTACTCAAAGTGGTTACCTGTTATAAATACCTAGGTATCTGGCTTGATGATTGTCTTACTTTTAAACTTCAGGTCAATAATCTGCTTAAAAAGCAGAGGGTTAGACTAGGTTTCTTTTTCAGAAACAAGTCCTGTTTCTCATTTGAAGCCAGGAAAAGGCTAGTCACTGTGACCTTTTTACCTGTGCTGGACTATGGTGATTTGATCTATATGAATGCACCTGCCCATTGCCTGGAAAAGTTAGATGCCGCCTATCACAGTGCCCTGAGATTTGTTACTAACTGTAAAGCACTTACTCATCACTGTACCCTGTATGCCAAGGCAGGTCTGCCTTCACTAACTGTACGGAGGCTCAGTCATTGGTAGCCTACATGTTCATCTATAAAGCCATGTTGGGTAAACTACCTTTTTATATCTGCTCTCTGATCTCTCGACGAATTGAAAGTACTTATTGCCTGAGATCTCATGATGTTGTTTTTTTAAATGTGCCAAGTGCTAGGACTGTCTTAGGGAAGAAAGCTTTTAGTTGTGCAGCTCCACTAAATTGGAACAGTCTGCAAACATGTACCCTGTACATTATGTTGTATGTCATCCTTATTGTTGTTCTGTTGTTTTTATGTTACATGTGTAACTAATGTCCTGCAGGTCACCCTTGAAAAAGAGATCTTTTGATCTCAAGGGGCTTTCATCTGGTTAAATAAAGGCTACAAACAATTAAACACAGCAGGGAAGAGGGGCTGTATGGGAGCCAATAAGCTTCAGTCTTTGTTTCCTATATATATTAGAGCACCCTCAAATTAGAACGTTAAAGGTCGGACTTAGGTCTCGTTTACACGAGGACGATATGGGTTGTATCCGCATAGTTTCTCTTGCGTATAGCCCTTTCGTTTACACGGGGCCGTAACAAAACGATAGAAACGGACCCCACAAACGATAACGGGTCCAAAGGTGGATTATAGATCTGCAAACGGAACGCTCTGGGGGGGGCAAACGGCTCAGTGTGTACGCCCCTGCCTATACGATCATTTTCTGATAACAATGAAATAGCCCCGCCTCCCTCTCCCCATGTCTCCCCTCCCCATGTCTCCTGCTCAGAGATCAGCTGCTGGGCTGTCAGAAGAGGGGAAGGAAAAGAGAGGCTCCGTTTATTATTCTTATATTATTATTAGGGCCGGGACTTTAACGCGTTAATTAAGATGAATTAATTACACAAAAATTAACGCGTTAAAAAAATTAACGCATTTTAATCGCACTTATTCAGGAACTGAATTGTATTAAACGCATTTTAATCGCACTTATTTTTGCACCGCGGAACGTTTCTCACTGGATGAGTTTCAGGCGTACCGATTATACTGGAGCACCAACTAACGTTCATGACTTCAGACAACAACAAACCACAGTGAACAACAGTGGGAAATGTTGTTTTAAAAAACGGACGGATGGAAGCGTCGATAAGAGCACCGTTGTGTGCAAATTATGCAAAAAGGAATTCGCATATCACCGCAGCCCATCAAGCCTCAAGTATCACCTCAATGCAAAACATATAGCAGCTAGCGTGGACGTTAGCCTCTTTTATCGCGTTCACACCAAAAAGAGCCGGTACTAAAATTGAGTTCATGAGAACCTTTTTACCCCCACGAAAGTCCCTGCTAGAGAGCAGAGAGCTGCTAGAGAGCAGGGACTTTCGTACGGCTCTCTTGTGAGAAAAGAGCTATATTTCTGATTGGCTGGGCGGATTGCAAACCACACCCCGTAAAACTCCCAAAAAGTTTTGTGAAGCCGCCATTTTATTATCCTCGCATTAGCATTAGCATTATTAGCATTAGCCCAGCGCAGAAACGCAGAGAGACTAACTTATGGCAACACAAAATAAAACATGGGAGCGGTGGAGATGAGGAGGTGTCGGCGTTCTAGCGATTTACTCGGAAGGCTTCAGTAGAAGCTGCTGGGAGTCCCAGCAGCTTCTACTGAAGCCAGTCCCCAACTCCGGGGACTTCCGGCCGGGGACTTTGGGCGGCAGTATACGCCGTGAAGTGGTTTGCGGCCTGCCAGTAAACCCAAAGCAGAAGAAGAAGAAGTGACGTCAGCGGCTTCATTTGCCTAATCCACCCCCAGGTTCAAAGAGTTCTCATGAACTAAATTCTCATGAACCTTTGTGGGAAAAGTACTGCGGTGTGAATGCGCCTAATGGTATACTAAAATCCATGTGAAAAAAATTGCTTCTCACTGTTCTCAGGTCAAATATTTATATGTGATTAAAAATGCGATTAATTTCGATTAATTAATTACAAAGCCTCTAATTAATTAGATTAATTTTTTTAATCGGGTCCCGGCCCTAATTATTATATAGAGTCGTTATCGATTTGTTTTAAAGCTCAATAAATAACAAAGAAGACCTCTGACCGGCACTTTTCTAATTTTGTCGGGAAGATTTCAACTTTAACGGACATGTTGACCGGCGACATTTTTTTTTAACGGAAACTCTGCCGCATGGTTCCCTCGTCCCTTGGAAGAGGCGGAGAGGTGGGTGTTTTTCATCTGCTGGTGGACTACCGGAGAGATTTACAGCAGGAGCACACGCTGTCCACCGCGGAGAATAAATGTAACAATTAAATAATGCTCAGAAAAACTTCAATTTGCAAATTATCGGGGGACATTTCCCTACACTTGTTAGCTTTTAGCTAAAAACAAACATGGCCAAACTTGTTCTTGAATAGGTAGCTTTCCTGCTTCTGTCTTGATGTATTGAAGTCACGTTGAGCGATTTTCGTAAACATTAAGCTAACTTTTTACTCATTTTATTTGTAGAAATGGGACAATAATTGTTGTTGTTGAGTTTTTAAAGCTGTGATTTTACCATTGGGCGATCACACTGGCTCAGATGTGTTAGGTGTCATGTTAGCGGATTGTCGGTCTCTATAAATTGAGGGTACTTGTCTGTCATGTATAATCTTTGTGTGTAATAATAAGGTTTATTAAGAAAGGAGGCATGCTTATTCTGTATACTTGTGGCTTGTTAAGCACGCAGTTCCCTCATAAAAGTAGTAGTAAACAGTTTTGGAAAAGATAATATTAGATTTGGCAGAGAGCTGATATCAAATGCAGTAGTTCGACTACAGAGACTGTATCTAAGTTAAGTTTGTCTATGTGGATTCAGCAGGGTGTGTTGATATGAGTAAGAGTCCGGCCTGTCAGTCAAACAGGGAGTGTGTGCCGGGAGAACATTCAGCCCTGTCACACTATGTTGATCCAGTGCAGCTGACATGCACTTGGGTGTAAAAGGCCACCGGTCTTTACTTAGAATTTCAAGTTCGCTCTACAAGCTTGAGAGAACAAAATAAACACCTCCTGATAATTGATATTATGGACACGCAAGTCTTAAATGCCAAAATTAAACTCAGATGTACAATTAGCTGTTTTAGAGGCTGATCTAGAAACCTGCCACCATGCTGTAAAGCCATTTGATCTTTACAGCTGAGCTTAGTGGGCAATTTAAAGACTCTGCACTCCAGTGGAGGGTATGATGAAGTCTGAACAGACACAGACAGGATCGGCACACTTTGTTTGCCAATGGTGTAGAGGCGACGCTGATTGCTTTCTATTATTACAATGAAATTGGTGTCCAAAGTTGTAACAGTTTGCTCTTAGTTATTAATCAAACAACGAGATGTTTTGATCAGTACATTGCGTGTCTAACAGGTACATTTCAGAAACCAAAACTTTGCTTCCCATAAGGGTTTTAAGTTTGAGTCTCATTATTTCAGCAGTATCGGTGACAGTTACATCACCAAGGTTTGATTCTGCAGACAGCTCATCTGTCTCCCACATAAAACAGCTTGACACGTACATAATAGCCTTTGCAATGGTTTTACAGCATATTATAGGATGGATTCCGCCCCATTGAGACTGCAGCCATTTGAACTTCTTTTTTAATTAAAGGGCTAGAACTTGGCCGCTGCTTGCCTAGGAAACAAAGATGGATAACGAATTATTTTTGTGTTGTACCAGGACGTTGGCCTTAAGTCTGGGGATGGAAAAGTTATATCCAGAATTGCTTCGTCCGCTTTTGTCAGTTTTGGTCCACTAAGAACGTATCTGCAATGGCTGAAAATTGGAGATAGTAAGGCCAGAGCTTTTTTACATTACATGTTACTTGTTAGACGCTTTTATCCAAAGCGACTTACATACTCAATACTGTGGGCAATCCCTACAGGAGCAATTTGGGGTGACTCGCCCAGGGACACAACGACATGCTGACTGCAGTGGGGTTTGAACCACGCTCCCCTGATCTGAACACCAACGCACTATCCACTGCGCCACAGCCTCCGTTTTCTGTTTGTTTCAACATATAACATTTTTTATGTGTCATTTTATACACATACATTCTGTATACATTTCTACATAAAAAAATCCCAAAACTAGAAATATGTTATATATTTTATTGAGTTGTGTACTTACATTATACCAAATGATTCCAACCGTTTTGAAAACAGAGGAATCTGTGAGTGTGCTATTGTCATTTTGAATCAAGGTAAAGGTTTGTCTAATTTGGTTCCTTTTATTGGCCTCTTTGAGCATTGTGGTTTCTGCAAGTCAAACATTGACTTTTTTTCCATTTCACACATTTTTATGATCAACTTTTTAGATCTTGGCCATTTTCCAAAAATATATTTGAACAAGATGAACATTTTTATGTCATCTGACGTCTGGATTTTGAGTTATCAGGAAAACAAGCAGATTAAATGTGGTGACAGATGAACAGTGTTTTTTTGGGGGGGGGGATTCTCAACTCAGTGTTTTCCTTAGTTTCCTTAGTTTCCTTAGTCACAGAGAGGAGCAGAAGAACTACTGTATGTGGATAATTCGTCTTCACGTAAAATCCGCCTTAACATTTGGATCAGAAAGACAAGCCAAGCTAACAGAAGCATTTAATTGCTTTAAAAAAACACAGATTTTTAAATTGAAACTTTCAAATGCGTTTTACTAGATGTATTCAACATGTCCACTATTGGGGAAAGGGAAACCTCTGCTATAATCAGAAGGGAAACGTCACATAACTCGGCCTTTTGTTGTTATTTAGATTGAGAGACCCCTAAATGACATATCATACATTCAACTTGTTCTCATATTTTTCTTTATTTAGCTCGTCTAATCCTATCAAAGACAGATACGTCCTTCTGTAAGTAAACACCACGTACACATCACAGAAGCTGACTAACACCAACCCTCTAACTTCTCTTAATCCATTCTTTTCATTCGGTGGCTTTACGACTTTCAGAGAGCTGAAGCCGGTTTCTGTGTATTCAAACCTCCTCCCACCTAAAGTTGGCTGCAAGTCCTCTGACATTGTCATTTGGCTCTGGAACATCCTGTCCTGGGTAAGATGTAGTGGCAGTGGTGGGGGCGTAACAACACCAGGTAGGCAGTAGAAGGTGTTTTCTCCATTTGAGAAAGCATTGGCTGTTTTGAGTAAAAAGTGCACTCCCCGTGGGTGTAAAGTTAATTCTAATTGGAAATAATCACCATTTGGGAACATGCACCAGTGATTCAACAAATTTGTAAGTGTTTTGGGCCTGACTCATCATACCCATACATAAACATGTGGCAGCTTCTTTTCCGGGTCAAGTCTAATGATGATTGAAGAGGATGCTTTGTGTGCATCAGAAACGTCCATTAGAGAAGCCCAGCTAGGTGGGAGACAACGTACAAACACATATTAAATCAGAACATCCCGTGATGAAGCTAAAAACATTTTGGACTGGCTGTTCGAGGACTTTGTTATGCAAGCTGTGGCAGGGAGGGGAGGACACCGGATAAAATGATATAACCAGATGAGTGTTATTTGAGTAACTTATGTGGATTTTAACGATGTATGTGTCATTTAAATTAATTTCAGTCAGACAACTCACGTGTTTCTTTAACATGTTTATTAGAAGCAGCTTATAGTTGAGTTTGGCGACTAGGCTCGGGCCTCATCACTCCACAGATATACATAGCACAATGAGTGATGATTAAATAACTAACCCCCCGAGCCTACAGGTGGAAGCTGGGGTGGAAGCTGGGGTGGTGGTGGCGCAGGCAAGCAGCAGCGACGTGGAAGTAGCTCAATATTCATTTATTCTGAAGCATAATTGTGTGATAAGGAAGCTTTATGCTGCATGGCATACCAAGTAGCTCTTTCACTGCATTCATTAACTCCACCTTACAAACCAAAATGTCAAATGTAATTGTTCTGATAATGTGTAATTTAATTAGAAACATAATTTTCTACACCAGACCACCATTAAATCATGTCAGAGTTCCAAGCTAGTTCATTAACAATGCATGTAGTTTATAATGAGACTAATTCTGTTCTGGCCCAACTATAGCCTAGGTCTTGCTGTGATGTAATTGTGAGGGAATTTGAACCTTTATGCACACAACGAGCAGCCAGAGGCCTGTACTACGAAGCCGGTTCAACCTAACCTGGACATGTTTGAGTTAGCCGGTTGGCCTAATCCAAAACATACGTGCTCTCGCTAAACGGTCCTACAATGCGGGTTATCAAGTGGATCGCTCAAGCCAGCCGTGTCCTATATCTAGTTAGGTGCGCGTTCACATAAAAGGGGTGGTATTTGGAGCGATCGACCAATCGGAATAATGGAGAAACCCAGAGCGAACTATTTGACGGCGGAGGAGCAGACAATGATCATGAGCCGCTACGAAGATGTGAAGCACACCATTAAAGCCAAAAGCAGTACCCTTGTGGCTGCCAAACGTCGCCAACAATGTTGGCAGGAGATTGCAGACTCCGTGAATGCGGAAGTAAAATACGTATATAACAGCGTGCACAGCTGCACATCTTTAAAAAGTGTATTGATGCACGGCAGTCATGTACAAAAATAAATCCGGCGCTTCCAGATTAATTTTCTAGTTTATCGGATAAATAGTCATTAAAATACCAAATTGATCATTGAGTGGCAGCCTTTTTTATTATAATCTCATCGCCCGAGGGTCACAAGTGGACTTTAAGCCTAATATGTTTGTAATCCTTTTCATTTATAGCATTTTTTAAATTATTTTTTTCGTTTTTCAGATGTAACCCCGGCGGGTCTAAAAGGACCTGGGAGTAATTGAGAGTCAAACACAAAAACATCATTCAATCTGGTAAATTTCCCTCTTTTGAGATCTTAAAAATACAACTACATGTTTTGTATTGCTTCAATTAGTCTGTGTTTCATAACTGTATAGCAGGGGTGGGGAACCCTTTTCCTCTCAAGGGCCATTTCAATTTTTTCAACATCCTCCGAGGGCCGTACAAATTATTGACCTCTGCTTAAAAATCACAGCCCATCCATTTGGCCTTTCTTTCATTCTGTGCAAAGAAAAAGCAACCTCTTAATCCAGATATCTTGCCATGACTCGCACATGCATTCACGTGCACGGTGTGGCATGACCACCAAACAGAAAGATATGGACACAAGATGTGTGCAAATGTATTTAGTTTCCTATTCATGTGGACATGATTTAAGTGGGGGGGGACCATAGACTGTATATATAAAGGGGGGGGACCTAACCTCCTCTAGGGGTGTCCGGGGGACATGCTCCCCCGGGAAGATTTTTTAAAATATTGAAGTTGAAAGCATCAATCTGGTGCACTTTGAGAGCAACATGAAGAGATCTATGGAAACATCTCTCAACACCCATATGAAACAGAACTGTAAGCAGGTTTACTTTTTCTTTATGGATATTTTACAAATCACTCTCCTTTCAAACTGTATTCTTGTTTATTAATAACAACTTTTTTTTACTGTCATATAGTATTTTATACCTGTTTACTTTATTCTCTTGTTTTTTGATAACTATAATGATCATATAAAGATGTGCCCTTTACCTCACTGGTTGTAGAAAAAGCTTCTTATATTCGTTAGCATAGCTAGCTAACCAGATGCTAATAGCAACAAAGTTATTGACTGTATGATCAGAATGACAGATGAGTAGATCGCCTCTGGGCTTTCAACTAAAGACACAGCCCTGCAAAAACTGCGGCATGTGTACGGCTCCATGGATACTGCGATTTTTGAAGTCCCGGAGTGGCGTTCTGGTGCTCTCCGGTAGAACTGCACCCCTGTCAGACGTTAGGCTCGTGTTGTGTTCAAGGACCATGACCGTTGCCAGGAAAAACAGGCACTCGCTTGTTTAATTATTTTGCGGTCTAGATTTCTTTAATTTTTTTTCTTTTTTGTGTGTGTTTATAAATTACCTCGAGGGCCATACCAAATGGTCTCGCGGGCCGTGTACGGCCCGGGGGCCGGAGGTTCCCCACCCCTGCTGTATAGGATAGTCACATTTGTTCCCAATTCTTGCAGCCATCAGGAAAATAAATGAGCAGAGGAAGACAGGTAATTTTGTAACATTCGGTCATTTATTTTCAAGTCAAATGAAAGGTGCATAAGGTGACCTTTATCTTTTAGGATACCTAAAAGAGAAATCCCTTCTTTCTTTACAGAAAAAGTAAACCAAAATTATGTTTTTTTCTCTTTTTCCTTCAGGAATGGCTGAGAAAATAAAAACTCCAACATAAATCACCAAAGGCCTCTCTCTCTGTGTGTTAATTTTTGTATTATGCAAATAACAATGCGATAGCATCTCTGACAGCCCTGCCAGTAGGGTAGTCCATGGGTGATGGGGTCTACCACATCAGGAGGTTGGGGGTTTGCAGGAGGGGCCCTCTCCTTCCTCATGGTGGCAATGTTGTGCAGCACAACACAGGCCGTTATAATGCGGCATGCTCTTTCAGTGGCCACTCTGAGCCCCCGCAGGCAGGTGAATCTGGCCTTCAATAGGCGCATTCACACCGCAGTACTTTTCCCACAAAGGTTCATGAGAACTTAGTTCATGGGAACTCTTTAGTTCTCGTGAACTAAGTACAGATTGCGTTCACACCGGAATAAATTCCTGCGGGAGGATTAGGCAAATGAAGCCTCTGACGTCACTTCTTCTTCTTCTACTTTGGGTTTACTGGCAGGCCGCAAACAATTTCACGGCGTATACTGCCACCCGAAGTCCCCGGCCGGAAGTCCCCGGAGTTGGGGACTGGCTTCAGTCAAGCCTTCCGAGTAAATCGCCAGAACGCCGACACCTCATCATTACTCCACCGCTCTCATGTTTTCTTTTGTGTTGCCATAAATTAGTCTCTCTGCGTTTGTGCGCTGGGCTAATGCTAATAATGCTAATATGAGGATAATAAAATGGCGGCTTCACAAAACCTTTTTGGAGTTTTACGGGGCGTGGTTTGCATTCCGCCCAGCCAATCAGACATAGGAACCTTTTTCTCCCACGAAAGTGCATGCTCTATAGCAGGTAAAAAAGGTTCTGATGAACTAATTTTAGTTCCGGCTCTTCTGGTGTGAACGCGACATTTCGGAACTTATCAGCAGGTCTCCCTTGAAAAAGAGATCAATGATCTCAATGGGATACACCTGGGTAAATAAAGGTTTGAAAAGAAAAAATGAAAATCAGGAATGGCTGGCAGGCATAACCCCTGTCCCCGAGCAGCACTCCTCCTTCAGAGCCCTGAAGATAAAGGAGTATTTCCATAATAAGTACCACAAAAGGCAGCTTAAGAAGCAAAATACAATAAGAATGTACAGTTGCCATACCCTGCTCGAGTTTGTGACACAGTGAAGACTCTGAGAAGATCCTCGAGTCATGGACTGACCCAGGCCACTTTGCCTCAAGGCTGGTGATGACACTGTGGTCACATGTGGCCTGCTAAAGCATTTGGGGTTAACAAGCCTACTTCCACAATAACAGCATCATAGTCAGTGTAGCATCAATGTTCATTTGCAATGAGTCCATGTTATAGATAAAGATAGTCCAAGTGTGAAACATGTACTGTGTGAATATTTAAATGTGTGATTTCCTTTAATCACCCAGACTTCAATGTGTGTTCTAGTGAATGTGCAAGATTTACCTGAATGTTGAGGCTGTGGAATGATTTGCGATTCACATAGTCGTCTTCATTATCTCCCAGGGACGCAGAGATCGGTATATGTGCACACAGTCGATACAGCCAAGCACCCTGGGAAACCCTATGATATAGTAGGCTGCATTTATTATACAACAGTGTACGTCATAGGAACAACATTCACTGTAAAGATATAATCACATATCAATACCTGCATGCTGTAAAATCCCTCTTTGATCGTCTGCGTGGGACATGTGCCAGGAAACACAACAAAGGATTCTGCGTGCCCTGTCAGAGCATGTGCGACCTTCTGAATAGCACTGCAGACTGTATTCTTGCTTAGGTTCTCTGCATCCCCCACAGCAGAGAAAACTGCCTGTTGCAAAGTATCGCAAAGCAATACATACAGTCTGCGGCACTGTAAGGGCACAACTCCGATGTGTGGCATTAGCAATATATGGCTATACATATGGCAACACACATATCTTTAATGTATTTCTACATTTATTTGTTACTAAAATTAGGTTTTTCTGGAACAGATGTGAAAAATTGATGGTTACTTCTGGAACAAAATCGCATGTGTGGTGAAGATGGCGTGAGTTGGGAGAGCGGTCGAGGGCGGTCAACACGAGAACAGAGTACCTTTTGTTTTACTGGAGGCCAGCCTTAGGTAGACGCCCCCCTACACCTCTGGTGGATGCAAAACAAATATTGGTGACAGTAAAAAAATAATTAAAAAAAATAATTTTAATAAATAAATAATACATTCTTTGTAAATAAAAATGGTTAACAATACAAATATACTGTACATTTTTTTAGAAATAACATATTAATATAAATGTAATAACATTTTAGAAAAACATCAAATAAAAAAATCATAGTACAACATAATAATAAAGATATAATAAAGTTTGATAAAAATACAATAAATGAATAAAAAATAATAATATTGGAATAAATACATACAAAGTAATATAATAATAATGAACAAAATAACAAAATAATATAATAATACTATATTTAAATTATAATATTAAGAAAAATAAGAAAAAAATACAAATAAAACATTTCTAAAATCAATAACAGACGTAGGTGCGGGTCTGCCTGGGTAAAATAATGGAAGTAAAAATAAACTTTGGAAGTTACCCCACCACCTCGGAAAGATTTAGTAAATACAGATCTAACTAGCAGACAACTGTTTGGTTAGAGCAGGCAGACCACAACCAAAAATTATCTGGGAGTGTGGGCTAAAATCCCGAGAATTAACACTGTACTTTCGGTGAGAATGTGGGTTGGAGAAATATACATATTTATACAAAAATAAAGAATTCAATAATTAAACCAAAAAAATACATAAAACAAAATAAAAAATAGATGTATCTTTGTAAAAAGAAAATATATATTATAATAATTATTTAATAAAATAATAATAAAATATAATAATTGTTCAAAATTACGGAAGAGGATTAGGGCCACATACATTTTTTTTGGTGAGGATTTGAAAAAAAAACGTTTTTTTTTTGTTCTGAGAAAAAAGTCAGAATTCTGACTTTAATCTCAGAATTCTGACTTTTTTCTCAGAATTCTGATTTTAAAGTCAGAATTTTTTTTCTGTTTAGAGAAAAAAGTCAGAATTCTGAGATTAAAGTCAGAATTCTGACTTTTTTCTCAGAACAAAACAAAAACATTGTTTTTTCAAATCCTCAAAAAAATAATGTATGTGGCCAAAATCCTCTTCCGTACAAAATACATGGAAATAAAATAGTGTTCAAAATAAAATAAAATATGAATTAGCCTCGGCACAGTACGCAACATCACTACTCTATACTCCTGTCCAATAGGTGGCGCTCATGCAACTCTAAACTGGTTTGCCAACTGCAAATAACTACTAAAGAAGAAGCAGAAGAACACAAAGTAGTAGAAGAAGAAGAAAAACAGGTGTGTTGCTATGGTGACATTTTCAGGTAAGGCTGTTTTTAAAATGATATGAGCTGTGATTATTCAGTCAATAAGCTAAAACCATAGACCAGTGACGTGCGGTGAGGTTCATGGCTGGTGAGGCACTGACTCTTTCAGTCAGATTTACAAATATTATATTTTGACCTTAATCGAAATGTTCGGTTATTTTCAAAAGCTTTTTTAGTCTGATGCTTCGATTCATTTTAAACAGACTGTTCAACAAAAGGATACCCAACATCTAAATATTGGATTGTTCTTTCTTAGTAAGATTCCATTTTCATTACAATTGGGGTCTTACCTTGACTTGAAGATGAAGTCCATGCTATCCTTCTGGACAACAATCTCTCTTACTTTTTTGTAAAAGTCCTCCTTATCTTCCCCTAGTTTCAAAAGTCTAGTTTGTTGTTTGCGTTTACCGTCTCTGCGTAGAATAACAGTAGCAACAAGAACCTGTGGGCTCACGTGCGCCCCCTTCAGTGCGGCAGAGGTTATGGCTGCCTCCCCTGGTGCTTTTTTCATTGCCGTTGTATTCTTTCACACACAGTGACGTCACAGCTACCCACAATGCAACGCGCGCCATATATTTTTTTATAAAGACGCCATTTTTCTGGAGGTGCAAAAATCCTGGCAATGCTAATATAAACAGCTAGCTTATATAGCCAGGCAGAGCGCACTAGGTTTTTTTTCCGAATTAACGACCGAAGAAATCACTGCATGTCTTCGGATTACATCTCTGGACTTGAGGGGTGTGCTCTAGGTCGTTACCAGCGTAAACTAGAGCTGTGTGGGTTGTTGGATGTACAATGTATGGAATTACGACCCTCAAAAGTGGCCTTCGGTCGATTTTGGCTGCATCTACCTCTATCTTCTGGAAACACCAGGTGAATACCCCACTTGTCACAATAATATTATCATGCCAATGCATATATGTGGTATTTTAGAGTTGACTATATTGATTAAGGCAATCGACTATGATATTCTGTATGCACCTCGTGTGAAATGGTTGATACCGGAAGTACGGTGTCGCCCTCGGCCCAAAACCCGTATGTGTGTGTGAAAGAATGATGAGACCAGCGAGCCTAAATATCATATACGTGAAATAAGTTATTTAGAGACTATGGATGGCGAGGATACATGTAATAAAGGGATCTACTAACATTACATTGGTGACATACAGTGAGATGGTGCAGGCATGCGCTTAGGGCCTGCTTTCCAGCCAGTTTCTGTGGGGTGACGCATTCTGAGGTGAGGCAGAGCTCATCTGTGCCTCACCTCACCCCACAGTACTGGCTTGAGCACGCTCACAAAATAAGTGCCCGCGTTAAATTAGTGCCCGCGCTCCAGCCAGTTACTGTGGGCTTACGAGAGGCAGAGCTCGTCCCTGCCTCACTTTTCATCGCTACCCGTAGTTGTAGCGGAGCTCGTCAAATTGGCTGATTTTTACGGTGGCCCTGAAGTGCAAGACACCACAGCATTTCAGAAACACTACAGCATTTCAGAAAACACCACAGCATTTCACAAAACACTACAGCATTTCAGAAAACGACGCAGTATTTCACAAAACACCACAGCATTTCACAAAACATTACATCATTTCAGAAAACGCCGCAGTATTTCAAAAAACACCACAGCATTTCAGAAAACACAACAGCATTTCAGAAAACACCACAGCATTTCAGAAAACACAACAGCATTTCAGAAAACACAACAGCATTTCAGAAAACACCACAGCATTTCACATTGGACGGAAAGGGTATTCCTTTAGGGAGAAACACTTTGTTTGTGATTGGACAGAGCCAGCCAGAGAAGCACTGCTGTGATTGGTTGTTTTTGCTGCCAGTCAAGAAATGACGCTTCGTGATTGGTCAACACCCGACAGCGAAATATGTCCCAACCTATACAGTCTATGGTCCCAACACATCAGCAGTTAGCACACACTCAGAGCTCACAGCTCCTCATATCTGTTCAGAAACTGGACACAAGTTAAACATGTACAAACCACAGACTGTCTATGTCATGGTGAATACAGTCGCTGCTTTATTTATGTCTGTATGACGTTGTTGTGAGTGTGGACGGAGCGGCAACAGGTTAGTTTAGCCTGATGGGTCCGATTCCATTCAGAAAACACGCATTTTAAAAGCTTTTCGCATGCCGTCTTATCTGCAGACTTGTAAAAGCGTTAATTCATGATTTTTACTAACCATTATCAGTATGTAGTTACTTCGGCATCACTTTGAAACGTGTATTACAATTAAATCACGGTCAAATATGTTCATTTTGTTGTAGTTGATTTACATGGAGATACGCCTCGCCCCCTCTCCAGCGCCTCTTGTTTGAATGACAGGAGCAAACACAGCTGACAGCCGCGGTGAAACTCGAGCGATTAGAGCGATGCGAATATTGGGTGGTCTACCATAGTATTTACATGGAGATAAGCCCCTTAAAAACCATGAATTAATAAAGCATTAATTCTGTGTTTACTCCTGTTATTCAAACAAGACGCTGGAGAGGGGGCGGGCCGTATCTCCATGTAAATCCTATCGGAATCGGATCGATCAGGCTAAACTAACCTGTAGCTGCTCCGTCCAATCTCACAACAACGTCATACATACAGACATAAATAAAGCAGCGACTGTATTCAAAATGACAGACAGTCTGTGTTTTGTATATGTTTAACTTTTGTCCAGTTTCTGAACAGATATGAGGAGCTGTGAGCTCTGAGTGTGTGCTAACAGCTAACGGCTGATGTGTTGGGCCAATCACGCAGCGTCATTTCTTGACTGGCAGCAAAAACAACCAATCACAGCAGTGCTTCTATGGCTGGCTCTGTCCAATCACAAACAAGAAGTGTTCTCCCTAAGGCAGGGCTCGACATTAAGGACTGCCCGATGGCCCGGGGCCATCTAGTATTTAGCTCGGGCAATGAAGCCTCACCTGCTGGTTGCCCGATCGGGCAATCTATTATGCCAGTATCATGCAGCTCGCGGATCCAGTAATGAGAGACCCGACAGTAAAACTAAACTTATCTATAACTAGTTTAGGTAGTTTGAGAGGTAATTAAAATAGCTACGTGTGATATTCTAAACTAAAGTGTGTGTTTTGTCCGCTCACCGCTGCATGTGATCATGCAGAGCTGCGTGTCGACTCGTCAGCAGCAGCTGATCTCTCTCTCCCGTCAGATTAGACTTCACTCGCGTTTATGTCCATATCGATCAGATCCAGCTAGTTCTAGCTAATGATATGACTACCTGCTTATTAAAAGACACCTAAACAATAAGTGTCGCTATGCAACCGGATGAGGCCACAAAGTATAGCGCAGCATTATGCATTTGTTTACATGCCCACCGGAACCCCGAGGCATTACCAACAGATCAACGCACAATCAACCCATACAGGACATCTCTTTCTCCACATTAAGTGTTAGACATTAGAATTGACTATTCTTGTCTGTCACATACTCTTCTTGTCTGTCACATTTAAGTGGCGCAACTGAAGCGGTATTGCGCTAAAGGGAAATTATTTTGACCGAAGATATTTAGATTTGCCGGCTAACGGGAACTCTGACGTCGCCATTTTGTGTGCTTCGCGGATGCGCTCGGCTCCTCTCGACTGCTGCTCGGGTCTGCTCGGTCAGCTTCCGGATGAGGAGGCATTCGTTCGACCAATTTAGATAACATTACAAACATTTTTAACAGGGGCCATAATAGTGTAAATAATGTTTGTTTTGGCAGTTATAACTGAATGTAATGTTTTCTACTTTTTTTACATCTGGGAAGGCATTTGCCTTCATCAGATGGAAAGTGTCTTGACCAACAACTTAAGTATTTCTTAAAGCTATGCAGGGCATGCAAGCGAGCAAACACAAACAAGAACAAACAAACAAGTGAAATTAAAAATAAAATTGAAATTGTACAATATAATATTGTGGTGGTTCATCTTATAATTCAGTCTAGAGAATGCACCAGACAGCATCTAAGACCTGCAACAATCTAAATGTTCTAGGGGGAGGCCCCCCAAACCCTTCGTGCGTCATTTTGTCCGCGTGCATTTTTCAGGGCAATCTCTATTGGGCTCAGGGCCATCTGTAAATTAGCTTAGATGGCCCACAGGGCCATCTCCCAAAATCCTTAATGTCATGCACTGCCCTAAGGAATACCCTTTCCGTCCAATGTGAAATGCTGTGATGTTTTCTGAAATGCTGTTGTGTTTTGTGAAATGCTGTTGTGTTTTGTGAAATGCTGTTGTGTTTTGTGAAATGCTGTTGTGTTTTGTGAAATGCTGCGGCGTTTTGTGAAATGCTGCGGCGTTTTGTGAAATGCTGCGGCGTTTTGTGAAATGCTGTGGCGTTTTGTGAAATGCTGTTCTGTTTTGTGAAATGCTGCGGCGTTTTGTGAAATGCTGTTGTGTTTTGTGAAATGCTGTGGCGTTTTGTGAAATGCTGCGGCGTTTTGTGAAATGCTGTTGTGTTTTCTGAAATGCTGTTCTGTTTTGTGAAATGCTGCGGCGTTTTGTGAAATGCTGTGGCGTTTTGTGAAATGCTGTTGTGTTTTGTGAAATGCTGTTCTGTTTTGTGAAATGCTGTTCTGTTTTGTGAAATGCTGTTGTGTTTTGTGAAATGCTGTTCTGTTTTGTGAAATGCTGTTCTGTTTTGTGAAATGCTGTGGCGTTTTGTGAAATGCTGCGGCGTTTTGTGAAATGCTGTTGTGTTTTCTGAAATGCTGTGGTGTCTTGCACTTCAGGGCCACCGTAGATTTTGACTATAAAAAGCGATTGGAATCATACATAAATCACACTTACAACACAGATCAGTGGAGACATTTTATTATTATTACTATTTAGTTTTTCTTTAGTTGTTTTTCCGTACATGACAAGTGAGGCTCTGCCTCCCCTGACTGCACGTCGCTGCCATAGACTGTATATATAAAACAGAACAGAAAAATACTTTTAAGATGACGTGACATGCGTGTTGACATAATATAGCCTCTGCAATTGCATTTCATATATTATTATATATATTGTTGTTTTTTTGTTCTAGTTTGAATGAACTGCTAAAGGTTTGTAGAGTAGCCCAACCAACAGCTAGCAGTACGAATTAGCATGTTAAACATGTCTCGTTTAAGCTTCATTAATGTGCTAATAGTGATTCATGGCACCCAAAGTTCCCTCTTATATAATTTTTTCACTTTTATCTACAAAGTTAACCTGTGAAATGACTTGTTCCACACTGTAAGACAATGTCAGATAATGCAAGATAATTTTAACAATTTAGTTGGATACAAATCTGAATTATTTCACAATGAAAATGACCTTCATGCAGAGCGTGGGTGTTGTGGCCTTTATGTAAATGTGTGAACAGCCACCGGGAGGATGGCTCATTGTTGGCATTATGTGAAAAACTGTTTTGAAAACAACACACTTATGAAGACGCCAACAGCTGATTCTATATAGTGCCAAAACATTATGGAGAATCTATTGATGATTTGAATTATGTAAGCTTGCTATGTCTGTTTGTGTGATGGCATGCTTTAAACTGCATGTTTGGTTTTGTTTGGTGCTGAACATTCAAACGTAAAAGGCGTGATATCCTTGACTTCATCTCCGGCCATAGGTGGCAATGTCCAACCTTTGTGAATGTTGAGCAATAAATCACACGAGGACCTACCAGGAAGGTCTCTCTGAGTGAGTGCATTCTGCCCTGTGCAACATTAACATATCCACTCATCTTTTGTTTTGAAGGCCCTCTGTTTCTGCCTCTCTTCTTATTCAAGGTTAACTCATTCTTCAAGCTAAGATAACTTCAGGCATGCAATAACCTTGGTTATATTTGCATCAGCCTGAGTAAAATGGAGTAAAGCACTGCCTATACTGACATGTTTTACTGTATTTTACTGTATGACATTTTTAAATAAATAAGAATTATTTAGTTTCACCATCAACATATTGGTTATTCATCTTCGAATGCTGCTGGTTTTTATATGTACAAAAGTGGTGGGGCACGAACAACTTAGATGTTTATATATAAGCATCTGGTGCTTTTTTAAACACGTAAACAAATAGCTGTAGCCATGGTTCCGATAGAGAGGGGGGGGAAGTGTCAAATGACATACTGTCTGAAGCCTTGAATGAAGAGCACGGAGCAACACTGTCAGCACATATATTTACGTACACAGCGTGGGGATGTCATATTGTAATGCACCTTAATACAGGGAGTAAAGGGCTCCATCACAAAGCAATACTTAACAATAACAACAACCGTAATGCGTCAGCATTAAAACACCATAGACTGTAAATATAAGGAAAACACAGATACTCATCACTGAGGTCACAATATCAATCGATCCAGCAGAGCAATAGCCTATAGGCAAAAACACACCAAAGCTGAAGTAGATGGTCAACTTCATTCATTTTCTTTCCGTTTTACTGATTTTAATTGCTATAAGCTGCTCTCTCTCGTCTCCTCTTCACAACTACACCTTTCACGGCACACGTACTTACAGCCAATCAGCTCTCTGAATTATGAGATGCCGTTTTGGTGGGGTTGCCAGCACTTTGCCCCACTTGTGATTATTTTTTTGCCGTACACATTGAATATAAAAAGACTCTGAGCATGCACAGTGTAGTTTTCACAGCACCCATTCATTTTGACAGCAGAGAGAGGGGCTAGATCGGGGCTTTTTGCATATTTTTAGAATTATTATTTGAATTGCTTTCTGCTGACACTAGGTTGGGCTGTGCCCCTAATGACGAGTCACCACTGTAAATATAATACACAAGTAATTATTATGTATTTATAAATGTGAGTAAATTGTGTGAGGGTTACACAGATGTACAAAGTGTAAAATACTTAACGTAAATATTAAACACATTGTTACAAGTTGTTTTCATAAAAAGAGTTTTATTTAACATTTATTTGTATTGATATCTAATCTTTTTACTTTTATTTCCGAACCAAATGTTTATTTAATCTCACTTTTCATTAGTGTTCAACTATGTCACCGTAATAACTTTAATGTAAAGCTGTTGCTGTAAGTAAACACAGTAGATTACAATCTTATTTTGTGCCAAAGATTTGTGTTAGTTTTGTTCTTTTTGAAACTTTCAGTAAAAGAGCCAGCAGATGGCACTAAATCCGGGTACTTCCAGCTGTAGTTTCAGTGGCTCTTGAAATGATATCTTGACATGATAGGGATGGCGATTTTTAGGGTCGGAGACAACCCACCCTAAAAAGTGACATCATGAAATTAGGGGCTTGGACTGTGAGCCGTAGGGTCGCCGGTTCAAGTCCCCGACCAGACCTAAATATGGAGTGTGGACTTCTACTTGGAGAGGTCCCAGTTCACCTCCTGCCCTGCCGTGGTGCCCTTGAGCAAGGCACCGGACATCCCCCTTCCCCCCTCACTCCCATTGCTCCCCGGGTGCTGTAGCTGCCCCCTGCTCCTAGTTCTAGACTCCTACTAGTCCTGGTTAAAAGCAGAGAACACATTTCACGGTGTGTGCTGTGTGCTGTGTGCTCTGCATGTGTGACCATTACAGAGGGTTTCATCCCTCCCAATTCTAATTAAACTTTCATAAGATTGAGTTGTATTTTAAGAAGTTCTTCAATTATTCTCACAGATGGTTGGCTTACATGAGTTATATATTTTACACAACAAAAAAATGACTATTTACCTTAATTTCTTTCCTTATTTGTTTATTACTGAACATTTCAAGACAGAGAGAGAGTAGAGATATCTCCACTGTTTGTACACAGAGCTGATCATATGATGCATATCAGTGTTGAATCAGCTCTGATAAGCTCCTCCTCGTCACCGGTCAATGAGTTCTCGCTCACTGAAGATGCTTATGGGCTGCAAATCTACGTGTATACAGTAAGTGTGTGTGGACATACAGTAAGCTACTGTATTGAGTGGCGATGCACAGAATCAACACATGTAAGAAAGCCAGGGGATCTGAGTGAAGAGGAGGAGCCTGAACAACCAGTTACATAAAATAATTGGAATGTTACATAACGTTTCAATGTGAGATCTTTTTGACAGACTTCCACTTCTGCTGCCAATTTAAAACATAGTGGTCTTTCCACATACACATCCATATCACTGTGACCCACTCTGGATACAATCTATGACTGTGATGCATTTAGATGAATAAGCACACTGGTGGTGCATTACCTACAAACAGAAAAATCAAAAAAGATATTGTCATATCCAACACTGGTATTATTTAGAGTTTTGAGTTTTATCATCCAGTCGACATATCTTACCTCTAAGACTGTAATGTCTGAAAGCTGCTATGCAGTGGCTTCCTGTTTACATTGCTTTTGATTGGGCGACATTACAGATGTTTTCTAGCAAGGGAGAAAATCCCTGTTACATGCACAAAAACCTAAATAACAGTACAGGAAAGGGAAAACCCCCCAAAAGCATAACAGGGCCAACTTTAAAGCTTTAACTCCTCTACAAATGTATTACATGTATAAAACCCACCCGTTTCTTCCAGGACTTCAGTGCATCCTGACCGTTCAACAACAAATAAAAAGAAAATGCAAATGATTCTTAGATAATACCCACACATCTATGAGTTTGACCTCCCTGTTTAATGAGAAGTTGCTCCTCAAAACATAATGTATTTCAAAGCAAAGCATATTTAATTGCTTTTATTTTTGATGGACTTTTTTTGTCCGCATCCGAAAGAAAAGCCAATTTATTTTCTTGAAGTGAGGCTTCATCGGCTTCAGTTCACCATGGCAACAGTGTTTTTTTGTATCTAAATAGGAGAACATTAGAGCAATCAGGTTGTCTTTGCAGACTCAAATGTTGAGAACCCGAAAGCCTGAAACAGCTTGAGGATGTTCCACAGTCGCTGGCAATATGAGATCATTTATTCATTGTTATGTTTCAGTTTCTGGATGACTGTGTTTTGCAAACACACACCTACTCACTGCTCTTGTAATTAACGGCATAGTTTATTATTTTGGACGTACCGGGAGATAAACAACATTCTCCACTTGAACAAACAACAAACACTAATTTGCATTTAGATACAAATGATTGGATTTTATTTTAGTAAATAACAGCGGGTGAATGACTGTTCCACACTACTCACTATTTTACAAAACTTTCTGCTCACAAAAACATTTGGATACTGATGCTTTTAAAAAAGCTAAATTTGACATTTAGAGAATATTACTTATGAATAATAAGATTGATATAATGCGTATGTTTATATATATATGTATATATATATATATATTTGGGTTAAAGTATTCCTTTAAGGGTTTAATAATTATACTTTTGCTAATTTCTAATCTCCGTTAGACAGTATATTTAGAATATGTTCATATGTAGACTCAAACAGAATGTAATATTAGATGATTCCACCATTGGCATTCATCTAGACTAGAGGATTACATGTTAAAGATTTGTTCTCTAACGGTCAAACAATATTGATCTCCAATGCAAGCAATCAACTCGTTTTTTCCCTGTACAAACAATTCAGTTCCTCCAGTTCGATCGTTTACTAATATGCTCTCTGCCGGGTCTCCTGAGGTCATGCTATCTTGCCTCTGAACCACTCGGGATTGTTTTATTAATTCAAAGCCCTGTCTAGGGACATATGTATTGTTATTGCTTGTGTAAGCATGTCTACTTCGATCAAACCCACACAGGAGAATAAAGTTATTGTGCAACGAAGTACCTGCACTTGTCCTCACTCGCTCTTTCGGTCACTGACTCCTATTATTAAAGTCAATCTTATGACTCATAGTTATGTTATCTTTCTACAGTACCAGCTGAATTTAAAGGGATAGTGGAAATCCGCGAATTTTGGGTTTAACTTATGTATTTGTATTAAAAATAAGCATAATAAACAATTTTTTTTAATTTCATGCGCCTAGTTTCATTTTATTTTCAATTTTACTGCGCCCTCTCAATGAAACGAAATACTTCGGGAATCGGCGGGAATCTTCGGGTGATGACGAGAGCAGAGGAAGACGGGCACAAACAATGGCGGACATTCAATAGCATTTGCATGTGAATAGCCGACCTTTATTATGGTGAATAGATGTGTTTTGTATGGCTGTAGTGCGACAGCAAATGCAGAGAATGGCGTATCGACTCATGCGTTTCCAAGAAACCCAGCCATTCGTCGTCAGTGGGTGAAATTTGTTCAGAAATGTTCACTATAGGTAATACTATAAGACTGTAAGACGGCAATACTTTATACCGAGTATATTGCCATAAATATGATGATTGATTATCAGTAAACAATTCTACGTGACACAACGACATTGGATTAACCTTGAGATGCGTTTTTATTCCGTTGAACACAACTTTTGATCACAAATCAAAAAAGGTAAGACGTAATTATTGTAATATTTTTGGAACCGGATGTTGTTTACTTTCTCTTTTCTGGCTGATAGCTCCAGGAATTCGAGGTCTTATAGTGATGACATTACATCTGTGGAGTCTCAGCTTTAAATCGTATATCTTGTTTGTGCAGTTAAGATAGTAATAAGGGCATTTCCACCGTGTGTTGTGTGTAAAAAAGCGTTAGCATTAGTTAGCATTGTTTCGCTCAATGCTAATTCAAAGGCTTGGTATTACTCTTGTGTTTTTTCTAGCTAACAATTGTTCTTATTGTCAGTTAGCGGAGTTTCTTACCTTTAAAAGGGTATGAAACATTAATAGTTTCATAAATGTTAAGAAGCCCTGAGACATGTGAGAGAAAAAAAACTGTGGGAGGGGTCCACTGGGGGGACCTTCGGGCTTAACTGGTTAACAATGATTAATATTTGTAAAGGCTACAGGTGATCTTAAGATGCGTGAGCTATGCTTAGGGACCTACCAGTCAAGATTATTTGTGCGTAGGGGTGCATCATCTGGCGCCTGGTCCTGGTCATCCTCGCCATTGCCCATGCCGTGAACCATCACCTCGGGCTCGGGCTCGAACAAATAAGGACGTAATGGTCCATCGTCTGGCTCAATATTCTCACCATCGTCGCTTACTGAACCGGATTCAGATTCAGTTCCTAAAACGACATTTTCGTAGGAAAGCCGAGAGGATGTTTCTGACTCGCTATCATCACTGGATACCTCGTACAATCCTTCTTCTTTGTCTGGTATATTTGCCCTTCCACGTTCATTCTGCATAGACGCCATGGTTTGTTATCGTATCGTCTTCCTGAGTTTTCGTCACTTCCGGTTTGGCTGAGTCGAACATTTCGTTTCTAAAACACTTCGGGGAAGCTGCAATAAAGTGCTTCTAACATGCGTAAGGCAATTATTATATTTTTTTGATCAGGTGTGATTGTTTTGGTACGTAATTATGCTTGTATATAAGTTAAAACGAAACTATTTGAGGTTCCATTTCCACTATCCCTTTAAACTATCCACTGATACGTTGAAGAATTGAGAATGTTTTTGCTCCTCATTTAAAGGACTGCATCAGGTCCTTTGCATTCATTGTAATATCAGTTTCAAATCAGAAGAAATGAATACATGCACAGAGAACACAGCTTTTCTTGTTCCTTTTTCACCATTCATCTGAGAAAGACATGTTACTAATGTGAAACTTACCACACTGAGACTGAAGGACAAAAGCATATTAAACAGGCTGTGCAACCTGTTTTCTACTTTAACTAGCTTTTAAAAATTAACAGCAAACTTAAATGGAATTTAAATAACGTTTTGAAAAACATTTCTGTGGTTTGCAAGTCTCACGGGACACACAGGCACAACTTGCTGTAACTAGTTTAAAGGAATGCATGCCTGAACATCTCCAAAACAAATAGGTTTGCAGCGAGGAGTGTAAACTTGCAAAACCAAACCATCCATCCACAGACCCATAGTCACACCACAGATGAGTAAACACATTTGGTCAGAACCACAAAATATAACTCGGATGTAGGATTTGAACATTTATGAAGCATAGCAAAAATAATTAGAAAACAAAAGTAAATCTTTAACAAACAACATAACCTACATTACGTCAGATTTCAATCTACTAATATGTGAATGAACAACACATCTTAAACATTGCAACAACAAAAAAAGGTTAACAGTTTTTAAATGATTGGATTTTCTGGCATATTGTTCCAAATCTGGTTTAATCATTGTCATTTAATTTGTATTTGTATTGGCTTGCATGTTGTTGCTTAGTCCTTTACATGAATAATGTAAGCTTCAACGATTTGTTTTCAGTTTTATTTGACAACTATCACTCCCCTTCAGTGTTCATAGATTCAGAATACCGATGCTCTCCTTTGCAGCATTTACCAAAGGCCAGAGGTGTGTTATTTCTCTTGCACGAGAAGACTGCCTCCTTTTGGCAATAAGGAGGAGGTGAAGGTTTAACAAAAGCAAAAGGTCTGTTTACAATGAGTATAAAACAAGGCTGCATCTTTAATTTCTAACAAAAATATATAGCAGCAGATTTCTAAAGCCTATTTTCTGAAAAATAGTGTTTCCAGTCCTCTGAAACAACATTTAATAACTAAACGCCCTTTAACTAAGTGTGGCAGTTTGTTTTCACAAATTGTGGGGGTCAAAATACGCCTTCAGATTCATCTTTCTCTAACAGACTGCCTCCCCTCCTGTTACATATTTAATAATCAGTGAAATATATATATTTTTTGTTGGACCCTTGCTAATTAAAACCCTACAAACTCTTGTTTTTACCCAGAAGTTCCGCCTAAGCTCTTAAATGCAGGTAACAATGGGTTAAAAACTAAATGTACCCATTGCAACGAATACAAAACAAAACTGCACCCAACACTTCATAATTTACTGAATTAATCTGTGGCTTCCTTTTTATTTCAACATCTGAATTCTGTTGGTTTGTTCCCTTTATGTCATACATTTAACCATTATGATTTCCATTATCAAACAGATCCACTGCAGCGTGACCATGCTTTCTGATGACCCTTTCAATTTCTTAACCACATGTAGTTTGTGACTAAAAAGTGCCTTACTGGTCGAAGGCATCCACAGTGAGCAGGTATACGGCTGGTTCAAATGTCCTTTCTGGACATCTAATTGACTCAAGATATTGTACCGTCCATGATGGTCCATTTCTTCTTTCTGGTAGAAGGCAGGGGCCGTGAAGTTAAGCTCTCCTTGGGACCAGCGGACGCTGCCGCCACCAGGGTAAACTCCATTGAACCAGCACTCAGCATAAGACTCATTTCTGTTGTAGCCAGAAGTTTCAAGGCAATCTGTGAAAACAAAGGACTTTTAGACAAGTAAAAGAAGACATTGAGATTTGTAACTTTTCTTTTTGTTACTGATAGTGATAACTCACCTTGTACTTTAACATCAGTAGTTTTAGACTTCACACCATGGCTGGAGCCCAGCATGCAGAGGTATTTTCCCTGGTCGCTGGGCATCACGTTGAGGAGAATCAGAGTGAGGCTTTGTGGCGGCTCGACTATATATTCACATTTAACCTTGGGGTCATCATGCTGGTTGTCATTTTGACACAGACTTTTATTCTTATGCCAGGAAAAGTATTTAATATCGAGGCCTGGTGAGCTGACATTACATGTCAGTGTCACATTTTCTCCACACCGTGCTGCCACCTGGGAAACGGTCTGTAGCTCCAGCCCGTGACTGACTGAATTATGAGACAGGGATGACTTTTAGTTAAAAAATATAACACTGTAACATTTTATTGTTATGTAAGTATCACTTTTTTCAACTAAAGAAAACCAGAGTTCAAGTTATTATAACTTTTGAGAGTAGTCAGCTTTTGGACTAAAGTCTGGTAAATTAGTTTTAAGATTATCTTAAAAGAATAGTACACACATTTGTACTCAACGGAAAGAAAGCTAGATAATAAGAATGATACCTTGTTCGTGTCTGTACGATACATATTTAACTACAAGCACCAGCCAGTTAGCTTAGCTTAGCACAAACACTGGAAACAGGGGGAAACAGCTAGCCCATGCTGCTTTCCAAATGTAACACAACTACCAGCAACTCACACCACATTTTGTATCTTTAATTTAGACCTAAGCAGAAACATTAGAGTTGGTTTTGTGTTGGACTATTATCTGGAAGAACCATGCTAGCTGTTTGCAGTCTTTTTGCTAAACTAAATCATGCCTAGTTAAGTTAAAGATATGTTGCTGGAGCTACACTTTGCCATACTTCTAACTTCAAGCAACAAATCCAATTTGAGTGTGTCCAGAATTGGAAATGATTTCAATATTGGGGTAAAGATAGGCATATTCCCAGAATCACAAGAGAAACCGAGTGAAAAATCAATCTTAGATTATTACACCTGGAGGTTTACTGTTAGAATTATTTATTTAAGAGCTAATGTGTATTTGTTTAATCATAATGATGTGTAAAACTTCCACAAAATCGAGCACATTGACCACTACAGCCCTGCATACGCTGAAAACCTTTAAATCAGTGAATACAAAAAAGATAAACACTTATTTTCAAGTTCAAAACCATCCCTCACCTGCGATGCCTGCAGTGAACCAGATGATGGAAACCCAGCCAAAAACACGTCGCTGTGTACTCACATCAGAGAAGAGACTCATCCCTTTCATCTGTATTGAAATCAATATTTAACACATTAGATGAACTAGATAAAAGCCAAACAAATACAGCTGCAGTACAAAACAAGTGTGTGAATACTCACCCTGTGAACACACACAGACTTATTAATGTCTTTCATCAAGTGGAGATGTTGTTGGTGAAAAGGTTTAGGTCCACTTCATTTAATGCATTTCAGCTGAATTGGACGTCTTGGTGGAAAAACGGTTACTGAGTAGACCTCAGCCTCTGAACAGGAACTAGAAGTCCTGTGGTGTCATGTTTTCATTTGAGCAGGAGTGGACATGCCCTGGAATGAAAGACTGCTGAAGGACAAAAGTAAGAGTGAAACTTTAGTTTACTGTCTGCTTTATTTAACCACAAAGGAGTATCATGTTGATACTTTCTGTTTCCCTTGTACAGTTTATATATTTCAAATAGGCTCAACTTTCATAGTCTATCATTATACCAAGTTTATACTTTTTTTTTGCTTATTTTTTAGCGCTAAAAGGTTGTCAAATGTTCATTTTAGCAAACATTTGACATGTTTAATACTTCATTAATAAATTAAACCAAGCATTATTATTCCTCTTTAATGTAAACTATTTTGTGTTCCTTTATTTAAAACAGAGAGGCTACTGGAATATTCTTCAAAGTTCTTTCTAGGTCATTGCTGCCGTTTCCATCAGAATTTGACCCTTGACCCTGACAATGTTGAGTGTCTGAACCATTCGATAGTAGGAGTTCCATTTGGCAGTTTCCACTGGAGAAAATAGGAGCATTACAGTAGAATGGGGTCCAAACAAATAACACCACACAAAATAGCTTTCTAATAAGTTCTATTTTACATTTGTATGCGTTCTTTTTGAATGCAATACTTTAGAAGAAGATCAACAGCCCTTTGTACCAGTTTATTTGCTTATGGTGTGGAGAATATAATTCAATAATAGCTACTAAATCTCACTCAAACCACATATCTAAAAAACGCTAAAAAACGGTGACTCACTGCAGTGCTTGGTAAACCTCAGACTTACAAGCAGCTTTGGTGGCATTTATGTTTATAAGATTATTGCTTAACACCAAGGTGTCTCCATTATCTTGGAATTGGCTTTTATTTGAGCAAACACAAGTTTGGGCAATTTATATTCCGTAGGTGGATTTCGTTATGCAGTCACAGCTTGGCCTGGCATGTGGCTGTAATGCCAGAAGAACAAACTGTGCAAGCTAATACAAAAAAGGACAATAACAAGCAGATTTCTAAAATCCTGCAGCTACATAAGCATCACGTTTTTGTATGTCCTGCTGACCACAAATCAGTATTTTTGCAACATTTGATGTGTCTCTATTCATCACAGCTGCATTTTAGATGTATTGGATTTGACAATAGTGGCACTTTCTCCCCTCTGAATTTTTAAATTACAGTCCCACTGACCTTCTCCAGTTTTACAACAAACAGTAAAAAAAGGGCTGTGTTGTGTGTGGAGAAAATGGGTCTGCTGGTAAAGATAAAAGCAAGCAATTTGCTTGAACCAGCTACAGTAGATGTGGTGGAGAACACAAAAACAAAGCTCTCTGTCTAGACATCAGCAAAGTATGAACAAGTAAGATAAGCATGAAATAACAAGTTACTCTTCATCATAATACAAACATGTATTAACTTCTATTAGTGAGGGACCTTTTAAAATATAGTTAATAGTTGAACTAAAGCCGGTTAATAAAATGTGATTTTTATTTGGATATGTATTCCAGATAGTAACAACACATTCATTGGTCTTTGCATTCACATCTGGTGTTCAAATGTGTTCTCATTATTGTGTCCACATTGTGATCATGCCTAATATGAACATAAATGATAGCCAGAGTGGAGAGACCAATCAAAAAACATATATGGTCCTTGTTAAATGTCCAAACAATTTCATATTTGAATGCAGGTTTGAATGGAGTCTATATGTTTAAGGATACATATCAAATAGCCTTGCATAAATCACTTTAATAGAGAAAATATAACAATGTAGTTGTACTATAACTATAACCATTATTTCCAGCATGTCTATATAATAACCAAAGTTTCACAACAGACATGCACGCTTTTCATTTTTAAATGTAATGGACCAGTATTCAAAAGTATTTTGAACACCTTGAATGCAAGAATTAGGATTTTAGGATTAGGCCGTCAGAATTGATTTCATTGTGTATGTGTTGCCTTTGTTCTGCACATACCCTAAAGGGTGGGAACAGATAACCTAGAGAAGCCAAGAGCAAACAACACCCCCATATAACTGTCTGGTCTTTACATGCAAGATGTAATTTAAGATGAGGAGCAGTTGGCAAATCAGTCAGCAGGTGAGCGCCAGGTGCTGAGGACGCCTGGTGGACAAGTGAGGAAAAGAGAACAGCTGGAGTCAGGTATCATGTCAAATCATTTTCTGAAGAAACCAAAACAAACGAGAATAAACCATGATACAGTTGCAAGAAAAAGTATGTGAACCCTTTGGATTCTCCACACATAGCGTTGTGTGTTCCTTCCAAACAACTCAACTTTGGTTTCATCTGTCCACAGAATATTTTGCCAGTAGTGCTGTGGAACATCCAGGTGCTCTTTTGCAAACTTCAAACGTGCAGCAATGTTTTTTCTGGACAGCAGTGGCTTCCTCCGTGGTGTCCTCCCATGAACTCCATTCTTGTTCAGTGTTTTACGTATCGTAGATTCGTCAACAGAGATGTTAGCATGTGCCAGAGATTTCTTTAAGTCTCTAGCTGACACTCTAGGATTCTTCTTCACCTCATTGAACATTCTGCGCTGTGCTCTTGCAGTCATCTTTACAGGACGGCCACTCCTAGGGAGAGTAGCAACAGTGCTGAACTTTCTCCATTTATAGACAATGTGTCTTACCGTGGACTGATGAACATCAAGGCTTTTAGAGATACTTTTGTAACCCTTTCCAGCTTTATGCAAGTCAACAATTCTTAATCGTAGGTCTTCTGAGAGCTCTTTTGTGCGAGGCATGGTTCACATCTGGCAATGCTTCTTAAGAATAGCTCATTCAAAACTGGTGTGTATTTTTTATAGGGCAGGGCAGCTTTAACCAACACCTCCAATCTCGTCTCATTGATTGGACTCCAGGTTGGCTGACTCCTGACTCCAATTAGCTCTTGAAGAAGTCTTTAGCCTAGGGGTTCACATACTTTTTTCACCCTGCACTGTGAATGTTTACATGGTGTGTTCAATAAAAACATGAAAACATATAATTGTTTGTGTGGTATTAGTTTAAGCAGACTGTGTTTGTCTATTAGATGAAGATCAGAACACATTTTATGACCAACTTATGCAGAAATCCAGGTAATTCCAAAGGGTTCACATACTTTTTCTTGCAACTGTATATGTTTTTCAGAGTTGAAACATTTGTTCTGTTATTTAGTTTCAGTGTACAATCTGTTCCTTTCAGGTAAAAGACAACATAATCTTTGTAGTGGAGGTAGACAAATAAGATTGATAGGCTCTGAACCTCCAGGAAAAGCTTTGTTTGATGTGTCAGGCTGTAATACAGATCTGATGAGTGCACTATTTTCAGACTGCAAAATGATCGAGAAACAATATAAAACTGCATTTCCTGTACAGCACAGCATGAGGGCTGAACAAACACAGCTGCAGTGAAGCCTTACTTCTTTTCCTTCATTTGAGGTATTTAAAGAAATTGACTTTATTTCACAAGATAACTTTAAACTATGACTTAAATTATGACTGATCCCTTCAAATCTTGTTTAAATGTTTCCTTATCTTTGAAACTACACCGCACCTGATGGCAGATACACAGTTTAAAGGGTTCAGGTGTTTGTAGTGACTTCGATTTTTCTCAGGACATCTATTATCAATACAGCAGCTGCCGCACACCCCAAGGACTAGCCCATTTTGATTGGTTATAATGCTCCAGCTTCTCTTTGAATTTTCCTCTTTGTTTGTGGTGAAAGTAACCTGAATTAAGGCAAAGTGTGCCAACTCTCCTTGGGACAGTATTGTATTGCATTGTAATTCAATTCCTACCTTGTTACAGTACATTTAACAAAGAACATACACAAACTAATGGAAAAGACCCTGTGAATGTTTGCTCAAGTGGCAGCCATTTAGTTATTATTGTTCAAGTAGTATGTGACTTTGAGAAATGGAATATTATTATATTACGATTACAAAACCCCTCTCCCCTCTGAGAGGAAGCGGCTGCGTACTTTCAAATTGTAGCGCACTCGAGCTGGTTTCTCCATTCTTACCTACCTTTAAGTGTTTATTAAAAGTTTTCATTTCACACAACTGTCACACAATGATCTGTTTGAATAAACCTACATAAAAGGTGATCTTGGTCTTGTTTATGATGTGTGTATCTTACACTGCACTGTAACCTTTATTCATGTTGCTTGCTTTTCAATTAGTGTTTTTAAATGTTTTTCATAATATGTTTCTTAATGCTCTTAATGTCTTTCATTGCATTACATTGCATTTAGCTGACGCTTTTATCCAAAGCGACTTACAATAAGTGCGTTCGACCGAGAAGATACAAACTTGAAGAAAACAGAATCATATAAGTACATCAGGTTTTATAGAGCCAAAACATTTTAAGTGCTACTCAACTGGCTTTAGATAAGCCAGTCCTGTATTAGTATATAAGTACTTTGTTAATAGTTCTATCGCTCGAAGTGGAGTCGAAAGAGAGGAGTTTTCAGTCTGCCCCGGAAGATGTGTAAGCTATCTGCTGTCCTGATGTCAATGGGGAGCTCATTCCACCATCTTGGAGCCAGGACAGCAAACCCACGTGTTTTTGCTGATGGGAACTTGGGTCCCCTTCGCAGCGAGGGTGCAGCGAGCCGTTTGGCTGATGCAGAGCGGAGTGCACGTGCTGGGGTGTATGGTTTCACCATGTCCTGGATGTAGGAAGGGCCAGATCCATACGCTAGTACCAGTGTCTTGAAGTGGATTCTAGCAGTTACCGGAAGCCAGTGAAGGGAGCGGAGGAGCGGCGTGGTGTGGGAGAATTTAGGAAGGTTGAAGACCAGACGAGCCGCTGCATTCTGGATGAGCTGCAGAGGTCGGATGGCACATGCAGGTAGACCAGCCAGGAGGGAGTTGCAGTAGTCTAGGCGTGAGATGACGAGAGCCTGGACCAGAACCTGAGTCGTTTTCTGAGTCAGCTGGGGACGTATCCTCCTGATGTTGTAAAGCGTGTATCTGCAGCAGCGGGTTGTAGCAGCGATGTTTGCAGTGAAGGACAGGTTGTTATCTAGGGTCACACCCAGATTCCTTGCAGTCTGAGTCGGGGAAACAACAGAGGTGCTGATGTTGATTGTTAGGTCAAGAGTGGGACAATCTTTTCCCGGAAGGAAAAGCAGTTCAGTCTTGTCAAGGTTGAGCTTGAGGTGATGAGCAGACATCCACTGAGAGATGTCAGCTAGACAAGCAGAGATGCGTGCGACGACCTGGGTCTCTGAGCGGGGAAAAGACAGAATTAATGTGTCGTCAGCATAGCAGTGGTATGAAAAACCATGCGGGCTAATGACCGATCCGAGCGAGTTTGTTTACAAAGAGAAGAGGAGGGGACCAAGGACAGAGCCCTGAGGGACCCCTGTAGTTAATTGACAAGGGTCGGACTCTTTCATTTTTGTAAAGCAAAAAATTGCCCTGTGTTGAAATGTGCTACAGTATATAAATAAACTTGCCTTTCCTTGTATAAGTCCCCCCATTTTGACAGATCGACCTCTTTTCATACAGTGTGGCGTTAAGATAACAACGTAAATATCTGAAACTCTGAAGCTACATGTGAGTTGCGTCTCTGCAGGTATACAGTCTCTCACATCCATGTATGAAGCCTACCCTTGCTGTGTAACTGTTGATTAAATAATTAAAAAAATTATGAAATGTAATGGAAGATGGCATATTGTATCTCATTATGATGTAGCTGCGAGAGCCTAGAGGGAGAAGATATACATTTAGATTTGAATGTATTGAATCTTGATGGAGCTGTAATGAACATTAGGACTCTTGCTATATTTTCAGCACCAACATTAAAGCATCGCAGGTGCTGAGCTATCACTCCCAGTTACATTTATGGTAGCATTAGACATTTATGGCAGTGTAAAACAGATGATCTATCTGTGAGCAGTCATCTGCTGAGAGCTCCTCTGTGATAAATAACTCAGAGCATATACTGTAGGTAGCTGATAGTGCAGCAGGCTGGAGGGGGTGATGTGAAGAATTTAAAGGAAATAGTCTTTTCAAGTGTCCATGGTTAGAGTCAGTTAATGTCAAACAAAATTGCAGATCATTGTGGGACTGGCAGTTAATAGCAAAATGTCGAAAGCTGATTCTCCACCTGAAACATGTTGAATGATGTGGTCCGAGAGCTGCTTAAAATATGAAAGGCCATGTCATTTTGCCATGGTCAGTTTGTTCATTTATTGTCATCTTAGCTTTTATTGTAAAGTAGTTAATGTGTGGAAATAGTCATCAATCCACAAATAATCTATGCTCAACGTTAAGGTTTTTGAAAGGTAGCCAGACAAAAAAACATCCTATTTATGTGCATTTACATACATAATTGATCTCATGTTCTTGAGATTAGTAATCAAGCAGGTGGCTTTAACTTTTTATATGAACAATGAGCTAAGACATGGTTTTATGGTTTATCTTCTGGTGGTCTAGTATCCAGAAAAACAATAAGCCCAGTGATTTCTCCACCTGATGAGTGCCGTTTCAAGGTTTTCACGATTTTGTTTCATCAACGCTTGCATTTGAAAGGCACTGAAGGCAGGTATGTGATTACATGTTATGAAAACACTTTGTAAGCTATTCAGTTTCTTTATGTGACGGTGTGGTGTAGGTAAGAGTTTGTGTTGCCAACAACGCCACCTGAGGGAGTTTCACCCCTAGGAACTAACTATTGATAATAAAAGATGTAACCCACAAGGAACACAGGTTCGTTTTACATAACGGGCCAGAGACAGTTTCAGTTACAGTTAACACAATTTATTTTATTTTATAACAATCAATTAACTATTCTAAAAACACTAGATACACATTATACATTACATTACATTACATTGCATTTAGCTGACGCTTTTGTCCAAAGCGACTTACAATAAGTACATTCGACCAGGAAGACACAACCTTGAAGAAAACAGAATCATATAAGTATATCAGGTTTCATAGAGCCAAACATTTCAAGTGCTACTCAACTGGTTTTAGGTAATCCAGTCCTTTATTGGTATAAAAGTGCTTCGTTAATCGTTCTAGCGCTCGAAGTGGAGTCGAAAGAGATGAGTTTTCAGTTTGCGCCGGAAGATGTGCAAGCTATCTGCCGTCCTGATGTCAATGGGGAGCTCATTCCACCATCTTGGAGCCAGGATAGCAAACCCACGTGTTTTCGCCGATGGGAACTTGGGTCCTCCTCGCAGCGAGGGCGCAACGAGTCGTTTGGCTGATGCAGAGCGTAGTGCACGCGCTGGGGTGTACGGTTTAACCATGTCCTGGATGTAGGAAGGGCCAGATCCATTCGCAGCACGGTAAGCAAGTACCAGTGTCTTGAAGTGGATTCTAGCAGTTACCGGAAGCCAGTGAAGGGAGCGGAGGAGCGGAGTGGTGTGGGAGAATTTAGGAAGGTTGAAAACCAGACGAGCCGCTGCATTCTGGATGAGCTGCAGAGGTCGGATGGCACATGCAGGTAGACCAGCCAGGAGGGAGTTGCAGTAGTCTAGGCGTGAGATGACGAGAGCCTGGACCAGAACCTGAGTCGCTTTCTGAGTCAGCTGGGGACGTATCTTCCTGATGTTGTAAAGCGTGTATCTGCAGCAGCGGGTTGTAGCAGCGATGTTTGCAGTGAAGGACAGGTTGTTATCTAGGGTCACACCCAGATTCCTTGCAGTCTGAGTCGGGGAAACAACTGAGGTGCCGATGTTGATTGTCAGGTCAAGAGTTGGACAATCTTTTCCCGGGAGGAAGAGCAGCTCAGTCTTGTCAAGGTTGAGCTTGAGGTGGTGAGCAGACATCCACTGAGAGATGTCAGCTAGACAAGCAGAGATGCGTGCGACGACCTGGGTCTCTGAGCGGGGAAAGGACAGAATTAATTGGGTGTCGTCAGCGTAGCAGTGGTAAGAAAAACCATGCGGGCTAATGACTGATCCGAGCGAGTTTGTGTACAAGGAGAAGAGGAGGGGACCAAGAACAGAGCCCTGAGGGACCCCCGTAGTTAATTGACAAGGGTGGGACTCAGACCCTCTCCAAGTCACCCTGTAGGTACGGTCTTTCAGGTATGAGGTGAGGAGGGAAAGTGCAGAGCCAGAAACTCCAAGTTTTTGGAGAGTGCGAAGGAGGTGATTCACCGTGTCGAATGCAGCAGACAGGTCCAACAGGATGATGACAGAGGAGAGGGATGCAGTTTTGGCAGTGTGCAGTTCCTCCGTGACAGCAATGAGAGCAGTTTCTGTGGAGTGACCTGCCTTGAAACCAGACTGGTGCGGATCCAGAAGGTTATTCTGATGGAGATAACAGGAGAGTTGTTTAAAGACAGCGCGTTCAAGTGATTTAGACAGGAACGGGAGGAGAGAGACAGGCCTGTAGTTTATAACATCAGACGGGTTGAGAGTGGGTTTCTTTAGGAGAGGGTTTACTCTTGCCTCCTTGAGACTGTTTGGAAAGTGACCAGAAGTTAGAGAAGTGTTGATGAAATGGGTGAGAAACGGTAGAATATCAGGTAAAATGTAATACTGGGGCATAGGACAGTTTCTATATCTCAGCAAAGAAGACAGTCGTGTGAAGTGCTGCTTAGGATTCAGTCCCTGATTCCCTCCCACATTGGCAGAAGAACTAGTAAAAACACTCGCTGCACATACGATTCAATATGACTGGGTTTTTATCTCTGCTGCGAAGCTAAGTACAATTCATTCTCCTCCCATGGTGTAAAACATAAGCCTGCATTTTCCACTTCTGCTTCTCCCCGATGTATATTTCTCCATTAAACGTGTTTAATATAAAGGAGATGCTTTTAAGTTATTTGTCCTTGGGCGTCTGGCTCTGTGAATCCTCAGTATAGCAGAGGGATTTAAAGCAAACAGTGGGAGGGAGAGAGAGAGTGCAGTGGAAGGAGATACTCAAGGGACACATATAGACAGACAGAGACAAATAAAGAGAGACTCAGGCAGAGAGGCAATATAAGACAGCAAGATAACACATATTGTGGATAATGCAGTGGTGAAGAGGTCAATGTGCAGCAGGAGAAGGAGAAGAGTAAGAACAAGAAGAAATATAAAGACTTATAGACAGGAAGAATTACGTAGGACTGTAGAAAGCCATGAAAAGTTGAAAAGGGAAAGTGGTGTCCTTGCTTTAACTTTTTCAGGTGACATTATGGATCTTCCTCTTATCAAAAGGGAGTTAGAGCTCATCCCAGATTCAATACACACACACACACACACACACACACACACACACACACACACACACACACACACACACACACACACACACACACACACACACACACACACACACACACACACACACACACAATCATCCTGCCGTGACTGAGACTGTTTCTGAATCGTACATTGTCAAACTCCACAATACACTCTCCTCCCACTCTTTTCTTCCACTTTTCTTAACCTTCTTCGCCATTTCTGACTTTTCCAATATTATTTTCTACTTTCTAAGCTCCCTTACAAATATTTTTCTTCGTTTTATCTACTGCCCGACTGAACCTCTGGCCCTCGTTATCTCAATTACTCCATCTCACCACCGGCCATAAGCAGGGCTTCAGTCCTACTTTGACCCTTATACAATGTACTCTAAAGACAGCTCAGTCTCTTTCTCTGGAAACACTTTCTATATGATGGTATATATTTCCCACTCGTTCTAGTTTCATAAGCATGTTTTGGTTCATTTAACAAGAGCTGCAACAAGAGGAGACTGCGTTGTTCCATTAAGGAAGAGTTCATTCAGCCAATCTTCTTTTTCTTTTAAAGCTGCACAACAGTGGAACTCAATCCCAGTAAAGATTAGAGAACAAAACACCTGCAGTTTATTTAAATCTACCTTAAAAACATGGTTAGTGGAAAGTCAGCTCTGTCAACACTGACACAATCTGTACATTACAACGCTCTGTTTGTACATATGCCTTGAACTGTATCTGTCTGCTTTGTGAATATGTATTTTAGTTTAGTTTTTATGTTTTTATAGGCTATATGCTATTATCATAATATAAGTATCTCTGTTGAATGTTGTTTTACTGATTGTATTTACCTGTTATTTGAAATGAATTTTTGTTTTTAGGATGACTTTTAACATCTGTCCAGGGACTACAGACGAAAAATAGCCTGTTGGCTAACTCTGGCGCATTTACAGAAATGTCAATCAATGTGCACTGTCCCTGCCAAATAAATATATTAAAAAACACACACACACACACACACACACACACACACACACACACACACACACACACACACACACACACACACACACACACACACACACACACACACACACACACACACACACACACACACACACCCTTTTTTAACTTAGACACTATAGCTGAAGTTTTATGTAACCATGTCCTGTAATGAAGCCCTGCAGCATTGTCAAGACAAAGTCATATTTACTTTAACTTCTTATCTTCGTACATAGCTAAAGTGTAGTTATGTTGATGAAAATCTTAGGTCCCAGGCTCCTCCAACAGTGCAACACAATAAAACAGATACAATAGTGCAAGTAAATTCAATCAAATAGAATAGACTGTCATGAAATGTAAATTCTCTCACGGATAATTCAAGTATTGTGATTCTGATTTTAAGTGAATGTGATCTGACGAGTGGTGCATATCCAGACCTCAGCCCAGGCTCATGGTATACCAGCAGTCTCTGCAAAAGGCAACATGTGAGGCTCAACATAGAAGGGGTGAAAACTGTTTCCATGACAACAGAGGATGCCGCTGCCGCTTGCTGTCCATTAGGCCGACTTTGGATGTGGCCTCGAGTCCCTCTTTCTATGATGACTGTAAGATGGTACACTTGAGATCTTTTCCTCCATATTTCTCACAAGGCCAAGGATAAACTAAAAGAGAACGGTAACTAAAACAGGAACATCTGAGTGACTTTACCAGAAAGTCCCTTTGTGATTGTGCCTGAAGATGTCCTTTTAAATGAAGTTAAAATCAGAATGTTATCAGGAAGGCATTGATGTGTATATTCTCTAACAGCATCCTCAAATAGACAACACTTGAAAGACATGAGCAAATCTTCCAGTTTTTCGGCTCTAACTTTCACTGTCTTTTTAAAAGCCATAAATAAATATGAAGAAGAAGCCTTTTTTCTAGGAAATGGGACACTATTATCTTTGAGCTGTCAGTGTATTCTGTGCTCAGTCCTCTGGGTGTAGCTGCTGAGCTGCTGTCTGCTGGGCCACAGCCGGAGCTATCCTCGGTACTGAAATGTATGAGATTCTGTACAGTATTACATTTTACAATTTTGTTTTGGAGACTATTGCATATCATTAATGAGACTATACAGTGCTTGTTTTTTCTGGATTAACCTACCACTGTATCACTTCCATTAATCTACTGATAAGAACTTTTTGCATATTGATCAAAGTCCACAAATCTTCCATCCAAAATCTTTTTTTACTCCTCCTTTGTCAATAAAAACTAAAAACAATAAATTCTCATTTCTGTATCACTTATAACGGATTGCTTTTTTTCAAGTTTGCAGAATTCTTGCTATTTTTAAATTTGTAATTGTGATCCTCATGCACTTATTGAAAGTCGTTTAGGATAAAAGACTCAGCTAAATGTTCTTATCGTCGTACACAGCAGACCCGGCGCCAGAACAAATCTAAAGGGAGGGCATATGATTTCCATGGGAGGGCACACAACACCGTCACGTGCTGCGGGCCTGCGGCACAATATATATCAAACAGCAAGGCCAACGGCATTGCGTAAAGACGCACACTTATCGCAAACATACACAAATAAAGGGCAACATAGCAACCACTTTGAAACATTGTGTGCGTGGCAGCACAGACACTGGTAAATCACGAGCAAGGCACACTGGTTACGGATGGCAGCTTCCTCATCGTTGCACTCGGAGAGAAATAGTAGAGACGGAGTCGATTAGCTGTTTAGCCCGCCTTGGGCATGGTTTATGTTCCGATGCACTGCACTCGGACATGCTGTGGAGTGAATCGAGTCACCTCTGAGAGGGAGTTGGTTGACAGCTAAAAAAGCTATAATATCAACGACAGCTGAGCTGACATGTAATAACGGCTCCGTGCCAGCTGATCGGAACCAAAGTTCTAATTTCCTTATTTGTTTCCTCGCGTATCTGTCTCTCTCTCCACAAACTCTCACATGAAATGTGTTCTTTTGATGCGGCATGCCTTAGCAGTCTTTATCAGTCTGTAATGCGTGTTTCCAGTCGCAAAAACCTTTGACAGTAAAAGCCGCATCAGATGAAGACACAAGGCTGCGTCTGCTTTTAACGAATCCTGTTGTAGATTCGTTAAAAGCAGACGCAGCCTGTTGGTACACAACAAAAAACAATCTCCCTGGATAACGATCCAGCTTCACCTGCTTGGGTTTATTAACCCCAGATCATCGCTAACTCAGTCCCGGGGTTTGCCGAGGTCAAGCTTGTGAGATTAAGGCGTGCTGCTGCAACGGCAGGTGCAGGGTCGCCAGCAGCACCATCGGCTGCAGTTCTTTCATCGCTATTTCGTTTTAATAAATTCTTAGACCTTTTAAGCCAATTTTTTATGTCCATTTTGTAATTCAAACAGAAATGGGAGTCTACAGAATGCACAATAAACAAATCCAGAATAGGCGGCAGAGTGTGACGCTGTGATTGGTCTAAATGGGGACGAATCACAAATCACAACAGACACATGCATGTATTTGACGTAGCCTGGCGCCTGCGATTTTTTTTTAGTTCTGACATCAGATACATCGTAGCATAAAAGTTCACAGTTTATTTATAATTAAAAAAATAAAATAAATATATTTTTTAATTTTTATAAATAATACAAAAACGTGTTTATTGGGGGAGGGCAGGAATGTCAAATGGGAGGGCCTGGCCCTCCCTGGCCCTCCCACGGCGCCGGGCATGGTACACAGCCTTGTTTGCAGGATCATATCAATTTAGTGACTTATACTTGTTTTCTGGTTATTCTATCTGTGGTCTGTTTTCATAAGGTAAACACAGTAAATACATGTGTTGTTTTCCGGTCGTTAGATGGCGCTACCAGTAAACCAGCTACTCCCATAATGAGTGGAGAATAAGTCAGAGCTCCAGCAGCCCCTCAGATCAATTGAAGGAACTCAAAGGCAACAGTCGTGTGGCTCCACTCGGCGCTGCTATCCAACAGTGTCCGGGGTACAATCCTAACTGAGTGTCCCAGATTATTTCTCCACATTTATTCCGCTGCACAATCTGAAAAGGAGGACTATACGCGAGGCGCTGCTGCAGCAGGACGCACCTGCGGGATTCCTGCTGAAGTTGTTTCACAGCAAAACACACACACACACACACACACACCCACACACACACACGCAGATGTCGGGCTGGGAAGTTGCCCGCGCACACCGTTGATCCTCAGGACTGTCGTTTTTTAAAGTTATGTTTTTGAAGCTGGTTGTCACAATGCTAAGGAGAGCCGTCGCTTTGCCCGTGTGTGAAAAATGATTGCATCCAGCAGCGACCTGTCCATTATGATGAGGAGATGTCTTCTCACTTTCAAACCATTCAGGTAAGAACAAGTCCTCTTCGATCTGTTACATCTCTATTCACTGACATGGCCAATTATAACAATAAACTACACACCCTTTTACATTTTCTTATTCTGTATCTGTATCATCAGACTACAAAAAGTCACCATAAATGTAAATATTGTTTGCCTCCTGTTGTTTTATACTCTTGCAAGTTCAGAAAATGTGCATTAATTGGAACAACAGAATACCTGCTGTGCCATAATGAACGTTTGCTTACTCAGCTGAAACTACCAGCAGCAGATGTATAGGGAAAGCAACTGAAGCAGATCATTACAACTGAAGCAGTCATTACAACTTTTGATCAGGAACACAAGCTGAATGGCTCATTAGAAATAAGAAAATTAAGAATCAGTATCAATAGTGTTAGTGACAGATGGTTGTAGTTTTCCAGGTGTGAAGTTCCCTATTGACAGCTTTCTGAGTGCAGTCAGTGGTGTTTCACATTCTGCCTCCAGACCTGATTGAACATGCTGTACAGTTAGTTCAGTGTGTTGTCACTGTAGCATCAAATACTTTCCACACGGCGTAAATGCTTCCCTGAACATTGAGTTTTTCCATCATTACCTCACATATTGCACAGTAAAATGGCACTATCACTCTCTCCGTCTCTAACGGAGTGACTGCAGCCTCTCTGTTGTCAGTTTTCCCACCTTATACAAATTCCAGCTGTGGCTTGAAGAATGGAATTGCAACCATTTGTCCTGCAGTGCCCCTCAATACAAAAGATTGTTTTCCAAACATTTTCCCAGCATGACTCCTGGAGCGTGGCAGAAGAGCCTGTTTTGAGCTAAACGATCCAAAACATTTGTTTTCAGAGCTGGAGGACTCACAACATGTTTGCTGTGTGTTTGCCTCTTCATCCCAAAATGCAACCCATTCGCCTGTAATAATGCTTTTATTTTTGGATGTCAGCTCACTGAGCACAGTGTGATGCAGAAAACCCATCCATGTAATGGTTCATTTGGGATGGCACAGCCAAGCGTGTGCACTGTGCTTTTCTGTGGGTTGATTGGTGCAATATGAACTTTACAAAAAGTGTGTTCAAGCTCCATGAAGCCTGCTGTGATGTTGACTCTCACATGCTTTTTTGGTAATTTTCTACTTTCTTGTCTCTACTTTTTGTCTCCTTAGCTCTAACCTTGTCACGCTACATGGTCTGTTTTGGTTATACATGGTTTAAATATTCATGCTCTTGTGTCGTTTAATCGGCCTCTGGTCTCTGTCTATCTGCTGCAGGATCTTTGTGGTGGGGATTGGCTTCTTCAGCCTGTGCTTTCTAATGACCTCTCTCGGGGGCCAGCTCTCGGCCAAGAGACCCGGAGACTCTCCCTTCACGGTGCGGAGCGAAGGTAAGCCAGCAGTCACACGTCAGTGCTGCCCCCCCTCTGACTCTACAGCGTAGTGCGTAATGAACAGGCTGGGAACACGCTGAGAGCCTCGGGGGGCTTCCTTGATTGCTGCCAGGGGGCTGACAGAGCTGCTCACTTTGCTCATTGTGAATGCGTCAGGGGGGGGGGGGGGGGGGGGGGGGGGGGGGTTACATGTCGCCTAGAGGCTCCAACTTCTTTCACACCTGCTGTTTCTACCACGCTCACATGGCCTTGCTCTGACTCATGACTCTGACCAATTAGTGGAGGGACTTACTGTCTGGCAAATCTTTACATGTTGGCTATTATGACCTTGTATGTATTCATATAGTGCAGACATGTAACATGTGGTGGAAGCAGTTCACTAAAGGAATTCATTATTGGCGCAAACTAAGTTATTGCAAACACACAAATCATATTCTGTTCGTATTTTTGGTGATAAAAAGTTTTGACAAATCAATCAATCAATCAATCAATCAATCAATGTTTATTTATATAGCCCAATATCACAAATGTTACATTTGTCTCAGTGGACTTTACAGTTTGTACAAAATATCAGTATGACAATACGACACCCTCTGTCCTTAGACCCTCACATCGTACAAGGAAAAACTTCCGGAGAAAACCCACAGTTTAAAGGGAAAGATGGGAGAAACCTCAGGGAGAGCAACAGAGGAGGGATCCCTCTCCCAGGACGGACAGACGTGCAATAGATGCCGTGTGTAAATTGAAAAGATAATACATTTGCAACATAGGTAGTCCAAATCTCATCTGAGAGGCTTCATCCCTTGTTATACCTTCTGTCTTTTTATATTTGCTCATATGATCTTGCTCTGACCCATTTGATCTTATTTTGTGTAAAAGAACACCAGTAGCTGACCAATTAATGAAAGTTGAAGTGGGATTTACTTCACCGCCTTGTGAATCTTTAATCTTAATCTTGTGTGCTCTGACCCATTTGAAATCATTGTGGGTGGTGGAACTAATAGCTGATCAATCAGTGGAGGCTGAAGTGGACTCCACGTAACTGTCTATGGAAACGATTGACCTTATCATTTAGGAAGTAGTTCACCAGTGGAAATTGTCACTGAGGCAAAAATACATCAGTGAATTAGTACTGAGATGTTGAATGTGTAATGATGGGACGGTGGTGCATTAGTTTCTTAGCATTTCCTAGCATTTTATTTGTCAAATCATCATGTTTTTGGTTATAAATAAGCTTCTTCCTTTTGACAAATTCAATCTTGCTTCTTTAACACCTACTTTTCTAACGTTTTTGATCTTGTTCTGACCCATTTTAACTCATTTTGGCTAGAAACTGACCAATCAGTGGAGGCTGAAGTGGGAGTTACTTTACCGTGTTGGGAATATTTTGACCTTGTATCTATTTATTTAGTACAGAAATGATCGTGTAGAAGAAGTAGTTCGCCACAAATCGTCACTGAAGCAAAACAACCACATTAGTGAATCTGCCAGTTAAAAGTACATTGCTAATACTTATTAAAAGTATAAGAAATGTTTATAAGACAGTCAATCAGTTCATGTGACGGGAAAGGGATGCATTTGTTACTCACCATTTTTCAACATTTGTGTGTCATGTGGTCAAGTTTTTGGTTCAAAAAAGTTTGACCAATCTCACCTGAAACGGACCCTCACATGTGGCCAGCAGCAATACTGACCATGCCTGTGCAGAGATCAAACAAATCAAAGCCACACCAGAAAAGAAAAAAACTCAAACAATTTCAGAGACAGCCTCCCTGACAGAACCGCGTTATCTTTCTAAGCACGTCCTCTGTGTTTGCGCTCTGTGCCTCTGCATATCAACCATGACAGCACTCGTCCTTTGGGAGAGTCACTGTTGGCTTGTGGACTTTTGTCTCTCACCTTTTTATCGCCGCATGGCACAATGTTGACTCTGCATGTCATCCTCTGTGACGGATACCAGCTGGCATCGGAAGAAGCCATGCACATGAGGCGACAGCAATCATTTCATCCCTCTTGAATAATGCAGTCCATCTTTGAGCCAATCAGTGAACAGCATGAGGCCCTGTGGTTGTTTTGTTGTGCGAGATATCTTTTGACTGACTTGAATGATTTTGCTCGGTTGGTAAAATATCATCTCTAAGTGGGAGCGCCACGCTGTGTATTTCTGGAAGTGTAATGCAGTGGGCTGCTGTGACGAGGTGCATCAGGTGTCATCATGGGAGACAATTTCAAGGCTCTCACCCATGTATGAAATAGTATATGCAGAGCTGCTTCCAGAGAGATAAAGAGAGGGGGTTGAGAGGGGGGGGTGAGCCGAGACAGTAGAGCTGTCTGATTAATTAACCACTCACAGGGTGCAGTCAAGGAAAGGCATTCGGCCTCCAGCTCATTAAACACTGCCGCCGCTAACCAGGGAGAGTCAAGCTATGTACATTCTCACCCTCTGTGTCTGTGTGTGGGTATGTGTGTGTGTGGGTGTGTTTGTGTGTGTGTTTGTGTACACGTTTTAGGAATGAAGATTAGGAGCACGGGGAGTTGGCGTAACGAAAGAGCTGAGATGAATTGTTCAGTGGAGCTGGGACTTCATAATTCCCAATGTACACACCCATGAAGCCTCTGCTGTATAGACATGCAAACATACTGTATTCGTGCTCTAAGGCTGCATCATTTCGGAAAAATAACTAATTGATCATATTTTTACTTTAATTGCAAATGCCATATGTAGGATTCATGATATTGGAGGGAATGACCTTTTATGCATTTGTATCCTCATTATCATTGAACATGTAATACATTAATCATTGTGTGATTCGTAAAGTCTTCAGAGTACGATTTGTATTCCGGCATATCTGCAGCTTCACAATTATTTATTCATACTGATATTTAAAAATATATTTCCTTTTATCAAATTTCCTACCTACTGCCAAGTTGATATTGCACGAGGCAAAATTGGGATTTATTCAATTAGGATTAATTGTGCAGCCCACCTGCAGCAACATGTGCAGGACATCTTAAAAGCAGGAACACACACATTGTTTTGAAGATCAAAGGGTGAACAAAATGGCTATACGCTTTGAGAACCTCTGTTTGTTGCTCGTCTTGTAAATAGCAAATGTAGCAGCAAGACAAAAAAGGTGTGAAGGAAAATGTCTAATTATATTCTTGCCACCTTAAGGTCTCTCTCTCTTCTCTCTGTCTTATTATACACCTTTATTTTTAAACTTCTCTCAGGCTCTCTTTTACCTGTCTTGGTTTATTATTTTTGCAAAATCTCTTACCTAAGATGCACAAAGACAAGATAGTTTCACACTCCAGAGCTAGAGACCCCAAATAGTTGCATTTGGATACCCTGTAATATATATCCCGTTTTAAAATGCATGTATTACTTTCTTTTGAAGGTACGGGAAGCTAATGATGTGGAGAGAAAGTAAGAGGGGACAGAGGGAATGGATTTCTTCAAGAGTGGGTAGCATGGAAGTCTGAAGCGTTTGATCCTATATCTTAAAGGCTCCAGAGGTCTACTGTAGCTTTCTAATAAGCTCTTTGAAGACCACCTTCACAGTGTCGCCTTTCAGAAGAGGGGCTTATTGCAGCTTTGCCACAAAGAGAGAAATATCCCTTTCAGGCATTCCCAGGTCACAACAACACTAAGAGCTCCGATGTAAGTTCGTTCTTTATTCTTATACCTGCAAGCTCCATTACGTGAGCTTTTTTTAGCTGGAAGAACATGTTTTGCTGCAGGCAGACAGAGTGTTGCGTCTCTCAGCAAAGCAGATGTTTTCTTCTATCTTCATCCCCTTTCCACTGAGGAAGTGGTTTGTCTGTTGGTCAGCAGGATTACAGAAACACTTTTGGTTTTTGGTTCTGAATTCAACATTCTTTTGATAAACTATTATATGTAATTTTTTGCATATTTTCGCCATTATTTTTTTCTGATATTTTCACCATACTTTACTATTTTGTTTGTTGATTGATTTGTACTAACCATTTTGTATTTATTTTCATTAATTCATTTCAGATTACCGATTTTCCAAAAACTACACTATGTTGTTTTTTTGCAAATCTTCGACATTCTCTTTTTCAATTTTGTGTGTGTTTGTGTGTATATGTTATTGTTTGTGTGTGAGAGTGTGTGTGTGGTAGTGCGTGTGGGAGTTTGTGTGTGAGTGTGTGTATGTGTCTGTGTGTAGTTGCATGTGTCTATGTGTAGGGGTGTGTGTGTGGTCTGGAACATCTGATTCCCATATAGGGAAATGTAGTGAGGAAATCAGTTCAACCATTGCACAAAACAAAATCAGTGGCAAGAACATCCATCCATCCATCTTCTCCCGCTTATCCGTGGTCGGGTCGCGGGGGTAGCAGTTCCAGCAGAGAGACCCAAACTTTCTTTTCCCTGGCGACATCAACCAGCTCTGACTGGGGGATCCCAAGGCGCTCCCAGGCCAGCGAAGAGATATAATCCCTCCACCTGGTCCTAGGTCTACCCCTTGGTCTCTTCCCAGCTGGACGTGCCTGGAACACCTCCCTAGGGAGGCGCCCAGGTGGCATCCTAACTAGGTGCCCGAACCACCTCAACTGGCTCCTTTCGACGCGAAGGAGGAGCGGCTCAACTCCGAGTCCATCCCGGATGACTGAACTTCTCACCTTATCCCTAAGGGAGACACCAGCCACCCTGCGGAGAAAACCCATCTCGACCGCTTGTATCCGCGATCTCGTTCTTTCGGTCATGACCCTTCATGACCATAGGTGAGGGTAGGAACGAAAATGGCCCGGTAGACAGAGAGCTTTGCCTTCTGGCTCAGCTCTCTTTTCGTCACAACGGTGCGGTAAAGCGACTGCAGTACCGCTCCCGCTGCTCTGATTCTCCGGCCCATCTCACGCTCCATTGTTCCCTCACTCGAGATACTTGAACTCCTTCACTTGGGGTAAGGACTCATTCCCTACTTGGAGTGGACAGTCAATCGGTTTCCTGCTGAGAACAGGTGGCATGAACAGAAGTAGCTTATTTGTGCATATGCACAGAACACATCAGGTTAATGTTACGGATTGGTTAGTGACGATGATTCAGTGCTGCGCTGCAGGGATCCCGTTTATCGCTGCTTAATTATCATAGTTTTTGTAGCACTCCTTCAATTAGGATACAAATCTTGCTCGAACCAAAGCAACAAAAAGAAAACAGTTCTTCTTTGTGTTCCCACACAACAAACTAGCACAAACAAAGTAAATCAGAAGTAAAGTAACTTTTTCTTAAGTGCAGTAGTGCCAACTCTGCAGGATTAAATGTAAAGAAAAACACGTCTTTTCCACAAACTTTTGATTCATCAGCGAATCACGTAGCAGAGCATCAGGTGTGGAAGGAGCGCCGTGTTCAGGATCCTCTTCACTGAGATCCTTTCAAGACCCTGACAGAAGTTTTTTTTGTATTTCACGGCTCAGCAGTCCTCGATATGTGATGCATGAAAATGAATCTTTCCTGACATCACTCTTGTAGGGTGTGGCGTTTGCAGGTCTATCGAACCTCTGTACTTTTGTTAGAATGAGAAATGGGATAAATAATCTGCTTGAAATGGAAGTGCCTTCCCGCAGCGTGTGTAGATAATAGGAATGAAACAAACTGACCTTTGCTTCTGATGCAACTTTACCGCTAGTTAAGACGAACCGCCAAGCATGAGACTGCCTGGCTCTGTGTTTGACAAAAAGGGGTTTGAATTAAGGATGAATGTGAACTCTTTCACAAGCCGCTGTCATTCGGTGGAAAGAGCAGTGATTTTCTCTTGGAGTGTGAGGCAGTTACAACAACAGTGATTGTTGTTTTTGCCAAGAAAGGCAATTACCAGATTGTTACGGCTTTGTAACACTCAGCTTCTTTTATTTCGAGCCACATTTGACAGGTATTTAGGCTGAACCTGATCTACAACATTGTACTTTGCTTGTTGCTCGTGTTTGACATTTATAGAGGCATTTTAGAAATGATTCTATTATGATGTTTGGTGTCACATCTGCTGCTTGCTAATTAGTCTTTTGTCAAATAACAGTTGGAGTTGATTTAATTGTGTGTGTAGAAGTGTTGGTGTGGACCCCGGTTGGTTCAATTATCTCCTGGGGAAGCAGTCGGATGTAATACAGTTTTGATACTTTCTGTAAATTAGCTGCTGCAACGTTATTACCTTTTATCTTTCTGTGGCCATGATGTGTGTTCATGCATGTGGGGATGCAGTACAGGCAGACTCATTTTCACAGTACTTAATATACAGGCAACGGCAAATCATTCACAATGTTCTAACACCTAGTGCTCTGTTGTTGTATAACATTAGCTTTTATGTGCACTAGGCCTGCACAGTTAATTACATTGTTTATTGAAATCGTAATATAAGTGAGAAAAGTGCAAAATGTGAAACACACACACACACACACACACACACACACACACACACACACACACACACACACACACACACACACACACACACACACACACACACACACACACACACACACACACACACACACACTACATTTCAGACCTAACCTACATATTCACGAAGACATGCATTTTTATAGAGAGTTGCCAGAGCTAAGAGGTTGCCAGGTTGGCCGGTGCCTTGCTCAAGGACACCTCGGTAGTACGCGGAGGTGAGCTGGCTCCTCTCCAGCTACCAGTCTGTATTGTTTGGTCCGATCAGGGCTTGAACCAGCAACCCTTCAGTTCCCAAGCCAGAAGAAAAGGGTCATTTTTTCAAAGATTTATTTTTTATTTTTTAAGCTTGTACTGCCGGGATAAGGACCATGATCATGACTTTAACTTTGATTATTTCTATGTATATTTTGTAATGATAATGCGAATAACATTTAAAAAATGAAGTGAATCATACAATTGCAATATCAGTCAAACTATTAGCAATTGTTTTAAACTTGGCATTACTGCTTTATTTTATTGCTATCTTACTATATTTGTATTACAGTGTTCTTAATATAGTTCGCTATCTGTGTACTTTTTTAAATGTTTTGTTTTATATTTTTTTGTATGCACCATGACATCAAGGCAAGGCAAGGCAAGGCAAGGCAAGGCAAGTTTATTTATATAGCACTTTTCAACACAAGGCAATTCAAAGTGCTTTACAAAAAATGAAAGATATTAAGAAAATGGCATTTAAAATCAGTCATTAAAAAGAAAAGCTAATAAAATAAACAGTAAAAGAAAAAATACATGGATAAAAGTTTCAGTGCAGTTTAAGATATGAATAGTTCAATTAAAAGCAGCGACAAAAAGAAAAGTCTTCAGCCTGGATTTAAAAGTAGTCAGAGTTGCAGCGGACCTGCAGGTTTCTGGGAGTTTGTTCCAGATATTTGGAGCATAATAACTGAACGCTGCTTCTCCATGTTTAGTTCTGACTCTGGGGACAGAAAGCTGACCAGTCCCTGAAGACCTCAGAGATCTGGATGGTTCATAATTTAGCAGGAGGTCAGAAATGTATTTTGGGCCTAAACCATTCAGTGCTTTATAAACCAGCAGCAGTATTTTGAAATCTATTCTTTGACACACAGGAAGCCAGTGTAAAGACTTCAGAACAGGAGTGATGTGATCCACTTTCTTAGTGTTAGTGAGGACTCGAGCAGCAGCGTTCTGAATCAGCTGCAGCTTCCTAATAGATTTTTTAGTGAGACCTGTGAAGACACCATTGCAGTAGTCGAGTCTACTGAAGATAAAAGCATGGACAAGTTTTTCCAAATCCTGCTGTGACATCAGTCTTTTAATCCTAGATATGTTCTTTAGGTGATAGTAGGCTGATTTAGTAACTGTTTTAATGTGACTGTTGAAACTCAGGTCAGAGTCCATGACTACACCTAGATTTCTGGCTTTATCTGTTGTTTTGAACATTGCACACTGAAGCTCAGCGCTAACTTTTATACGTTCTGCCTTGGCTCCAAAAACCATTACCTCAGTTTTATCTTTGTCAAGTCAATTCCTCGTACGGGTGAACCTACCCGGCAATAAACCCGTTTTTGATTCTGATTCTGCGCACATGTTATGCTGGTTGATTTCAGCCTGTTTTAGAGCATATGTGTTGTTGCCAACTATGAGCTGCCAACTGGGTCAGGAAGTTCACTTTCAGCCTCGGTTGAGGTAGCATTTCATATTCTTGTTGCTTATTTTGCATTCATGCATGAATTTCTGAAAACAGGAAATATGTTTATGCAAATCATCATCATATTTTTATGGTTCTGCCAAATATAAGCAGTGAGAATTAAAGAGAATACAATTGAACTCCCGTGACACTTCTGTGTGTTTGTGGGTGAAATGAGGAGAGGCTGTCTTATTTTAATATTAGCAAACCCTGAGCTCTGTGTCTGAGTCAGCCTTTCATCACTTTTTCCAGGTGGGCTTGTTTCAAAGTTAAATTCTAAAGCTGTGGAAAATCAATAAACATAAGGCTGCAGTTTAAAGGTGGGAAAGCGGCACGAGATACACTTTTTGTTATATTCCATTTTGTTAACATCCCGATAGCAATGAATATCTTAAGTGCTTTGACAAAAAATCCATTAAAAAAAGTCATCTGTGGAAGCCGTAGCGCTGTAAAAAGCACGACCAATCATCTGAGCCGGCCCGGCTAAAGTAACTGGATGGCCTACCTGCCTGTCAGCCTTCCATCTGTGCACAAACTTATCTCATGCCCTCATTGGTCATGTGCGCGTTCGTGTGTGTTGGAGGAGGGGCTCTGTGAGGAAGTGGCAGATTTTTTCCGGCTGTTTATTTTCAAAATCTAGCGCACTCGAGCTGGTTTCTCCATTCTTACCTACCCCACCTTAAATTAAAAGCAGCACCATGCTTTTAACTAAACCTGTAAGTCTAGTGTGCATACTGTGGAAAAGGTGAGATGCTAAGAAAGAGACGGATTAAGGTTTCATTAAAGCTGCAGAGAATGCTCCACATTTTTTTTTTTTATAAAGTGCAACTACTGCAGTCTCCACTTTTCCCAGCTGTCAGGTGCAATAAGGCTGGAGGATACAGCAGACCTTCTACAGCTGACATTTGATCTTTTCCCACAGTGACAGAGGTTTTCTACTCTAATAGCTCTGGATCTGACAGCTCCTGACATGCAAAAAAGGAGCGGGAAACTCTATCTCAATCAGCCTTTTCTGTAATGAATAATATGGGAAATAGGAGGGAGAGGACATGTGTGACTGTGAGTGCAAAGCAGAGAGAATACATTTATCCTGGTGGGATGGAGGAGTCTGACCCCCGATGACCCTCGCTGTAAAGCTAGCCAGCTTTTAGCTTTTAGAGATGACAGGATTTATTTATGTGGCTCTCAATAAATAAATCCACAGGGAGGAGAAACATATGAATAAATATATAGACACTGTCCATCTTTCTGAGCTCATCGTCAAATAAAATGTTATTTGAGATGTTGTATAGTTTCACTGGATAGTGTATAATATTGCCTCGGATACAAAATAATTCAATTATAGAAAACAAAAAGGCGCCTCGACAAGATTTACAATTTTACTAGATATTTTTTTGATACTATCAAAGTTGGTCCTTTCACTTTTTTGCAAAGAAGGTGATACTTGGCGCGGGAACTAAATAGCTTTTTCTTGCCACTATTAATTTGTACATTTGGCAGTTTTGCATCCATGATGCTTAGGTGTATATGTTGTGTGTCGCTGCCAGGCAAATGCGAAGTTATTCATAGTGAGTAGGTATTCAGGTTTTTTTCTGAACAAATTAAATAATGTTATCCACCTTCCACTTAAGTTATAAGACATACTTTGTGCAGATAACACACAACATCTGAATATGTGAGTTGCCGGTAGAGTAATCCCAGTGTTGTGAAAGTCTCCTTCTGAGATACTGATTAACAATCGTCAAACTGCACGAGTGCCACGGTGGAGAGATGCACTGCCATTCTTTAATTATTGTGATTTTGTGTGTGCCTGCTCTCTTTAAATCAATCAAGTGTTGCTATTGAAACATCAAAATCACAGCCTCCATGTGAAGGACTTACCGAATGTGATGAAAGAAATTAAGTCTGTTGTGTGTTGTGTCAAATCCGCCAGAAGCTAGATGGACAGACGGATAACGAGCACCCTGACCTGTCACTGTTTGACTCTTGTATGCAAGCAGATGTTCTCTAGGGAACCTTTGAAGCTTAACAAACCACTCATCTGTCAGTCATGTAAAACGCTTTAGCTGCAGTGGCTCAGTAAAACAGAGTGATGCCTTAAAAGCGTGATCAGCAGACAGAACAGGTTAGAATTCATCAGGATAACAAGACAAAAAGGCTCACATTATCACAAAGATTGAACCTTCACTACCTGACCAAATTCCCTCCTTTTGGAAAAACTAAAACTGGTGTAACTTTTTGAAACCATGGTTAAAACAAAAGGTTTTTTCTGTGAAGATCTTTTTGTTGTTGTCCCTGGTAGGGAGAGTGTGTAGCGTTCCGATTTCAGTTAGAACTACCTTTACATGCTAAGTACTCAGTCAGCCATTTCCCACTCATTCCTTCCAGTTGGCTAAAGTTACTCATGCTTTTGCTTTCCAGCTATTTGGACCTGAACCTGAGCCTGATCTGTTCCTGTTTTCCCTTGTTACCTGTTTCTGGACTTTGGCCAGTTCTTGACCTGCTTACCAGAGTGCTCTCAGAATGTTCTCACCTGCTAGAACTGGCTTCTAGGTTTAGACTCTTGCCTGCTTCATGATTTGTCTACCTGTCTGCTTGTAAGCCTTCACTGTGTCGATACATCTTTTCAGTTTGGACTTTCCGCTTTTGGATCCTGACATTGACTCTACCAAAATGTAGGAGCAGGTGTGATGGTGTGGGGATCAGCTTATTGGGAATATCAGGGTCTGAAAAAACAAATAAAAGTGGTAAAAGGCTGTGGCCATGACATAGCAAAAACAACCTAAAAGTAGTAAAGGAAAATGGCTGATGTGAGGTTGAAGCACTGCATTGGGATAAGTGTTAAATAAGAGGTACAATTGTGAATGAGGGTCATTATATCTCGCTTTCAGCCGTTTTCATAATTAATTTACACTCTTGATTCTGGTCAGCGATCTTCTGTTATGATTTTAGCAGCCTGTTAAAGTCAATCAATCAATCAATCAATCAATCAATCAATCAATCAATCAATCAATCAATCAATCAATCAATCAATCAATCAATCAATCAATCAATCAATCAATCAATCAATGTTTATTTATATAGCCCAATATCACAAATGTTACATTTGTCTCAGTGGTCTTCACAGTTTGTACAGAATATCAGTTTGACAATACAGCACCCTCTGTCCTTAGACCCTCACATCGTACAAGGAAAAACTTCCAGAGAAAACCCACAGTTTAAAGGGAAAAATGGGAGAAACCTCAGGGAGAGCAACAGAGGAGGGATCCCTCTCCCAGGACGGACAGACGTGCAATAGATGCTGTGTGTAAATTGAAAAGATAATACATTTGCAACATAGGTAGTCCAAATGTTTGGAAATGCATGTGTGTATAATAGGAAGATGAATCCACGAGGATATCCATCCAGGACCTATGATCCAGGACCACAGCCACGACTCAAGATCCAGGGCTCGCGATCCAGGACACAGGACCGCAGGATCATCCATGACTCCGGATCCTGGCGTATATAGACACCAAAAAGAAAGAAATTTGGGGAAGCTGGGTTATTCGGAACATGAGAGTACACAGGTATAGACAGAGAGAAGGAAGAAGTAAGATGTCCCCCGACAAACTAAGCCTATATCAGCAAAACTAGGGGCTGAATCTAATCAGCCCTAACTATAAGCTTTATCAAAAAGGAAGGTCTTAAGCGCACTCTTAAAAACGGATAGGGTGTCTGCCGCCCGAACACAAACTGGAAGCTGATTCCACAAATGTGGAGCTTGATAAGAAAAGGCTCTGGCTCCCATTGTACTTTTAGAGACTCTAGGAACAACCAACAACCCTGCATTCTTGGAACGCAATGCCCTAGTAGGACAGTAGGGTATAATGAGTTCTTTAAGGTAAGATGGCGCCTGCCCATTAAGGGCTTTGTAGGCGAGAAGAAGAATTTTAAATTCTATCCTGTGTTCTATAGGGAGCCAGTGTAAGGCAGCCAGAACAGGAGTAATGTGGTCCCTTTTCCTAACTCTGCTGTACACGAGCTGCAGCATTTTGAATCAGCTGAAGCGACTTGACTGACTTCTTGGTACACCCTGATAATAAGGAGTTACAATAATCCAGCCTTGAAGTAACAAATGCATGGACTTAAAGTGTGTTTCTGTGTTACAATGCATGTATCCAGTGAGTCTCTTAAAAGGCAGTTGTGTATTGGTTGTCCAGTGTTTCACAGTACACACAGCAGGCTACAGTACAAATGGCTATCTAATTGGAATTTGTTCATAGTATTGATTGTGATGTGGCACTTCCGAAATTGAGTCGTTAACGGAGATTAGCTGCTGCTAAATCGACCCTTTATTAGGGGCTGAGGGATGAGGAATGACACAGAGGAGGCTGTACATTAGCACATAGACCATCAGGTCCCGCTGCTACACTGTCTACCATCCGCACTGTGCATCGGGGAAACCACATTAGCCAATGTTTCCCAAGAGGCAGCACAAAGCCAGAGCGAAAAGCCGTCTGATGAACAGTTGATTGCAAACATATATAAGGCTCGGTTTTATAAACAAACTGTGTAGGAAGGGAGCTGGGTCTCCGTAATGGGGATTTATGAGTGCAATGTTTGCAAGAAGCATTACTGAGAAGAAGGTCTTCCCACACTTTAACCCAGAGGCTTTAGATTTAGTACAGCATGAACACCAGAGCAGATATAAGATCCTCTGAGTTTAGCAAAAGCCAGTGTCCACAGAAATAGATGTAGAGAATAATGGGAAAATAACAGTAAAACTTTGGTCATACTGTTACATGCAACAGGTGTCAGAAAAGTTATAGGCAGCAATGATCAGTTTGTCTGTGCATGGACATATTCCAGCTTTAAACAGCGACGCTGGTAATCGAAAATGTTTCACCTTGTGAGTCTGTGTGTGTGAGTCTTTCAAGTCCGACTAATTTACATCTCTCCGGTCATCATATCCAGTGAAAATAATTGTTGATATTGTTCGGACATTATCTGAAATAGCCCAACATTGCTTTAAGGGGCCCATTATGCAAATGTTCTGGTTTCATATTTGTATTTGGTGGCCCTACTGTGACAGGTTTACCTGCTTTAATGTTCAAAAATGTCTTTATTTTTCTCATACTGCACCTCTTTTCACCCTCTGTCTGAAACCAGAGACATGTCTGCTCTGATTGGTTAGCCGGCTCTGTTGTGGTTGGTCAACCGCTTAGAGATGTCTCACCCCTTAGCCTATTAGGTACATTGTGTTGAAGCGCTAGCCAATAGATGCCCGAGTGTAACATAGTAACGTCTATCCCTGACGATGTTAGGGAACTAAACAAAGGAGTCCATTGGAGGCGTTTCAGACGTGTTTGACTGAAATAAAAATAAAAGTTGAGTTGGAAGAGGGGCGTGGTCTGAACATAGGGCATCTTTGAACCCCTGCTTGATGCCACTGGCCTGATTTGGCATTGCAGGTATGAAGTTTAAACATAAATGCTTAATTTAAAGATGATTGTGTCGTAGTGGGGAAGCAACCATTCCCCCACTTTAAACCCCAGGCCCAATTTAACACAGTATCCGTAACACGGTTTCTAGTAATACCCTGCAGTGCTTTACTCCTTCCTAAATCTCATCTATTTTCCTATCCTGTGTCATTCTTTTTTTAAATGCATTGTTTTACGGCTGCTCTAAAGCCTTGAATCTGAATGGGAATAATTTATTATGTCTGTCTGTGGATGGAAAAAAAGTTGCCTAAGTGCTGAATTATTCAAAGCCAGACGTCTTAAGGCCGTTTTAAATGAAGATATTCTAGAAATGACTTTACCATTGCTAAACAATAGAAGAGAATATGTAGGCTTACAAGCAATAAAGGGAAGAGATTCAGGACTTTGAATGCTGCATGTTTCTGATGCCGAGCATTTCTCTTCCTTTTTTCAGACCTCCACAACACACATACATACACAGTATCTACACACATGCGCACAGACCAATGTTAGTGGGTGGTTCTTATTTTATTTACTGGTGATGTAATACAATTTATTTTCAGAGAAAGGTGACTCTTGCTTGGGAAGTGATAAATGAACCCTGACAGGAGAAGTGAGTCTGCACACATTGCAGTTTCTAAAGCCTAATGCAATTGATGAAGGAACACAGAGGGGTGAGGCTGTATTTTCTACTCACAGTCTCCAAGAACAACCTCAGGCTGTTACGGGTTTAGTAAGTTTCTCTCAAACCACAAATAATTCACTCCCAAGTCCCAAATGTGGCATTATTCGTCATGATTGTTGGATTTATTTGAATCAAAAACAACTCTTTGCTGCTGAGAATAGTGTTTTCTTAGGCGCACATGGAATCACATGTTATTTTGAGCTGTTGCAATAATTACGTTTGGATTGAGCGCGGAGCTTAATGGGATCTAAGAAACATCACGGGGTCGGGACCTCGCCTCGCGAGCGATGCAGTCTGGAGACCTGCTTTGACCTCATTGTCTGTAGCTGCAGGCTCATTAATTGACTAGGTGTTCGCTAAACGCCATCGTCCTGGTTTACCGCCTGTCAGGTCGTTAATAATTTGAGTCGAGAAGGAAGACAAAACCAATACTGTCAGACTAATTTGCCCGTTCCTATGTTTTGCTGGAAAGCTGGCTCCTGGCGAGCTGCTGTTTTACTAACGAAGGACAAAATAGAAACTAGACCGAAGCTTTAGAGTAAACCTTGAAATGGAAAGTAAAATAAATGAATTTTAAAATATTACCATGAGGGGTCTGTGCTACATTGGTGATTTAAAATCCTGACACGCTTAAAAAAACACAATCTATTTTAGATAAAGCAGTTTGTTTGGTTCCTGTGACCTTGTTTTCTACATTATGTAACACAAAATATTGTTTTATAAAATGTCATCTGTATATTTTCCAATGTATCTTACTTTCTCCTTATCCTTACCTTGTCCGATCGTTATTTGATCCATATTTGTTTCACACTGTCTGTCTTTGTGTTTTTCAGTGCTCGGTGGGCAAGAGTCTCGCGGTGTGCTGAGGAAGATCAGTGACATGCTGGAGGTCATTATGAAGAGGATGGATGCTCTGTCTAAAGTGGGCAACTCCACAGACGCCCACCGGCTGGATGAGCTCAGCTCGGCCCTGGACAGGTACAGCGTCTCCCTTTCTAAAGCCTCTTTTGTTTCCTGTTGTGTTTTTGTTTCCTGCTGCCAGTAGAGTTGACGGTTACCTGAACGTTTCTGAGGAGTGCTGCACAAACATTAGGAAATTGCAGTAGACTGCTCTCCAGCTTTTATTTATATCACAATCAATAATTCATCTCACCGTTGCCAAAAGAGAACTTTTCAAAAATGGGAAATAGAGTAATGGAGTGAGGATGGAGTGCTTTGTTGATGAAATATCTGTAATATCAGATTGCGCCCCAGGCCCTACTCAAGGGGGTCACTGTGTACAATTCCTACAAAATTGTTAAAGGTGATGCTTTAAAATTCATCCTTAAACAACTGATCATAAAACAATGTGAACACAATGTGCCTTTTGTAGCTATTCAGGAGTTTTGAAATGATATGATCTTTATCATCACTACAAAGAGCATAATAGAGCCTCTTTAAAAAAAAAAAATGCAATGAATAAATGTATGTTTTAAGAATGGTTGTATGTCACATCAAAGAGATTGCCAGCCACCCTGTCTCCTATAACATTTCATTTTCAATGTTCTGATTCAAATGCACTTCCCGTTCAGGATGTGGTCAAGGTAGTGTTGTCAGTAGTGGTGGAAATATGCTTTTAAGTCGGTCAAGGTTAAACTTGAGGTGGTCTGCAGAACATCCTGTTCAGTTTTCCAGCTGTTTGCCAGAGCAGAATTTCATAAGCAGGGTAAAGGTAAGATAAAAACATGACGGCTGAGGAGGACTCGGGAGAGACAGTGTGAGGAAAGTATTGAGCCCTGGGGCATCTCAGTGGATCAGGTCCATGTTAAGAAAACACCTCACACTGCGGAAACTGTGTGTTGAAGAGGATGATATGTGTTAGAGCCCCATCCCTGCTCCCAGGGTAGCTGGAGAAAATGAAAGAGACGTGTGAAGCGTATATATATAAGAAATAAATAAGGTAGAGCAGGGTTCTTGCTGGACAAGTTGAAGCTGCCTACTTTGAGTTGTGTGTATGTGTGTGTGTGCTCTGCCGTCGCCATAGAAACAGACCTTTCCATATGCCTGCACCTGCTCAGGGTTTGAGGAGAGGAAGCTCCTGTTTTCTGCCTTTGCCGTTGTTACGGTCTCTGCCTTCTATCTGCTCGTTAATCTGTCTGTGAGTGTTTTCAGCTGTGTGTGTTATATGTAAATGAGCTGTGCGGTTGCCCTCACGTCATTGGCTGCCATCTCCTGGTCCGCCCCGAAGATTGTGATTGGAGCACCCCGGCCCGACGCACTCCAATCCATGCGCACATTCAGCGTGCACCTTCTGGAGACGACTACAAAGCCAGTGGACTGTGATCACTCTGGAGGCTCTGTTGTGTGAACAGACGCCTCTCGCTAGTTGCTCTTCGTTCATGTATAAATCTATTAGCAGTGGCTAACTTGTGTGGTCTGTGTTTGGTAGTGTTGATATGATTAGATGTGACCAGAGTATCTTAGCCTTTACGTTGATCGTAGTTAGTTAGCTTAGCTGTGTTTTCTTACAGCCTCCTTTTCATTAGTTTGTACCACTGCGATAGTGAGGGTTATTTTGTTTAGTTATGTATATTCCTTTGTATTTAAGTAGGCTCACTTATTAGAGTCCTCCCTTTGTTTGGTTGTGGCCACTTTAAACTTGCACCCTTGTGGCCACTTTTGTTTGTTATTTAAACCGGTGCCTTTGTGGCCTTTTGTTTGTTCCAGGCTGCGTGCCTTCCATTTTGTTCTACCTGTTATACATTAAAACCATTTATAATTATTACCAATTCCAACTGGTGTATGTTGCTTTCCTCTTCCCCTAGTTGGGATGTAACAGCTGTTCATTCCCTCTGGACATCACCTCCCCCCCACAGTGAGGGAAATATCTGTTTTTGAAAGCCAGTCAATAGAGCTTTCACTGAGTAATGTGCAATTAGTACCTCTGGTAATATATGTCAAAACTAAGGCTGTCAATAGATGAAAAATATTGAATTGCGATTATTGCATGCCTGTCCAAAGTTAACTTGTGAATAATCCCAAATTAATTGGACCAATTTTTGTATATTTTCTTAAAGTACTTGAAAGGATTTTTGATACTCTCATCAACATGGGAGTGGACGAATATGCTTACTAAAAATCCATAAAAGACAAATTCAAGTGAATTGGCCTGCAAGCTGTAGCCACCAATGTAGCTATTGCTGTTGAGAGTTTGTTGAGTGTGGAGTTGTCTTTGCATCTCTGTTGCAAACTATCCAGCCTGGTGTGCCTTTGGATCCGGAGCTAACTCCATTCACATCGACAGTAAATGCATATAAAATTTACAATGTTACTTCTTCATTGCTTTCTGATTTCCAAAACGATGGCGTGGGTCGTAATCATAGGGTGCCAGGTTCGCCTGTCAGAAAAATCTGTGGCATTAGAGGAATTTTCTATATCGGTAATTTGAAAGCCCTAATAAAAAAAAGGGTATTGTAGTAATATTATAAATGTACAATATGTCTTGCTACTGTGCCACTGCGTCTGACAGCAAATGATGGACAATGACAGAAAATGTGTGACGCCTCACCTGACCTGCAGTTTTAAAAGCCTTGTGGGAGTTATGTATGGTCCACTAGCCAAAATACTGCATACATTTTCTTTTTAAATGCACTTTTATATAGCACAGAACATTTGTATTTTTCTCAACAATGAGCTCTGTGGATAAACCCTCTGTCATATAGTTTTAACAATCATTTAATTGGCCTCTCAGGGACTAAACTAGAAAATGTTACAGTCACAAAGGCCAAATGGTTTTAAAACTTGCTTATCATTTAAAACCATTCTGATACATCTTGGCTTTATATTTTATCTCACTCAGATGATTAACAAACTCTGCATGACTCAAGGTCAGAGGTTGACCCTGGAGGTTAGTGTGAGATCTTAAGCCAGGAAAAACTCTGCACAACTGGTGTATCGTTAAAAAAGTAATTGGGTTGTCCTCCTGCTCCTCAACAGCTGATAGGGTCAGAGTCCCTGCAGTGAAAATATGGGGGGTTCAGAGTGAGACCATAAATGTCTGTCTACACAAGTGAAAGCTTCTGTGTGTGTGTGTGTGTGTGTGTGTGTGTGTGTGTGTGTGTGTGTGTGTGTGTGTGTGTGTGTGTGTGTGTGTGTGTGTGTGTGTGTGTGTGTGTGGTGTGTGTGTGTGTGTGTGTGTGTGTGTGTGTGTGTGTGTGTGTGTGTGTGTGTGTGTGTGTGTGTGTGTGTGTGTGTGTGTGTGTGTGTGTGTGTGTGTGTGTGTGTGTGTGTGTGTGTGTGTGTGTGTGTGTGTGTGTGTGTGTGTGTGTGTGTGTGTGTGTGTGTGTGTGTGTGTGTGTGTGTGTGTGTGTGTGTGTGTGTGTGTGTGTGTGTGTGTGTGTGTGTGTGTGTGTGTGTGTGTGTGTGTGTGTGTGTGTGTGTGTGTGTGTGTGTGTGTGTGTGTGTGTGTGTGTACACTTTAGTGTAATGTATGTCAGTGTGTCTGTATAATTGGCAATTAATTTGAGCTGACCTGCTTGTGTAAAGTATAAAAGAGAAGGTTTGGCTACCACTTGCCTCCTGGGAACCATATGGAAAAATGAAATTTGGGGATTTTAAATAAGCTATGCATATAAGCACAGTGAGATTGCTTTTTGTGTGTGTGTGACACACACACATACACATACACACACACACACACACACACACACACACACACACACACACACACACACACACGCAGCCCCGAAGTAAGCAGTGTTTTAGTGCTCGATCTGGCTCCAAACCACTGTTCCTTTGGACTTTCACAGTAGAAAGCTTTCCACCTTAGACAGTAGAAGACTTTATTTGTTCCCAAGGGTGCAATTTGTAGAGCGGCGTTGGTTCCATTAGTTTGTGTTAGTTTCACGAGTTTCCATGTTCAGAGACCTTTAATGAGCAATGTAAATCCCAGAAATACTACGAGATAACAAGAAAGCTCATTCAAATAATTCATTTATGTGGTTTTTTCTTCTTCATGTAGAACAGGGCAATGATGCAGTACTTCCATCTACAGAATGCCTTTTGGTGTATTATCGTCATCGTTAAAGCCATGTGCAAAAGGTTGACGTTAAAATTCTCTTTTTTCTTCAGCTGCAGAAAGTCAGATGTTAAGCAGAAGGTCTGAATGTGTGTTAAGTCGTGTAAGAACAAGTTTAATGAGATCCACCAGTAACCCAGACATAAAGTATTTTTCTTGTCCAGAATACTCTCTGCAGTATTGAACCATTTACTAAATAATTTATCAAGCAATGTTAATTGAAAACTTCTAGCACTCCTAAGCAACATGGGGCAGGATGATTTTTTTTGAATGATAATTAAAACGATTGTTAGTGTGTATTGTTAGTGGCTAGAGCTCCAAAGATTAGTACATACATGTATTTTAAGATGAGCAGAAAAGTTAAATATAAACTGATATTAAAAGCAAAAAACTACTGTTTATTCAAATGTGAACCTTTTTCTTAAACTCTACTGATACAGTAAAGTTAATAATGGAATATATTTCACTATTTGCTGACACTTTATAGACCAAACAACTCATAAGTGACAAAATAATCTGTAGATGAATTGGTAATGAAAATGGGGCGTTTGGCTTTTGGCACTAGCTTCATTAAGAGTTCTCTGTACGTGCAGTAGATATCTGACAAGGGGATCTGACTTTTAAACACCTTTTGTTGGACACGTACTGTATAGGAGTTGTATTTTATTTCTCTGAGATGTTTCTTAAGAAGGTTACATCATTAATTGACTGAATCCATGAACCATTAATGTAGGTAGTTGCTGTGCATTCCTAGCATCAAAGATAAGCTTTGTTTCACAGAGAGATAACATTTGCTGACACGTCCCATCTCCTCCTCTCTTCTTCTCTGATGTTTGGACCTTGTAGAGCAGATCTTGAAGTATAAGGTGTTGAAATATATTTTGATAACCTTTAGCTGGGGTAAAATAACACTTTAACCAACACTGAGTTCCTGGGCTGAACACATTTTGAGATAATATGCTGGTGCTCTGTTTTCATTAGACGTCGTCTCTTTATAATCTATTTTCCCCCCGTATCTCCTTCTCCGTTGTAAATATTCCTGATTGTTTATCCAGCAGCTTTCAGGCCGCAAAGGTCAAGTGCAGTGAAACGCATTTTGCAAACCACCTAATTGTCTTTTGTTTTCATTTCCCTCAGGAGACCTGCTTTAATATGCAGAGTAACTTTCCTTATCTTAACAAATAAATGATCTGTCAGTGTTTTTAAAAGCGTCTTTTCGATTTCACGCCTCAACTTCAGGGGAATTAGCATTTCTTCCACTTCTTCATGCTCACTCTGAAGTGTGCAAAAACAACAAATACAGCTGGATTGAAAGACAAATAATTATAGTGTCCTCTTTCTTTCGAAGCCGCCTGATTGCAGTTTGAAGAGAATTTAGGACATTACAAGATAGGGCTGCTCGATTATGGCAAAAATCATAATCTCGATTATTTGGATCAATAATTGATATCACGATTATTAAAAACGATTATCCAAAAAAAAAAATCGTTTTATTTCGATTACGTTGTTTTCGTAATCGTTGCAAGCCATAATCGTAATTGCGATTAAAATACGATTAATTGAGCAGCCCTATTACAAGATGGTTGACGCTGGATATTCTCTGTGTTTGTTTGTTCAGGATTCAGCCTGTCGGGCTCGTGGAGCGGATCCAGGCTATAGCCCAGAACATGTCCGACATGGCAGGGAGAGTGGAGCAGATCCTACAGCGCAGCATGGCCGGAAACAAAGGTACGATTAAAAAAACACACCTCAACAAGAGGAATCTTGTAAAAAAAAATGTTTAGCAGACTACTCTAACTAACCAAAACATGCGTATACCTACTGCTGTTTGGTCTGTTTTGGTCATTGTGTCTTTGGATTAACTTCAAAATAGATTAAAAAAGGATATAATGATAATAATTATAATGACTATTATCATAACTATCTTAATTATCATAGTTTATCTAAAAATACGATGATAAATGAAGCTGTCTTGTTATCTGAACATGGACCTGTAGGAATTTTTATTTTTTATTTGTTTTACTTTATTATTTTTATTTTCACCCTGGAAATGGGTATATATGTGATATATATATATATATATATATATATATATATATATATATATATATATATATGTATGACAATTCTATATATACATACATATATATATATATATAATTGTGGTTGTCTGTGTGAGTATTTAATTACGGAATTATCTTTTTCTTCTTTACCCTGCAGCTGGATGACTAACAGGAGGGCTACCTCTGTATGAACGATGCTTTCTGCCCTCCCGCTTCTACTAATTCTGTTTGTTTTTAGGATGTTTAAACTGTCTAATTGTTGAAATAGTAGAATACTAATTTTAAATAAAGGAAAAAAAGATGAATCCCCCACTGTCTATTTCAAATCCATTCAATCTGCACTTTTCCCTGCTGCCCACATAAGCCTGACTGTCAAGCCTGGATCCAGTCTGCACTTGAATGCACCATCTATGTGTTCTTGCTGGTTGATTATAGAACATGACAGATATTATTCACAGCACATTAGCCCTTCGAATAGCAAGCTACTGTGTGTGTCAGGCTGTAGGAGCTCCAGTGCTCCATCGCTGCTGCCCTATCATAACCACACGACTACAGGACGCTTAAATCATGATGACGAATTACGGCCTAGTTAATGGGATCTGGGCCTGTCAGCTTTCTTTATTAGCCTTCACTCCCAATTTCTTTATTGGGCACAGAATAGGAATCCGACAGCGAGTTTAATTCACAATTCAATTCCCCTCCTGTTTCCCGCTACATTGAACTTTATGACTATTGCCCTCACTGTCTCATTAAAATGTATCAGATAATGTGTCTGTTGTCATGATGTCTGCTATCATTTAAGTTAGGCGGATCTGAACCTGGCTATGTTTTGACAGCGGCATGCAATAGCGTTTTTCATCGTGAGACATCTGTTGTTATCGTGGTAATCAGACAGAATGGCTGGCAATTATTTGTCCCTGTTTGTGCTCTTCGATGCTTGGCAGGAGGCTGGCAGAGCAGCTTCAACTTCCCCTTTAATTAGCCTCACTAGTGCCGGGCTTCAAGGAGTAGAAACGAGGGAAACGGAAGGAGAGGAGACGCAGAGACTAAAAGGAAAGATAGAGAGAGAACATCGCAATGAGACGGAAGAAGGATAGAGGATTAGGGAGCAAATAAGAGGGGGAGATTGTCCTTTTTATGAATCATACTAATGCAATCTATCTATAGTAAATCCAGTGAGTGGGTGGGAACAAAGACTTGGCCGTTCAGCCGGGGATGACAAGCTTTTACAGGAGCTTGTTAGCTAGCTCTACTCTCTAATTTGACTCTGTTCATCCCAAAGCCTGCATCGAGCTGTAATGTGAAACGAAAACAGACCAAATGCCAAAGGGAGGCACCGTAAAGGCCTGTTTGATCAATACAAGCCATGGAGGTCCAAGGCTGTCATTAATTCTATGTATTTAACAATATACAGTATGGAGCTGGTTGTTGTAATGCAACATTCAACCATACGTTAAATCTGATATATTGACAGAATTTCTACATAATAACTTATTATATATTATTTGTATTGCACCTTTCATAGTGCTTGACAAAGAGAAGGAAGGATAAATAAAATAAGATAAAATACCATAGTTAATGGAAAAATAATATAACAAATACAAATTAGAATTCAATTAAGAAATTAAAAGAAATGAGTTATACAATATAATTGTGATTTATTATTATTATTAACTTTTGTTTTTTATTTTTTTTTTTACTTCAAAGGAAATCTTTTTATATAATATTTATATTTTTATAGATTTATTAAACTTTTACTAAACAAAAATTAATAAAGAAGATAAGGGAATACAAAGCAGATACTTTTTTAAAATTCCTGATAGATTTAAAAACACCATATATATATATATTCGATGTACCTTGCAAGTATTTCTTTTTTATTTACATTTGTGTGTGCACTTAAAAAAAAACACAACGATGATATTTTTCTCTGATTTGTCCTGCCGTCTGATAGTGTGCTGTCTTTTTCTTTGATAAACAACTTGCACTTTTTCTTCTCTCCAGTCAGGGATGGAACATTAGCACAATGTGGGACTCCTAAAGACCCCCGTTATCCAGACTGTCTCAGCAAGATGGATGTAAGTTTTCATATCTCACTTAAGTCCAAATCGTTTCACAAAAGCAGCGAATAGCCCGTGTCCTTGCCTGGCGCCTCACCTTGGTGCGACATACATTGTGTACAAAAAGTTAAGAGGCTTTTTTGGGGAGAACAGGGTTATCTCAGTGACAAATTGTTCCGAGTCACGGCAAAGAAAAACACAAAATGGAAAAGATATAAACGACATATATAGTTTTATAAACACACTACATATTGTATTTATACCTTACATTGTGTGAATAAAAGCCTTTTAGCATTAGCAACAGCAGAAATGAGCACTTTGTACAATACAAGGCAAGACAAGGCAAGTTTATTTATATAGCACCTTTCAGCACACAGCAATTCAAAGTGCTTTACAAATAGAATAAATACAGCAAAACACATTATAAAATGGCATTTAAAAACAGGCATTAAAAAGCAAAGATAATAAAATAAACACAACAGATATAGAATTCATGAATAAAAGCCATACTGCAGTGTGGATATAAACAACTCACTCAAATGCAGCGGCAAAAATATACGTTTTTAGTCTGGATTTCAAAGTATTAAGAGTTGCAGCGGACCTGCAGGATTCAGGGAGAATACAGGCATAAACAAAACAGTATATCCAAAGTGTTCCTTCTATCAACATTTGGAAATTGGTGAAAAAAACTCAATATTTGAGGACAAAATGTGTGAAAAGAATCTTCCTTCTGTTCAAAACATAGTTAAGAGTAGCTAATGTATAGAAAAGGTGCATATGGTGCATCGTTTACCTTTTAATATCACAATAGTTCGCAAGCAGAAGAAGATTTCTGTCTTATATTGTGTCTTTTAACTTTCTTGCTTTTTCTGTGCTCTGTACTTCCTGCTTTAGTATAACTAACAGTTTCTGCCGTTTAGTTTTTCTCTTTAACAGAAAACAGTCCCTTTCTCCTGGGGGGGAATATGGAGGATCCTTTGGCTCCCTACCTTCTTATGACAGCCATCCAGCCTAATGTTAACAAAACCAGACGTTTCCACTAATAACATGTTCTCTCTGCTTCCTCCTCTTGCATATCCACTCTTTGCAGCCTACAGTGCATGTCAGAAAACGAGTCATCTTAAATAAAATCTGCCCTCTCTCCTTAATCACGTTACCCTGCTGGATGACCTTGTCAGATTGTTTTGCTGACTTACGTTGCAAGACATGAAAACACTCAATTATCTGGAGTACTTGAGCACAGAGTGAGCACAGAGGTTTATTCAGCCAGCTTAACCCAGATATAAATGTAGCTGATGGCTGCATGTACCTTACAGTAAAGGACCAGAGGCATCACATTAAAGATAAATGTGAGAGTGAAAAATAATAACATGAAATTGCCCATTCAGTTTCAAAATTATGAGAGGACACACAGGATGCTTTTAAGGCAATCTCTAGTCAAATATAAATATGTCCGTAAAGTATACTCCTTAGAGACAGAATTGTGTTTGTTTGTCTTCCAGTGGATGCGCGCTCGTTGGACGTCGGACCCTTGCTATGCCTTTTATGGTGTAGACGGCTCCGATTGCTCCTTCCTCGTCTACCTGAGCGAGGTGGAGTGGTTCTGCCCTCCACTAATCTGGAGGAACCAGACTGCTGCACCCACCTTGAAGCCTCTGCCCAAAAAACAGGTAACCATGATAAGGCAAACCGTGGGGTCGGATTGCCCTAAACCTGAATTATTTGTAATGGCCAGCAGGGGGCAACTCCGCTACTTGCAAAACAAATCTATTTGTGTGGAAGTCTATGAAAAACTACTACTTCTCACTTTATTACCTGTTAACCTTTTATATGAATAGTTTGATGTAAATTATGGTCCAACTTAGAATGAAACAATAAAGCAACATATGCTAATGTTTTAGCCACCTGAAAATGTCTCATGTTACTACACTCATGTTAAATGACAAAACAATATTTTAAAAACCCTAGTCACATTACCAATAGGTACCATTGAAGTGACTATGTGATATTTTTTTATACAGTCTATGCACGTAACACAGCATTTCGTACGCACAGTACGCTGAAAGGAAAATATAGTAACAGAGCAACATTTTGACGTATAGGTCAAATAATAACTGCAGTCTAAGTTCCCCAAAAGCACAAGCACCCAGGGACATGGCCCTGTTGTCCAACAATGAGCAAATACCTGTCTCTGCACTAGAGACTGTTGTGTCATGTCCTGTCCGGTGTGAAGAGAAAATCCTGGGGAAAAGATAAAGGTCTTTTTAAATGTTCACCTGAGAGTTCGAAAAGGCCAAGGCCCTGAAACAACTTAGGAGACACATCGTATTTTACATTGTTCACATGCCAACAAAGGTTTAGGCAAGGAATGAGGTATACATCTGAAACTAAACTGCCAAAAATGTTCTTAATCATTTGAGCATTCAAATGACGAAGAAAAACAGAAAGAACAGAATGCTAAAACACCAATGTTTACTGCCTATGTCGATTTTGTAGCTTGACACCGATGCTGCAGAGTGCTTTAAACGTATTCTCCAAGTACCAGCAGAGCATGTATCACTTCATATCCTGATAAATAGCTCCTGGAAGATTCTAAATACCCACTGCGGATCGTCCTCTAGAGGTGCTGCCTGTCACTCCTAGTTTTCTTTGCTTTTCCGCATCATTCCCTTCTTGTTTTCTGCATCAACACATGATGCATTGTCCTTACATTCACTCCTCAAGGTTTATCTCACCATTAGCCCCCCCACCCCTTCAGTCTTTCTCCCCAGAGTAACGTACAGCCGGCACAACGAGCCTTGTTGTGAATTCATTCTGCAGGTCTACCCTCTGCTCTAATTACCAGCCTGTATTCACTGAGACTAATCCCAAGGCCTCCCCTAGGTACTCTGCATTTTGCTGTGGCGCACACCGGGTGCTCCTGAGAGCCATCATTCCCCCGCAGTGTGAGAGTACAGTTCAGCTCTGCACATTGATTTTGTCTCTGAGAGGATCTTGTGTATTTCACAGAGGTATCGGCAGTCGTTTGGGTGCACCAGGTTCTCTTCTTCTGTATATTTGTAAGTACGCTGTGCTCCATGCAGTAACTCCATTGATTAATACCGGTGCGCTGGTGATGCAGTGATTATGGTGGGCAGAGGAGCAGATGTAAAATGAGAACAGACTATTTATGAGGCTGATCCAGGAATCCCTCAGGCAACGTGTCTGAGAGGCCTAGCCGCAGGGCATCAGTAGATAACAGGATATGACAGTCTCCTCTAATAAATAGGAACAACTTCAAAAAACAGCCTAATAATGACGTTTTTTAGTGTCCCACCATCCCTGCTTCAGGCTATGTTATACATCTGAATGACAGCCTGTTGTTTTGTGTTTTTTGGTGTAAAACATCTGGACTAATGCTACTGGTGTGCATCTTGTATGCTGCTATCATTTATTGTTTTTTGCCTACCGGAAAGCCTTTGGAGTACTGCTATTATTTGGGCTGTACCACATATTAATGTTCTATAAGAATTATGATTTGAACTTGAGAAATAGACACATAATACAAGGGTTTTTTGAGTAGGTTAAAAGAGAGTATCAGTAAAAAACTGCACTTGAAAATAATAAACTGTTTTTGTTTCCTTTTTGAAAAAACAACGTTTGAAGCGACAACATTCCCAATAAATTAAGTTGCCTAGAGGCTAAACTTGGCTCATGCTGTGACACCTTCCATAGAAAAGTCCGTAGTAAAGGTAACGTTTACGATGTTTAATAAAGACAAAAAAACGTTAACCCAGGTAGGACCAAACGGTCAACAGAGAATATCAGAGCTGAGCCCACCCTCTTTGTCATCAACGAACCCCACAACAGGTGCCATTAATACCATAGACTACACCCATGTGACAAGTAACAGAAGTGGCCAATTACAAATCTGGTTGTTGTTTATAATTATGTTAATAATAAAACAACAAACAACGGCTTAATGAGCTTTTTGGCTCTTAAATAATTGTCTCTTATTGAATTATCCTGAAACCAGCAGAAAGGCAGAATACTCTTTGATATTTTTCTTTTCATTGCAAGAAATATTCAGATTAATTCACCATATTTAACAGTATCGCATGTTTCTCTCATATTGGCAGCCACAGCAACTATTTAAGATCTCACTCGGTTGCTACTTAAACTCCTGCATTTCCCCACAGGGATTAATAAAGGTCCATCTTATCTTACCTTATCCCTAGGTCCTAACTTTCCATTGTTGACTTTTTATAGTGGCATCTTTTTAATTTGACTTTCTTTTATATTGTTTTTAACATCAGGGGGCGGCATCCCAATTTGGTTGTATTGTTGGCTTGAACAGCAGCATAATGGCAATAAAGTATCTCATCATAAAGAAATAAGACTTTGGGGCCATCGGACAGCTTATTGGCTAACCCTGACGGCCCATAGGCGGTGTTTGCTGCCAAGTACGCAGGTTTGACTCCTGAGCCATCAGAACATTTCCGGTGATGAAATCTGCTGTATCTCCCTATTCCAACAAAGGTGCTCTCTGGCCCAAAATTATCTTTATAAGAAAGAAGAAGAAATGAGACACTGGTGTAAAAAAATAAGCCACTGTATTCTGTACATTTCCTTTCCAGTCATATCCACACCCCACACACACACACACACACACACACACACACACACACTCAAATCCAGCACCAGACACTTTGTACGCTGCTATGGGCAATCTTGCACTAATGCACATTTCTCAAAGCTATTGAAGTGACTGTTATTTCGTATATTTTGATTGATTGTTGTGCTTTTATTTATGTCTTAATGTGTGCATATGTATAAATGTGTCTGTTGATTGTGTATATATAGGATATACATATTTGTATTTTTGTATTCGGGATTGTGGGACACGGCATTTCGATTTCTCTGTCTGTACTGTACACACAAACTGAATGATTGACAATAAAGTTGACTTTGACTCCTGTCTTCCAGGCTGTTTTCCAGTCTGACGTCGGGGCTCTGCTGGAGCAGGTGGGCACGGGGAAGGAGTCCCTGAGCTTCATGAAGAGGCGCATGCGCAGGATGGCGGCGCAGTGGGCCTCCGCTGCTCGACGGCTGGATGACAGGCTGCGCAGCCACTGGAGGGAGCAGAACAGGGTGAATATGTACCACACACACACACACACACACACACACACACACACACACACACACACACACACACACACACACACACACACACACACACACACACACACACACACACACACACACACACGAGTATCTTCTGCACACATCAGAGGATGAAAGCTTGGGAAAAGAAAACAAGTCCTGTGTTGTGGTTTCAAACAGACTTCAGATGACAAACCAGTAAAAAGTACTTTTTCTCAGTTTCAACTTTCTTGTATTTCTGTAACTGGACACATATTACTCTATTCTAAATGTAGGCATAAAAGAGGGGAAAAACACTTTCAGTACAGGATGTTTTGGATCAAACATCAGACAGTCAGAGTCCTTTAATGCCCACCAGCAAGGCTGCTAAGCATCCAGAACAGCTGTGAGTTTGTTGGACCAACATTTTCTTTTATCTGCAGCTACTTGGATGATGAGATACAGACAAAAGCCTGTAAGGATGAAACTAGCTGGCATTGATTGGCTTTAGTGCCCTCTCTACACTGACATTTTCAGGGACATTTCCACAAAGCCTGAAACAGCGCTGCTATCAGACATAAGTGACATTAGATCCCTCGTGGCATAAATGTTAGAGCCTTAAATACATAACTACTGTAGTAAGACATCGCAAGGAATTAACCCAGAAAAGTGTTAATAGTGGAAACACTTAAATGTATGTGTTCACTAAACATGATACTATATTGTGCAGGAGTTCTTTTGTTGATGTTTGATGTATGGATTACACATCATTCTTAGTTTATTGCTGAAATATTCTGCCACAGGGGTATTAGCTATTGCCTGGAGCTGCTCAGTTTGTGTGCTCCAGAATTAAGTGTTATATATAACCTGTTGCTAGACTCTCAACCAATCAATGAGGTCGGTTGGTGTCAGACCCACAGAGATTATAAGAGTATGAAATTGAAAAACAATCATAATGTGAGAAGCTTTTACCGTGGTTCTCTGTCTTAAACACTCAACAACGTACATTTATACACTGCATAAGGTTCCTTAGCACTCTCTTCTATGTGGGATAATTTCATGACTAACACCTTAACATCTTGGCACACAACAACCTTGTGATGACACCTTATTTATAGCTCGACATAGGTGAGAATACTGTATAGTCATTTGAAAGATTGAGAACTTCACACCCGGGAAACACGTGTGAACAGTACTGTATGTACAAGAGTACAGATCAAAGAATCTACAATAGTTATATTGAGGATTTAAACAAGGAGTGATGCAGAAAAAGACAACTTTTCGACGATTCAATCCAAGAAGCCTGATTTGACTGCCAATATCAGAGATTAATAGCCGAATTGGCAGGAAAACGTTGTTACTATTATTACTCTTTGTTAAACAAGGACCATGCATCACAAAATAATATTCTCAAAAAGAGAAGGGATGGTTTGAAACAAAGGATCATTCCAAATTGGCTTTAAAGCGGGGCTTAATAATTGATTTTTAAATGAAAAAACAGCTGCTTTACTAACCGGAGTTGTGGGGTTGGAAAGAATTGGGAAACAGGCAGGGGAAATGTAATGGAAGAAGATCCTGTTGCATTATGGGAAGCGTAGGATCTAGTGTTTTGGGATCTAACAGGTCAGGATGTTTGTCGTTATTCTTTTTTTAAACTTTTATTTCTGGGTGATAACATGATGGAGGTATGACATTTAATTTCTGGATATCGTCATTTGTAAAACTGTCACCAAGCTGTATTCATCCATGGAGGTAATTTCCCCCCTCTTTACATCATGTATTATTGTGGTTACCTAGCTCTTCGTGGTGTTTAATCACATGTCAAAGCCAGCACCCCCCCTCCCGCCCTTTAAAAAAAATGCATTGATCAACCATACATTTTCTGCGCGCAGAGCGATGGACACACTATGAGCTGGCAGATGGTATATTGCTTTTTGATGTTTGAACACTTGGCAAAAGATGACTGTTGAAAACAACTGAGAAAGAACCAAAAAAGTGCAAGAAAGGTTAGAAGGCACTGTTATGCTTTTTGGGGGTTTTCCCCTAAATCCCGAAGTTCCCCCCTGCCTGAAACGCCTCCATTGGACTCCTTAGTTTACTTCCGTAACACCGTGACATCACTATGTAACACTCATGCTTGTATTGGCTAGTGCTCCAACACATTGTACATTATAGGCTATGGGGCGAGACATCTCTAAGCGATTGACCAATCACAACAGAGCCGACCAACAGAGCCGACCTAACCAATCAGAGCAGACCGGGCTCTGGTTTCACACAGAGGGTGAAAAGGAAGGAACACACGTTGAACTCAACACATGCCAACAGCACTGCAGGGAGGAAATGTACAATAACCTAAACATTTCTATACGTATGAAATTACTCATTATAAAAAAAACACAACTTCTCCAAGGGTCAGAGGTCGCGTTAACCGAATATATTCCTTCTATGACGGATTTTTTTTAACAATGACGGAAAAATCTGAAAGCAGTCTGTCATTTTGACGGATTAGAACAAACTCAGAACAGCGCAAAAGTTTCCCCGCAGCAGGGCTCCGGTGTTATGTCTTGTTATGGATGGCCGCCAAAAAGGAAATGATATCGTTTCCAGACCTAACTTTACCGTACAAATCATTGAAATGTCTGGGAGTTTATGCTTTACGTTGCGGCGCGCTCCCTCGAGGTGCAGTGGGCATGCATAACACCGGCGCTAACAGTCCCCCCCCCCCCCCCCGTTGAAAGTTCACGAGCGTGCTCTCCCCCCGTCAGTTGTGTACAGATCGACGGGTAATAATGGATTTTGACGGAAATGTTACGATCCTGTCCGGAAAAAGTGTAGCGCAACCTCTGCCAAGGGTATTTTGTGTATCTTTCACCTGATCCCCATTCATTCCTTACATCTGGGACATGTTTGCATGGATGTCTCTGCAGGGATTATCAACTCAATAAAGCACAGTCATTATATTTAGTCATGGCTTCATAGCGGCTGAGGACAGTTGTGTAGATCTCCGTTTAAACAAACTAATAAGATGTGGACAGCTCTGCTCAAATCCCTCTGTAGCCGAAAAGCAGCTTGATACTCCAAAAGCTGAAATGAAAGACATGCATTTGTACCGTTTAGCTTTTTGTAAATTAGCTGACAGTATCCTGTGTGTTTGTTTTTCAGTTGGACGAATCAAAGCACGTTCTGTTAATAACAATTCATGCTTCCTCGCAACTGGGGAGCGGGCTTTTGTTTGCTGTAATGATTTGTTAGACAGTAATAGTTACTGTCCATTAACCAGACCCTGCAGGCTTGGCTTCCGTCGCAGAAACACTGAGTGCTGTTGAGAAAACACAAATTGTTTTCACAGACGAGCGTTGGAGAGTCTCTGGTCAACCTCTCTGTTTTCCGCTTCCTGTTCTGTCTCCCTATTAATGATAATAATCCATATTCAAGGTCTACTTGGTAACCATGTGAGTAAGAAATCGTTAGTGTTGTGTTTTATAAGGTTGTTTATGAAACCTGAATAACAATGCGACATGATGATGAATGACCACACAAAGCTTCACAAAGGTTAAAATCATACCTGCAAATGTCACTTTAGCTGCTGGTGCTGCCTTTCTCTTCAGCAACATGCTTATTGCCCATGGCGTGTCAGCTGAAGTGGATTATTGTGAACATTGTTCTCTGGGTCGGTATAGGAACATCTTGAACAGGAGTAAGACACTATACACAAGGGAGACACTCATGCCTTGTTTTCAGCCTCTGTTATTTCAACACCTGCAAACAAGGGCGATTAAATATGACTTGAATAGCACTTTTAAGGGCACCATTGATGAATAACATAATATGTAATAATTGCTTGTCCATATGTGTTTGTGTATCTGGAGTGCCTAAAAACCTTAAAACTGTTAAATAAGACAACCCAGTTTAGGCTTTGACTACCTCATCAGAAAACAAAGGACTCTGCAGGCCATTAGGATGCGGCTACCCTTCCTATATCACATGAAGGCTTATTCAAATATACAGACCACGATATGTGAGTTCCTCCGCCCATGCCTTGAGATCTACATTTCCAAAGGGAGCCATCATTTTACAATAGGAGGGTGAATACAGATACGTTTACACAGACAGTTTGAGAATATAATGTGTTGTTTGAATCAATCAATCAATCAAGTTTTATTTATATAGCACATTTATAAACGATTTTTGGTCGAGCCAAAGTGCTGTACATATAATAAAAATAGCCTACAGTAGAGACACTTTACAGCAAATACAACTTTCTCTGAACATTAAAGCCAGACTGAAAACTCATCTCTTTCGACTCCACTTAGAACGATAGAATTACTAACAAAGAACTGCTAACAGAGCACTTATATAAAGGACTGGCTTATCTAAAGCCAGTTGAGTAGCACTTGAAATGTTTGGCTCTATGAAACCTGATGTACTTATATGATTCTGTTTTCTTCAAGGTTGTATCTTCCTGGTCGAATGTACTTATTGTAAGTCGCTTTGGATAAAAGCGTCAGCTAAATGCAATGTAATGTAATGTAATGTAAAGCATGTAAACATGTTCCTTAAAGTAAAAGTATCAAATTGTCCAACAACAACATTTTAGCCCTGTGTATTTATTTATTTATTTTTTATTTATAGAAGGACCATTTATACAAAAATTATATTTCACATCACCCCAACTCCAGAAAATGGAGATTTCTGCCACCCCATATTGGCTGGCTCTGACGTTGGGGCTCATTGATGTACACAGACCTGCAGGCTGAACACCTCCGTTGCTCACACACGGGGGAAATCCATTGCGTCAGCAGTGTATTTTTTATTGGATTGGTATCAGCAATGTAACTGGATAAAAAAATGGTATTAAGGCCACATCTAGTTATATTTTTAGCCCTGAAAACACTCACCCAATTTAGCCTAAATTAGATACTAACATAAATACACATCTGTAAAATCTCATGAGGATCTTTTTTAATTCATTTTTGCTAAATAAAATGAAATAAAAAATAAAAAGGCTGGAATGGATTTTGGGGGATAGTTTAGTTGAAATTTGAAAACATTTCTGTCTAGTTGCCAATTGGAAGACTTAAGAAAGAGTGAAGACAGATGTTACTTATCTTTAAAAAGGTGATGACATCTACAATAACACCTGGAGAAAACTCACCTTGTGACAAATATGTAGATAAGTGTGTGGTTGAGCTGATTAAAAAAGTATTTGTACGTTTATTCAAACTCAAATTAATAGTTTGGTTTTTTTAATTGCTGCCATCTGTTAAGGAATATAATTTCATTACATATTTGACTGCCTAGAAGTTCCACCCTTTCCCATCAGCAATTAAAAGGCTTGTGAATCGTTCTGCATATCAATTAGCCCTCAGCAGGTCAGTTTAATTTCAAGTCGATGCACAGCTGATTGTATTTCTCAGGAGTTGAGTTGGTGTGACTTTGCTGTCACTCTTCCTCCTCGCTTTCATTAGACACACAATTCTATTTAAAATCTGATCACCGATCCATACCAAATATCTGAATGTATTCATATGTGAAACCTTCTGGAGCGTCAGTGAAAATTGCTCTCACTAAATCTCAATTATTCAACACACGGAACTGTGAATATAAAGATTAAAACATGAAGGAAATAAGGCTCTACAAAAGTGGTTCTCAACCTTTTCAAGGGCCCCTCCCCCCCCACCCTTTTAGCATCGATCAACCATACAGAGCGATGGACAAACTATGTGCTGGCAGATGGTATATTGCTTTTTGATGTTTGAACACTTGGCAAAAGATAACTGTTGAAAAAAATTGAGAAAGAACCAAACAAGTTCAAGAAAGGTTAGAAGGGAATTTTATGCTTTTTGGGGGGTTTTCCCCTAAATCCCAAAGTTCCCCCCCTGCCTGAAACGCCTCCATTGGACTCCTTTGTTTACTTCTGTAACACCGCGACATCACTATGTAACACTCGTGCTTTTATTGGCTAGCGCTCCAACACATTGTACATTATAGGCTATGGGGCGGGACATCTCTAAACGGTTGTCCAATCACAACAAAGCCAGCCAGCTAACCAATCAGAGCAGACTGGGCTCTGGTTTCAGACAGAGGGTGAAAAGAGGTGCTGCAGCACAAGCATGAGAAAAAAAAGCACTTGTCGAATATATTAAAGCATGCAAACATGTCACAGTAGAGGCACAAAATACAATTATGAACCATAACATTTGAATAATAAGTCCTCTTTAAAACAAAAATGCTCACAGTGCATTAACAAAACCAAGCGCTGTGGTGCTCTGAACACTTTCCATTTTTCTTGACTTATCTCCTTTTCATTTTGCATTTAGATTCTCGTTCATGTGGGTTTCCTGACAGAGGAGTCTGGGGATGTCTTCAGCCCCAAAGTGCTGAAGGGGGGTCCTCTGGGTGAGATGGTGCAATGGGCCGACATCCTCACAGCCCTCCATGTGCTTGGGCACAACCTCAAGATCTCATTTTCCCTCAAGGAGCTTCACGGGTGAGTTTGCACTTAAATGATTCCTCTCTGATCATCATATGTTCTCACTTGCTTTAGGCAGAACTACTGCAGTCAATGTGCAACACTGTCTCTCCTATCCAAATGTAATGTGAGATATTCATGGCATCAGTGCAGGGACCATCCGTTGTTTCATTATTTTTGGCTTATTTGTTGAGTGAAATTGCTTTGCTGTTCGTCCTGTAAGCTCTGCAAGTGATCGGCTGCCGCGGCGTACTCTATTGCAGATCACCTTCGGCCACACAGATAAGCTATCTCTCCTTCTTGCAGAGTGTTGTTTCAGCCCGAGGGCTTGACAGCATCTCTACAGTTTGTGCACCTCCTTCCTGCCACAGCTCACCAGAGCGATAACGGGCTTGTCGCTAGTCATCAAAAACATAAGTGCATATGCCAGTGGAGAGACACACATATTTACCCAACGTGCCTTACAGTCACACCGAAAAGACGGTTTCATCTAAAAATAAAAGAGTATTGATTGTGACACTGCAAGGTGCAAAAAGATGGCCCCATATGGGTCCAATCCTTTCTGCCTGACAGTTTTCTCGACGCCGTGATCTTTCAGAAACGCTCGGGCTTCACGCTGGCTGGTCAGGAAAATGACTGTGTGTACAAGAGAGCTGTCGATTATTTTCTGCCAGTGGGTGGTGTGAAGCCGGAGCAGACATGGCTGATGATAATGGGGGCTTGTTATCGAGCCCTGTATCATAGCTACAGGGCAGAGTTGAGGGTGTTGATGAGTTTGAGCTGCCCTTTGATCTTACATTTCCACCTGTGATGAAAAGCTGCTTTGATAAAGGACTCTGGTGCGGTGAGGAAGATGCCGCAGCGGGAATGCATCTGCTGCGTGCGCTATTATTTACCCCACTAATTGGTGTCATGGTTTATTGAATCACTGAGGTCTGTCTCCCTTAGGAATACCATCAGAAATGTTGGACTGGCCTTACAATATCCAACATATAAATACTGTGTGTGTGTGTGTGTGGCCTAGCATTACTATACTTGTGGGGACCTAAATCTGTTTACACAGTCACGTGTGGGGACTCGCCGCCCTTATGGGGACAAATTGGAGGTCCCCATGAGGGGAATCATTAATTTTAGGGTGAAGACTTGGTTAGGGTAAGGGTAAGGGTAAGGGTTAGGGTTAGGCATGTGTTGGTTATGGTTAAGGTTAGGATAAGTCTCCAGGAAATGCATGTAAGTCACGGCCCGTCTACACTACAGGCGTCAAAAAATGCTTTCAACGCTTCCCCCATTCATTTGAATGGGGTGACGTAGGATATTTTCAAACTTCGACGAACTGCATTGTGGGTAGCATGGCAAGGCGTTGCAAGCATCGCGAGCGTCTATCGGCCTCGATGCTTGCTCGAAGCTGGCGTCAGCCAATCAAATCCCGTTTTTTGCAATTCCCGCCAGTACAAGCGCTAGCCAATCAAACCGCGTGCAAGCTGGGAGAGCCAGACCGCAGTTCATTTCCTCATATTCCAAACGAGAAATTACGGTAGCAAATCACCCGGTTCTTTCCGACAAGAACTATTTACCGGGATACAAACCGGAGGAACCAGGCATGGAGGGAGGTGGCAGAGACAGTGGGTGAAACTGGTAGGTTTTCGCCTGTTTGGGGATTTTATATCCAGTTTACTTCGTTTTAACATTGCTATTGCTTTGTATGTCGGGGGCGGGAGATTCATGTGATTGGTTGTTGGTCGCGTTGCTCGCAAAAAATCGCCAAGCTTCAGACACGCCCAGCTTCAAGCTTTTTCGATGCCTGTAGTGTAGACGGGCCGTCAATGTAATGTCCCCTGAAGTGATGTATACATGGTATGTGTGTGTGTGTGTGTGCGTGTGCGTGTGCGTGTGCGTGTGCGTGTGTGTGTGTGTGTGTGTGTGTGGCCCAGCATTACATTACTATACTAAATCAGTTTACACAGTCACGTGTAGGGACTCACCTCCCTTATGGGGACAAAATGGAGGTTCCCATAAGGGGAATCATTCATTTTAGGGTGAAGACTTGGTCAGGTTAAGTCTCCAGGAAATGCATGTAAGTCAATGTAATGTCCCCTGAAGTGATGTATACATGGTGTGTGTGTGTGTGTGTCTTTATTGAGATATTTCATCAGTACATTTATATAAGAGTGCAGTGGCGTTCCACTCAGGCTGATATTAGACCCTTTTCATCAGGAAATGAAATGCTCAGCCTTAGAGAAAATGTAATGAAAGGCTGAAATTGAATCCAAGTGGATTTATCAGGCGCAGACCATATTCCCCCTCCCCACTAAACACAACCCAGTGTACATATCCCACTCTTTTTTTATGGCCATCTCAAATTGACCAGTTAATGGCAGATGCCGAATATCCATAAATCCCCTTTCTCTGGCTGTTAATGAATCGAAAAAGGGAACATTTCTCGCCATCCCGACTCTCCCACACGCAACAACAAATGGACATATCGTTATGTGGGTTGTGCTCCCACAGATTCCCTCAGGCTCGTATCTATTTACATGTCCTACTCTTCACTTTCACACACAGGCATTGAACAAAGGAGCTTAATATTTCCGAATGGCCTGCTGCGGTTCTTACTTGGACAGGATTGTTGATATGTTTAGCGTCTTCTCAGACAGACAGATTAGCCTCAAAATGAGCTTACTTACGGTGGGTGTCAAGCTGTTGGTTTGCAGAATGTAATTGCCTCTGATTAGCAACAATCATGCTCTCTGGTGGCTTCACTGAGTAGTCACTTTGGCTGTCGTCTTTCCTTTGCTGTCCTGCTTTGAGAAATCAGTTATGCTCCGACATCTTTACTACCAGATCCTGCAGATGCTCCACTGAGGTGCTGCCTCTGAACAAGTCTTCTCGCTTTCCACACACTGCAGAATGTCTTCGAGGGATTCACTGATCCAACTCTTTTTGAAGTAGTGTGGTTGTGATTGTTCAGTTAATGTAATTATTGTGCATCAGCCGGTTGTAGGGCTGAGAGAAAATCAAATATCATGTTTGACGAAATAGCTCAATACCCGCAAATGTGATTTTGATTAATAATACTCAGAAATGTGGAGTATAATGACCAAGTGGGTGAAGACAAATAATAGAGCAGCTTGTAAGTTTAAATTACATACATTTGCTGTAATGCAGCCTTTAAAACCATTATTCCATATTATCATATTCAGAGAAGACAATATTTGGTCTGATACCACAATATTATGTTGATTTACCACTTTTCGCTGTGGCATTAGTCCTACATCGAACATGATATGCTGCTGGTGGCAATGGCAAATTATGTTAACAACATTTAGAGAAAGGTCTTGGAAAGAAAGCTGATCAAAGGACGTACATCCCCTGATATGTACCAACCAATGAGGATTATGGTGTGTATTCCCAACAATTATTGGATGTATACCCATGAAACGTCTTACCACATAAAGAAAACGTTTAATAACTTGGATGAGCCCCCTGACTTTTGTACCTAACAGGTCAAAACATTTAATTTGTTTCACACATTCGGTTGGTGACCTGCAAAACAAAAGACACTCAAGGGCTAATTAACATGCCTACATGCTTAAATAAGCTGGTGAACGTGTTAAACATCACCCCTGCTTAACTCCCCCCATTTCAGCACGCAGTGTGAGCATGTTAGCATGCTGATAGCTGCATTTAGCCTAATTACAGTCTCACAGAGCTTCTAGCATGGCTGTAGACGCTTTCCCTGCATTATAATACCATAGAATAATATCTTGTTCCAATACATACACTGAACAAAAATATAAACGCAACACTTTTGTTTTTGCTCCCATTTTTCATGAGATGAACTCAAAGATCTAAAACATTTTCTATATACACAAAATAACAATTTCTCTCAAATATTGTTCACAAATCTGAAAAAATCTGTGATAGTGAGCACTTCTCCTTTGCCGAGATAATCCATCCCACCTCACAGGTGTGGCATATCAAGATGCTGATTAGACAGCATGATTATTGCACAGGTGTGCCTTAGGCTGGCCACAATAAAAGGCCACTCTGAAACGTGCATTTTTGCTTTATTGGGGGGGTCTGGGGGGGTCCGAAAACCAGTCAGTATCTGGTGTGAGGGGTAGGGGTAGGGTAATGTTGTGAATCGAGTGGCCTGTGTTCGTCGTCCATAACATACGCCTGCCCATACCATAACCCCACCACCACCATGGGCCACTCGATTCACAACATTACCCTAACCCTAACCCTACCCCTCACACCAGATACTGACTGGTTTTCGGACCCCCCCAGACCCCCCCAATAAAGCAAAACTGCACGTTTCAGAGTGGCCTTTTATTGTGGCCAGCCTAAGGCACACCTGTGCAATAATCATGCTGTCTAATCAGCATCTTGATATGCCACACCTGTGAGGTGGGATGGATTATCTCGGCAAAGGAGAAGTGCTCACTATCACAGATTTTTTCAGATTTGTGAACAATATTTGAGAGAAATGATTATTTTGTGTATATAGAAAATGTTTTAGATCTTTGAGTTCATCTCATGAAAAATGGGAGCAAAAACAAAAGTGTTGCGTTTATATGTTTGTTCAGTGTAGTATGTCAAATGCAGTGTGCCAAAAACACAGTAGTGATTAAACTGTGAAATTCAAAACACGAATCATTTTATAATCTTTTATGGCTAAAGATTTCTCTTTGACAGGAAGTGGGTCCTGCTGTCCTGGATTTAATGTAATTGAGGTGGAGACAGAAGTGTTTGTGAAATCACTTCTGTCAGTAACACCGGCACCTGTCGCAGAGTGATGGGAGGACCCTGGGGAATTCTGCAGAGCGGCAGAGACAGCTGTCACTTCTGCTTGGGGATCTCATCCCCACCCAGAGCGACACGGGTAATTAGCCAGCGACAGAGCAGGGCATCTTGACACCTGAGGATCGGTGGATGGGGGGAGGACGGAGGGAGAAAGGAGAATCAGGAGGGTGGAGGTATAGCTGCAGTCTGTCAGGTTTAGAAAGCTCTGTCTGCAAAGTGAAGTGTCTTTGTGATCCAGAGATGGGTCTCTGTTGGCAAAATACTGAATGTACTCTTCCAATATCAGAGTAGCACATGATAACAAAGGCCCTACGTAGCTGTGTATGTAACAGGATGTATGATTACATAGAAGAGCGTCAGGACACAGTGTTTTAGGCATATGATAGCTATGAGACAACGATTAATATGATGATTCAGCCTCTAGGGAGATAGACATATGACAAGCATGATCATTTCTGACGTGGGTCTTAGCTAATCTAAACTAAACATTGTATACTGCTTTGAACCGGTATAGGCTCTTTGCACAAGATGGCGTCTATCAGCTTCCGGCGGCTGGGTGTGCGGCTGAGTACTTCCGGTTTGAGTACAGAGTTTTGACAGCTTGACAGTTTGTTATGTCACTGTTACGACCCGCCTCCCTACTCAATAGTAGTGGCTCGTGAGGCAGTCCGCAACATAAAACAAAAGTACACAACACGTAGGCACTAAACTGTGATCATACATTTATTGCCACAATACTAAATCATTCCACTGGAGGACAGGTAAAACAAACAAACAGACGGAGGGGACTTGGGCCAACCACACCACGGGCCGTAGGATCCAGAGCCTTCCTCCGCTACCCAAAATCCAACAGAACCTAACGAGAGAAATAAAGCCGCGAAAACCTAATACTAACACGTCCTCCAGGAAACACAACAAAAAGGCAAAAGAGCTCTGACACAGCAGAGACATCCGGAGTAGTGATCGACCCCCTCCTTCAGTCTCCTCTTTTATGCTCGACTGATTGGCAACTGGGAACACCTGCGCCAAGCTCGGCTGAGTGACAACTGGGAACACCTGCGCCAAGCTCGGCTGAGTGACAACTGGGAACACCTGCGCCAAGCTCGGCTGAGTGACAACTGGGAACACCTGGGGAAGGCGGAGCCAGGTGTACCTGCACAGCAGAGAGAATAAAGAGGACAACAAAAGGGGGGGAGTACGTAACAGTCACACCGAGAGCAAGAATGAGCGGATTTCGGGGTAAAGAAAAGCGATTGGCCTTCCAGCGTGTAAGAAAGTCGGCACTACATTGCTGTGTGCCCCTTTGGACACATTCGTCCCGTTATCAGAATCAGAATACCTTTAGTCCCACAGAGGGGACATGTGCAGCATTACAGCAGGAAAGAGCCACAGACAGCTTAGTGTTGAATATCTTACATGCGTTAAAAAGTACTAAGTTATAATATAATAAACAATATGCTAAAAAAGTACTAAGTTATAATATAATAAACAATATGCTAAAAAAAAGATAAAAAGTTACATAATTTTCAAAAATACAGATAAAAAACAAATCAAATCTACAAATCAAATCCTGTAGCAGTTCTTAGGATTTAGCAGCCCGGTATATATTACAGTTATTAAAGATGGCATATGTATATAAAGTATATATTGCACATAAAGCACATATTGCACATAGTTTGACGGTATTTAACAGCAGCAAGTTACACAATGTTATAATCGGGAGATAAGTTTCCATTCATTTCGGCAAGCCTGGGCAACAACGATTAAAAGATTTCTTGCTCCCAAACCAATTGTGTATTTCATTACAAAAAGCAGTTATACCATACTATGTTTAGGTACTAATGAATTATATCCTCAAAACAAACGCACACTTAAATAACAAAGGAAAATACATAATTTAATAAATCCACAATATGATAACATTTTACAGATTAAAACCAGCCGTCACAACCAGTTTCTGGGGTTTCCATGAAAGCAGAGACGGTTTTCAACCTCTCATTAAGAATCTTTGATGAAAGCTAAGTTTGGGTTTAGCTAATGTATTTATCATTTTACACGAGAGGGTTACAAAACGAAAATAAATCTGTAGCCCCTTCATGCTACACACACATAGCTAGCTACCAGTTGATGTGAGCAAATGTATTGTCACTATGTAATCTGTTGCAACACGTCAGCTAGCTGGGCTTATTTGAATCCTAAATCACAGGTTACCTACTCTTGCCACATCAAAACCCCAGAACATGAACCTGATTGAGGCTTTGAACCGATTAACACTTTTTATTTTCCTCCCTACTCTGAGATCGTGAGGCTTTTCATGCTTTCTCATGGACCTGTAACAGCTAGCCCTGATGCTCACTCTCCCTGAAGATAGATCTTTATTTGAAACTGTGGGGAATTGGATATCATTCATGTTATCCAAAAAAACATAATAGTACATCATTAAAACGCTTTACACTGTATCAAGACTGTACATTTGTCAAAGTTAGCCAGTAACTACAGCTTTGTTTGTCACTTACAGTGGCGTTTTTATATGTACAAAAGTGGTGGGGCACAAAAAACGTAGATGTCTATAGCTTCTGCAGTGAGGTTCATGGCTGGTGAGGCTCTGACTCTTCAGGTTTACAAATATTATATTTTGACCTAAATCAAAATATAATATTATTTTCAAAAGCTTTTTTTGTCTGATGCTTCAATTAATTTTAAACAGACAGTTCAACAAAAGGATACCCAAAAAATGTAATTTTATCATTTAAATATTGAATTGTTCTCTCTTAGTAAGATCCCATTTTCAATAAAATTGCAGTCTTACCTTGACTTGAAGATGAAGTCCATTTGCCTATCCTTCTGGACAAAAATCTCTATTACTTTTTTGTAAAAGTCCTCCTTATGTTCTTGTAGTTTCAAAAGTCTATCATAAATCTAATCTAATCAATAGATTTATTATTCAAAAATTATAAAAGTAGGGTAGACATGTGGATATTATCCGGCTGAACAAAACGTGCATTTATCTAATAGCTATGTTTCCCACAGACCTTATTTGGAGCTATTTTCTAAAATCCTATGGAGAAATCTCATTGCTTTTTTGTCGAGGGAAGCCATGCGCAGCTTACTTCCGGGTTTTAGGACTCCTCACTGCAGCTCTCTCGTCTCCTCTTCACACACCACACTTTTCGCGGCACACGTACTTACAGCCAATCAGCTCTGAATGATGTGAGATGACGTATGGTGGGGATGGCAGCTCTATGCCCCTATGGTCATTATTTTTTTGCCACACACATTAAATAGGAAAAGATTCTGAGCATGCGCAGTGTAGTTTTTACAGTCACCGTTCACTTAGACAGAGAGAGGGAGGGGCAGGATTGGGTTTTGTCCCACATGGCTCTAAACAGCTCAATAGGCACACACTGTAGACACTAATTAGAAGAACACAGACTAAAACAGCAATGTACAGACACATCAGATGATTAAACATGATCTTAAAATATATTTTATATATTTTTTAATTTATTTTTTGCATTTTGTTGTAATCATTATTTTTAATACTTTCTGCTGACACTAGGTGGGGCTGTGCCTGCCCCTAATGACCAGTCGCCACTGGTCACTTACCTTCATAATTGTCGACGTAGCTGGGTATGTAGCTACATCTTGAACCCCTTTCCTCTTTTGCTCGTAACCTTCGGTAGGTCTTGGAGACATCGAGTGCAAAATAGTGTCTATATAATATATATACGCTATCTCTCTCGCTATCTATTGCTATCTATACGCTATCTATCGCTCTTCCCTCTACCGCTCTACTGTAGACCGGAAGTTTACAACCGCACACTCAATTAACCGGAAGTTGATAGACGCCATCTTGTGCAACTAGCCCATTCCTCCATCGTGTGACTGAATAATACCCTCTCTTGTATATAAAGCATGTGAAGGACACTATTCGGTGAACTATTTGTCCCATATGCTCTGTATGTGATGACTACTTCCATTCTTGCAAGGATAATAAATACATGTATCCTGATAATGAAGCTCAAGCCGGTGACGAGTGATATTTTCCTAACAGTCTCACACTCTCAGCCTTCTCCTTCTTACTCACGTCATTCTGCTGTTTTTTAACATAGTTCTGATTTAAGACGCAGGATTGAGCCCTGCTGTGCGTAGACATTTTGCCAATGGCAGCTCTATATCTATTATGTCTAGTGGGCTTTACTTGACAAAGCCCATTAACACACTCGGCAGGTAATTTCACCTTGTTTCCCCCGGAACAAACAGACGTGCCTGAATTGTGTGATCAGTAACCCTAAGAAATGATTTAATAGATGTCAAATCTGGGGTCAATTGTCTCTTTAACCCATCAGCCTCAACAGTGGAAGTAATAACAGGTATATGCAGGGCACTTCTCAAGTGTAAAACTCTTGAAATCAAAGCTGTCTTTATCCTCGAAGGCTTCAACAAAGAGCCTTATTATGCTGCCAATCTCAGGTCGTGCCTTTCCATAAGTGCTGATGCTCTCTCACCCTGCAGCCTTCTGATTGATGTGCCTTTGTTTCTATGCTTTGAGATGAAAATAAAAAGACAGCAGAATTGAAGTTAAAAAAAATAGCCAGTGTAGACCACTAGCGAGATAACATCATAGGGATTTGTCTTCAGCACAGTGGTGATGTAATTGAGGTTAACAGTAAAGTGCTAGCTAGGGATAACTCATGAACCAAACTTAAAATACGTGACCATGGGGCTAAACATTGTAAAGTTGTTTCCTTTAGATGCATTAAAATCAGAATCAAAATCAATTATATAAATTATATTATGCTTATTGGTTTTCAAAGCAAACATGTCTGGACTGAAGGGGTTTTCCCCTGCTTCCTGTTTTCAAAACAGCTGTTGTGTGTCAGTGCATCCACTTCTCACTCTCTTTTGCTAACACTGGCTTTAGGCTATGAGCCAACCTGATCTCACCAGAATGCGTGACTCCACCACGACTCCTTAACACCACATTGCGTGGTGGAGTCACGCATTATGTTACATTTACGTGTCGGCACCACGCAAAAAAAAAAAAATGTAAAGTGAATGAGGCTCTTTTGTCGTGGTGCACACACGCATTTCTACGTCCCGCAGTGAGCTTTTATTCTATAAAACGTTTTTAAAATCTACTATATAGCTTGTAGTAACTCACGGGAGGCTTCTTTTATTTTATTTGTATTCATAATAATTTTTATTTTTCGTCAGAATGTAAAAATTACATTAGTTACGAATTTTTGTTCTCAAAAAACAGTGCATTGTGTGTAATACAACTGTGATTTTTTTTGATTAAATTAGTTACTTTTTTAAGGAAGGCCAGAGCTTCAGCTGTGTCAATAGATTGTTCCCTTTAGTTAACGTTATTTAAAAGATAATGATCATGTCCCCTTTATTGTATTACGAGCGTCCATTCCCATTGGATAATGGAGAATTTTACACCCGGAAGTAAGTATTCTCCTTACTGTCGATTGATTTTACAGTGATATCTGCACTACTCATCGACTAAAAAACACCAAATTATCCTTGTTAATTACACAACATTGATTGGTTTAAATTGTGTACAATGCTTTTGTATTTTTCCCCTTCGATTCGGAGAAACGAATATTTGTTCGGAGTTTTTGGATGGCAGAAGACACTACACTACCCAGAATCCTCAGCTATCGTTTGGGACTACACCATGTGCTTAGCTTGACAAACCCCGTGATCAGTCCCCAAGCTCTGTGATTGGATGTTGGAGTGGCAGTGCGCGAAGTTTACACGGAGCGTCAAAAAGCACCTTGAAATGGAATGAAACCCATCGACGGCACACTATTCAAAACAGGAATCGAACGTGTCCTATCCCCCCCCCCTTAGGTCGCAGGCTCCTCCAACAGTGCAACACAATAAAACAGATACACAGAAAAAATAGTGAAATAGTGCAATAAGAGTCTATATACAAGTGATTGGTATCTTTTTATTTTTTTATTTAACCAGATAAAAGCATTGAGATACAATCTCATTTTCAATGCTGACCTGGCCAAGAAGGCAGCAACGTTACACATAACACATAACACACATATAAAAGAGAACATAACTAAGAAAACAAAAGACAAAAAAGCAGTCACTACATTGTGAATATGATATATTAGATAAATAATTTCTAAGTAGCAGCCAGATGAATGTTATGGATGTTGTTTCTAAGTTCAGGTGTTTAATAGTCTTCTGGCCTGTGGGATGAAGCTGTCCCTGAGTCTGGTGGTTTTAGTCCGGATGCTGCGGTACCGCCTGCCAGACGGCAGCAGACAGAACAGTTTGTGGCTGGGGTGATGGGGGTCTTTTATCATCCTGAGGGCTTTCTTTAAGGTTAACGTGGTGTTTTTACTCCACTACATTTATTTTAGTTACTTTACAGATTTGGATTAATGATGTGAAATATAAACAACCCTTAAATCAGACTTTAGTTACACCTGAGTAAAATTCAGTGAAGGTGATTGTCAAGTGCCAACAATCAGGAGAGATATTTGATAGTTGGTGCTTGAGAAGACTAAACATTTATCTGCAGATCCGTATAAAGCATATTCATTACTCGTTATTCTCTAATCGTTCATTAAAGACTGTATATAATTGATATTTTGCACATCCCTTTCAAGATTTTCAAAGGTTTATTGACATATCATATACACAACTACGGTGTAGTTATGCAATGAATGCAAAACTTGGGTCACAGGTTCCTCAACAGTGCATTACAAGACATCTATCAATATGTGTATACCTCCACCATTAAACTGTCATATTCTGCCCATTTATTATTCTATCTAACATCTTATAAGAGTATAATAAATATGTATAATATCGGTTAAAATAAGTGCTTCAACATAGTTAACATTGCAGGAAAGTTGATTGTCAATTTCCAAAACAAACCATGCAATATATATTAGACGTTAAGTACTTTGTCAGGCTTAATAAGTATCTGTAGATAGATACCCCCAAAGCTTTTTTCTTATTTAAAAGAAGACCTTAGCCTAAAGTATTCTTTAATGTTTAAATAAAGCCTTATTAGTTTGTCTGTTTTGCACATCCTCCTATCAGGCACTAAACTGTTTTTATTGTAGATATTATTTACAGTATCTTCTTGATATTTTCTATTCTATATTTATATCATTGACCTTCTACTTTCCCACTATTTTGTATGTACTCTTAATATTTAAATGTTTTCATCAAATATAACACATTCAAAAGTGCTTTACAAAAATGAAAGACATTAAGAAAAAGGCATTTTAAACAGTCATTAAAAAGCAACATAATCTACCTGCATTGCAATTACTCCAAACGTGTAATAACGTGCTTTAACCAGTAGGAGGTGCGGGTTAAAAAACTGTCAAGTTTAAAGTGTTAACAAAATAAAATATACTGCTGTTTCTGGTTTAGTTTACGACGGATATATTTTGTTATTGTTTTGATATTTGTAACACAAAAGCGATGGAAAAACCCCACAGCAACACAGAAAATATGGTCTTAACATGACCCAGCGGTCTAGTAGTTAATAAAAAACAATAATATCAAAACAGATTATTACTACTAACTTTATTGTGAAATTAAAACAGAACTTGGTGTTTTTTAGTCGATGAGTAGTGCAGATATCACTGTAAAATCACTCGACAGTAAGGAGAATACTTACTTCCGGGTGTAAAATTCTCCGTTATCCAATGGGAATGGACGCTCGTAATACAATAAAGGGGACATGATCATTATCTTTTAAATAACGTTAACTAAAGGGAACAATCTATTTGACACAGCTGAAGCTCTGGCCTTCCTTAAAAACTAACTAATTTAATAAAAATCACAGTCGTATTACACACAATGCACTGTTTTTTGAGAACAACAATTCGTAACTAATGTAATTTTTTACATTCTGACGAAAAATAAAGATGATTATGAATACAAATAAAATAAAAGAAGCCTCCTGTGAGTTACTACAAGATATAAAGTAGATTTGTATAACGTTTTATAGAATAAAAGCTCACTGCGGGACTTTGTAGAAATGCGTGTGTGCACCACGACAAAAGAGCCTCATTCACTTTACATTGGGTTTTTTTGCGTGGTGCCGACACGTAAATGTAGCAGAATGCGTGACTCCACCACGCAATGCGGTGTTAAGGAGTCGTGGTGGAGTCACGCATTCTGGTGAGATCAGGTTGTATGAGCACACACTTGACTTTCTGTACATTTTTAATCACCGACTTATTGAATGTTGACAAATGTGTTTTTTTAATGAAATACTACATTTAAAAAATAAATCAGCAGGAGAGCTCAGGCTAGCTGTTAGCGGTTAGCATTTAGCGGCTAACGGTTAGCGGCTAGCGGTTAGCAGCTGTTGTGATGTGTTTTTGACTTTTCAATAACATGCACTCAAACTCTGTTCTGCTATAATGTTTAATGGGCTGAGATAAATCAAATTGTTGCCATGTGTTTGTCGAAAATCTATCTTCTGAAGAGAGTTTTTTTAGTTTAGAGTTGTTGGAAGGAGATGTTTTTACAGAAATATAGAATAGATGATGGAGAGGGAATTATGATCTGTCACATTTCTGAACCAAAAACAATATTCAAACAGTTATAAAGGACGTTTTGTTCTGTGTTTTTGCAGTTGTATCGAGACTGTCACAAAACTAGGGATTATGACAGCCCTTCATTTTGAAAGCTTATGGAGAGTGTAGGTGCCAGAAATAGCCACATACAGTTGCAAGAAAAAGTGAACCCTTTGGAATTACCTGGATTTCTGCATAAATTGGTCATAAAATGTGTTCTGATCTTCATCTAAGTCACAACAATAGACAAACACAGTCTGCTTAAACTAATACCACACAAACAATTATATGTTTTCATGTTTTTATTGAACACACCATGTAAACATTCACAGTGCAGGGTGGAAAAAGTATGTGAACCCCTAGGCCAGGGGTGCCCACACTTTTTTGGCTGGTGAGCTACTTTTGAAATGACCAGCTCACCGAGGTCTACCAACCAAAAATAAAATCCCAAATTGCAAGGGTTGCTGAATAACACGTTTTATTTATACATGGGATAATAGGGCTGCAACAAACGACTAATTTGATAATCGATTAATGAAACGATTAATCGACTATTCGGACTATTACTGTATGCCTTGCACAATTTCTCAAACGCTCTTATTTAGCCATCAACTTTTAGATTTAGCTTGAGGTTGTTTTAGGCATGTGGAAACTAACAATGAAGACAATAAAGATGAATACTTGATTCAAAAATACATATATTATTAAATTAACTTAACAAATTGTGAACAAAATTAACATTGCTTTTTATTTAAATAAAATAAATAATATTTCACATCAAAAGAAACAACAATGTTTTAACAAATCGTATTAAATAATCTGATGACAGAACTGTAACAGAATAGCTGAAACTTTAACAAAATAAAGAGTAACTCAGTTACCTCTAATCATAAACCCATGTTTGTATAATGGAGTTAACTCCGTGTGTTGCTGCTAGCATACATAACACCTGACGTGGAGACATTACTCGTGGATGGAGCTACAGAGCCGCTAGAGAGACAATCGAACCGGGTGCATTCCTCCGTCTGAATGTGGTGCACTTTTGCTAAATGTTTAGACAAATTGCTCGTGTTACCGCCCTCACATGCTGAACTCTCTTGGCAAGGAGCATTGTCCACCTCAAGACGGGTAACATTTAACCACACCTTGGAGCGCTTCTCTCCGCCATCTCCTCCGTGTGTTGCTGCATGTAGCAGCTGAGTGTGTGTAAACTGCCCCGCCCCCTCGCACACAGACGGGAGAGAGAGATCTCGTATGGATTGGAAAGGTCGAAAATACACCGACCATAGACGCATTTGTTTGTCTTTGTGCATGTTAGAAACGAGTTGGCGACACTAAGACTGCAAGATAATGTTTTTGTAGCAATAATACATGACCTTTCTCTTTCTCAACTCGCTACTCGGAGGGAAGTCGCTGTCATATGCCTTGTGAACACTCCGATAATGCCTCTCCACGTTACCTTTCTTTAGCAGAGCGACGCTTGCTTTACAAATAAGGCTTTGAATGTGACATCATAACAAAATATTCTTCCTCCCATTCTGGGTGGAAGTGGTATGTCTTTAGCTTTTTTCTCGGTCCCGCACTCATTTTGTTGTTTGTCTCTTGTTTGTCTCTTTAACTTAATTTGAGTTTTCCCGGCACTTGACTGATCTTGTATCGCTTTGCATTCTGGGTTAACAGACTGGAAAGCGATAGGTCGCTTTTTCTGTCAATCAAGTAAACTCCTGAATTAAGTGGCAGGGAGGCCAAGGGAGGAGGGATCAAAACCTGTTTTGTCTATTTTAATGGAGCTGGATTTTTTTTTGTATCAATGACTCGCGATCTACCAGCAATGCTGGTAGATATATCAACGTATACTGGGCACCTCTGCCCTAGGCTAAAGACTTCTTCAAGAGCTAATTGGAGTCAGGAGTCAGCCAACCTGGAGTCCAATCAATGAGACGAGATTGGAGGTGTTGGTTAAAGCTGCCCTGCCCTATAACAAATACACACCAGTTTTGAATTTGCTATTCTTAAGAAGCATTGCCAGATGTGAACCATGCCTCGCACAAAAGAGCTCTCAGAAGACCTACGATTAAGAATTGTTGACTTGCATAAAGCTGTAAAGGGTTACAAAAGTATCTCTAAAAGCCTTGATGTTCATCAGTTTAAGACAAATTGTCTATAAATGGAGAAAGTTCAGCACTGTTGCTACTCTCCCTAGGAGTGGCCGTCCTGTAAAGATGACTGCAAGAGCACAGCGCAGAATGCTCAATGAGGTGAAGAAGAATCCTAGAGTGTCAGCTAGAGACTTAAAGAAATCTCTGGCACATGCTAACATCTCTGTTGACGAATCTACGATACGTAAAACACTGAACAAGAATGGAGTTCATGGGAGGACACCACGGAGGAAGCCACTGCTGTCCAGAAAAAACATTGCTGCACGTTTGAAGTTTACAAAAGAGCACCTGGATGTTCCACAGCACTACTGGCAAAATATTCTTTGGACAGATGAAACCAAAGTTGAGTTGTTTGGAAGGAACACACAACGCTATGTGTGGAGAATCCAAAGGGTTCACATACTTTTTCTTGCAACTGTACATACAAGCATCACTGTTTTTTACAGATTTTCACAAAAAGATTGCTATTTCAACCACAAAAGTCTAAACCAATTTCCCCTCATATTCCCTGCGCGCCCTAAAATTGTTATTTTTCTGCAGCATAAGGACTTTGTTTACTGCTGTTAAAGAAAAAATTAGGTCCTCTTGTGATGTTGACAGCTTCCAGAATAGAAACTGAAGAGAAAAATGAGGAGGAAACACAAACGAGCTGCTGGTTTAGCAATTAAGTTCAAAACAACAACACAACAACTGCCCAAAATGTACCCCGGACGTTCTTTTCCTCATAAATACAGTTATATTTCCAGTTAGCCTTATTTAATGAACACTAAAATAATGAGCCCTAGTTACTCTTTATGCATATTCACCCTCTTTCAACTCAAAATAAGTAAGAGTGTTGCTTGTGCACTGTTATAGCACCTATTTTCACCATCACTGCACATTAAAGTGGCCCATAAGCTGTATCTGATCCCAACAGAGTCAACATGAGTTTTCTCTCCTCCTGCAGTTTCAAGTGGTCGATTAGCATACTAGGCTCAGTTCCCTCTGGCAGGCCAGCTCCACACAGTGACATATCATCTCTCTTCTGTGCCCATTTTATTCCCCGCACACTGTGAAGCCCTCCCTCCAGCAGCCTGCAGTAAACCCCTTGCCCCCAGCATCAACCCCTCATATGTGTCCGGAAAATCTGTGACATCCAATTCCTTTCACTGTTGGACATATTTACCCACTTCCTTTAAGAAGCAATGCAGTGTCCCTCACTAATGGTGCGTTTCCACTGCAGGCCTCGCTCGGCCTCGCTCGGTTTGGTTAGGCCTTATTAGGCCCGGCTCACTTTAATGCTGCGTTTCCATTACAGTTTAGGAACTGGGGCAGTTACTATAGTAACGCAGTGTAGGCGGAGCCGTGACGTCATCTTCAATGAGAGCCCCAGAAAAACAACACAGCCGTTAGCTCTTAGCACTCAGAGCTCACAGCTCCTCATATCTGTTCAGAAACTTGACAAAAGTTAAACAACTACAAACCACAGACTGCCTGTGTCATGGAGAATACAGTCGCTGGTTTATTTATGTCTGTATAGGCCGTTGTTGTGAGTGTGGACGGTCGAAGCATATATAACGTTAACTTAGCCAAGCTACATTTAGAAAACACGCATTTTAAAAGGGTTTTTCGCCTGCCGTCTGTCTGCAGACTTGTCAACGCATTAATTCATGGTTTTTACTAACCGGTATCAGTATGTTGTTACTTCGGCATCATTTTGAAACGTGTATTACAATTAAATCACGGTCAAATATGTTCATCTTGTTGTAGTTGTAGCCCCCTTGCCAGCGATTCTCTCTAGTTTAGCATACTCAGCCCGACTCAGCCTGGTTGTTCCTGGCCCTAGAACCACGATTTAGTCGGGCCAGAAAAAAGGTGAAAAAGTAGCCCCGGGCCAAAACTAGGCCAAGTGTAAACGCAACCAAAAACGGGCTCCGCACGGCTCGGCACGCTTAAAGCGAGCTACCCGCTGCAGTGGAAACGCACCATTAGTCTCCTTTGTTCATCTTATTGCAGTCTTTCTCCTTGGCAATCCTTCCTAAAGGTCACCTATTGTGCAAAATCCACTTTTTCATGTCTTTTCTACATCAACATGTGTCCCCTCTGTGGAAAGAGATTCTGAAAGTTTCAGGAAAAAAGATTCTCTCTCTTTTTGTCCTAATCCATTTATATAAAAACCTGTCTGAAAATGAGCTGATCAGATTTTGGCCACTTTATGATGTCATAACGATTTTTTGGCTTGTGTAACCATTAGCCAATCACAACCAAGGTAACCCCCGCCCACCTTATAACCTGAATCTCCTCCTAGAGCACCAATGTGTTATTTTTAACCAAATCTCTCTCAGAGGGGCGTGGGGAGGGGCTCCTTATTTTCATCTAAAATAACAGACAGAGAATCAGCACTTTTGAAACAGGGCTGAAACAGAGGGGATTATGGGATGTTGCAATGATCTGTTTGGTGTTTGGAGCCAAACACTTCAGAGACATGTTTTGTATACATCTGAGACCTATAATAAAGTAATGAAAAACAGTATAATAGGGGACCTTTAATTTATCCTCTTTTAAGTCTGAGCTGGTAAAAAAAAAGAAAAAAAGAATCCTGATATAGCTTATTGTGCCAACTCGAGGGTCGTTTGTTAAAAACACATTTAGAAACATTAAGAGCTCTATTGAGTGACATTATCCCTCATTATGGTGGACATTGCCAGCGTGATATATTCTAAAACAACGCCGTAATTGTGTTTTTTAATATTTGACGATCAGCTCTGGGTCGTTGACACCACTAAGCATGCTCACGGGTTAGATTAAGCTGCTGAGAGGCATCAACTATATTTGTTATGTTCATCACTGTTAAGCAAAATATCCCCATTATGCAACGGTATCGCTCTTTTATGTGTTTTTAATAGTTTTTGCAGGATAATTGAGCAGTAAACCATAGAGGCAGAGGCAGTATTAGACGTTGTATACACAGACTTGTTAGTGGGCTTAATTCATTGTTAGTCGTGGTCTTTTCACAGGATTTTTTGATAATGATAAAACAATAAAATAATGCCAGCCTAATCCTTTAATCTTTTCTGTGTGTGTGCATCTGTGGAGGAGATAAAAAGAGAAGGAGAGGTAGAGCTGTTTGTGCCTGCTTGTTAATGCATACTGTGTGTGTGTGTGTGTGTGTGTGTGTGTGTGTGTGTGTGTGTGTGTGTGTGTGTGTGTGTGTGTGTGCTTGTGCACTACAGTATGTGTGTACTCCCATTTCCACACTGCTGGCGCCTTAATGCACTTTAATCCCTTTAGTCTTCCCTTAAAGTTTGCTCGGATTTGCATATATCCAATTAAACATGTGAACAGCAGCAGCTTCTGTGGATCTGTGAAGAGCGGAGTCACTCCTTCTGCACTCAGCCACTGTAATACATCTGCTCTCACAGTAATGCACGTCAGCATGAGAGGCCATAACGGCTATTATTCAAACTTAAAAGCTCACACATACTAGTGAGATGCACGTAATTCATTGTACACCCCACATGTGATTGGAATATCACATAACTTCACATTTGTATGTTTATTTCAGTGTTTTTTTGTCATACCAGCACATTGTGATTCTTTTGATAGTGATGTCAGTCGGATGCACCACATTGGCCCATATAGACATTTAAAAAAATTGATGGATTGGCAGATCATTTGTTGCAGATATTGAAGGTTCCCCTTGTGAAGGGAATTGTAAAAACCTTATTGATACCTCAACTTTTGGTCATAACATAAAAACTTGCTCTAAATGTCTCTACTTTATGACCAAATATCTGCTAAATTAGTGACATTTCTATCAGCCTCATGCTGTACTTTTGTGCTTAATGCTAACAATTATTATCATGCTAATGAGCTTAACAGGGATGGTGAATAGTGTACAAATTATACCTACTTAACATCAGCATGTTAGCCTTGTCATTGTGTGATAATGTAAAAAGTAAGTTTAAAATATGGAATATCCATAATGTAAAATAAAAAATCCTGATCGTATATCTGCTATATCACCAATTCAATGTTTTTTAATAGAGCTTCTTCTGACTTTTCGTCTGACATTTAAAAATGTATGAGTCTCCCTTATGTAAAGCACTTAGTACGTACAGTATAACAAGTTTCTGCATTTGCCTGTATAATGACCTTACTTTGGAAAGTCCCTGGCAGCTGGACTGTACTTTATCCACCTGGCTGCACAAAATCTATAGAGAACAGAAATACAGTTCAAGTGAAGAACACTTGTGTTTGTGTAAGCGCTGAATTGCATGGGTGTACAGTACACCTCTGACTGACGAAGCCGCAGCGCTAAGCACCGTCTGCTGACACGCTCCTGCTCATTATCCCCTCTGCTGTACGGGAGCTGGCCGCTACACCTGTTTCCACGAGGCTGCTGTGCTGACTGAACATGTTCACAGTCCAAAAACAGATCGATACGCTCTTATTTTGTGTGTGTGTGTGTGTGTGTGTGTGTGTGTGTGTGTGTGATATTTGGTTTCTGAGCCAGGTAGCGAGAGTTACAGCATGTTGAAGGTCATAGGTCTAGGATTACTGCTGCAAAAACACTTTCATGAAGTGCTGGGTGCAGTTTGACAACAATAAAGGTTTCATATTTTCCAAATAGAGGACAGTCTTTTCTCTACTTCTGTAGAAATTTAAGCATCTCTGTATAAATAGGCTTTCATTGCTACTGGTTTGCTTTCTTTATATGAAGCTGTGATTCATATTCAAACAGAAGCCTTGACAGTGCTCTTTTTTTATACAAGCTCTTTTTTTAATATCCCATCCATATTATATTGAGAGAAATTGGTGTTCTCATTCATAACACTCCGTTCGATGTCTCACTATGGGATGCGCCTCAACGCGTATGCAAACAGAAGCATCAATCTCATTACGCCAATCCTGATTGGCTGGTGATCTTGACGTCTACGTCAGGGAATCCACCCACCCTTTAAGTAGCTTGCGCTATGTCGCAGCGTCATTCAAACACCTCTTCTCGCTTCAGAGCACATCTCGAATATCAGTAGCCGGGCTAGCTTAACGGTCCACAGACTGAACCCAAGCTAACATTCGGTCGACGGGCGCTTGCCGGTTACTTTTTTGCTTTGCAGAAGAATTGAACAAATATTAACACACCAGTTAATATTGTAATCTGCCCGGCCGTTTTTTCTTTCGAAATAACGGTAAGGTTTGATTTTTTCTTCAAACAGTAACATACCTGTTGCTAGTTTATCCCTCCGCGCCGACACCACGGCGAGCGAGGACGGACTCTTCTCTCCCTCACACCAGAGGAGACGGAGATAAGAAAGATATTAACACACCAGTTAATATTTTTTGGAGAAACACTAAGAAACTGTATGTCCTTTTGGTGTCCAAGTGTACAATAGCTGCAGTTATGTAAGCATCTCCATGTATGTTCTATTGATGTTATGTATGAAAAAATAAATAAATATATATATATATATCTTTTTTTTTTTTGGAGAAAAATCTACCCCGTTGTTTTTTCCTTTAGGAATAACGATAAGGTTGGATTTCTTTCATATCTGTTACTAGCTTGTCCCTCCGCGCCGAGACCCCGGCAAACGAGGATGGACCCTTCTCTCCCTCACACCAGAGGAGTCGGAGGCTCGGCTCGGAGGCTCGGCTCGGAGGCTGCGGGTTTAAGATCTCGAGCACGGACTCACACCAGGTCTGCTCGTCCTGCCTTGGGCTGGAACACGCCCAGGAAGCTATCGATACCCCCGGTTCGTGCGGGCATTGTGCCCGCTTCACCATCAAGAGCCTCCGCCGACGGCTAGCGCGCCAAGCTAGCCTGTCGGGAGAGGACCCCTTCATGTCCGTTGATTCGCCGGCCGGCAATCGGGACATGGTGGCGACCGCCGCGGAGATTGAGCCCCGCGCTGTGTCAGGCTGGGGCTCAACAACGGCGGTAGCCGCGGAATCGGAGCCCCGCGCCGTGTCAGGCTGGGGCCCGGTGGCGGCAAGAGCCGCGAGAGCGGAGCCCCGCGCTTTGTCAAGCTGGGGCTCCCAACTGGACCTCACCGTGGTTCCACCCGCGGAGGATGTCCTACAGCTGGATTATATGGAGGAGGATGAAGAGGATGCCTCTGAGTTCCTCTTATCCGACTCGGATGAGCATGAAGATGACATCTTCGTTTCATCTGCCCAGGCTGCCAAGCCGGAGGCGATGTCCGCTCCCCCGGGCGAAAGCACACCAGCTTCGCCCTGCCTCAGTATGGACTTGCAGGCCGTGTGCCAACGCGCTGCGTCCAGGCTGGACATCCCCTGGCCTGAAGTGGCCAAGGAGACCTCCAGATCTCGCTATGAGGGGAAGAACTTGCCCCAAGCAGCGAGGATGAGGAAGCAGCTTCTCCCAGTCTTTCCAGAGATGCTGGACGAGGTGTCGGTCTCGTGGAGAGACCGCCCTTTCCGCAACAAGGCCCCAATCCAGGGTGCCTCCTCTTTGGACTGTGACGGCATGGAGAAGCTCGGCCTGCTCCGCATGCCGCCCATGGAGCCGCTGGTGGCAGCCCACCTCCAACCGCGGCTGGCTTCGGCACCAAGCAGGAACCCCACGCTACCGGCAAAGGCAGACCGCTTCCAGTCAGCAATGACCGAACAAGCCTATAAAGCCGCAGCTTTGTCCACCAGGGCGCTCAACGTCTCCTCGCTGCTGACCGCTTACCAGGCGGAGCTCTGCGAGGACATGACGGTCAAACCTGAGCCTGCCGTGTGGGACGAAATCGCAGCGATCACGGACATTTTCCTCCGTGTGCAGCGCTGTGCAGTCCAAGCCACGGGCAAAGCACTGGGGATAATGGTGGTACAGGAGAGAGCCAGGTGGCTTACCCTGACGAACCTTCCAGACCGGGAAAAAGAGGACGTCTTGGACATGCCTATTGTTCCCGAGGGCATATTTGGCTCCGCTCTAGCTTCGATGCAGCAGCGGTGTGAATACAAAAAGAAGGAGGATGAGGCTCTCCAGCTTTGTCTTCCCCGAAGGGTCCAGCCGCCGCCTTCAACGGCCCCGCGGCAGTCTTTCGCTCAGGCTGCCTCACGTCCTGCCCGTTTCAAGATCCCGAAACAGCAGAGGCCACAGCCCGCCCCGGGTCCCCAGCCCAGACACGAGGCGAGGACGGGCTGGCCAAGAAAGTCTCCGGTTCCGGCAGCAGCCGCTCAGACACAGCCGGCCCAGACTTTCAGCCACCAGACGAAGAAGAAGAAGAGGGCGGCCTGACAGCCTCCTCTCCTCTCCTCGATAAAAGAACTGGAAGTTCCCTGTTCTCCAGCTCCAGAACACGTTCCAGTGTTAGATGCTCATGTGTTTCCGGGGTGCAACCATGCCCCCATCTTCCCGCCGCCTCGAGTGATGTCAGAACGTCATCCTCAAGTTCGCGCCATGAGGGAAATGGACTTAACATCAACGACAGCAAGCTCCGCTGCTCGTTTAAGTCACACAAACACATGTCATCAATATTGTCTTTTAATAAATCATTTTCCACTGTCGTTTCCAGGCTTAAAGCCAAGTCAATACAAATGAAAAGAAAGACAATAAAAACAATAAACAGTCTGACGTCTACCCCCCTTCTAAGAGTGGCTGCTACCTCTCTCAGAAGGCGGACGATGGACGGGGCTGTGAAGGCATCACCGCCACGCGCATGCGCAGTGTCGACCGGGGTTGTCAACCTGGGGTACCACCGTGTTCAGACACTAGAGGGCCCCATAACACAACAAATAAAGACACAGAGGGCAGACTGCAGGGATGTGACATCTCCGCTCGCTTTGAGAAGCGAAAAATGGAGGATGCTCACAGATTCTGCTTGGGTTTTCAAGACAATAACACGGGGTTACAGACTCCAATTCGCTGTCACCCCCCCTCACTTTTCGGGCATTCTGCATTCGCAAGCCCGGGGAGAGTCGGCCCATATTCTAGAGCAAGAGATCCTCTCGCTACTAGACAAGAAGGCTATATCTATAATACCCTCCGAACAGAGTCAGAGCGGATTTATTCCAAGTATTTCCTCGTTCCCAAACGCGGAGGGAACGGGATTCGGCCTATACTAGATTTGAGGGCTCTGAACAAATTTCTCAAAAGATACAAATTCAGAATGCTCACTCACACATCTCTGTTGCGTCTCGTGCGCCAAAACGATTGGTTCACATCAGTCGACCTGAAAGACGCGTATTTCCACATCCCAGTATATTATCCACACAGGAAATATCTAAGGTTCGCCTTTCAGGGTGTCTGTTACGAGTACAGAGTACTTCCCTTCGGTCTGTCTCTCAGCCCACGAGTGTTTGTACGGTGTACGGAAGCCGCGATAGCCCCGTTAAGACAACAGGGTATTTGCCTGGCAACTTATCTGGACGATTGGCTCCTTCTCGCACAGTCGGAGCAAGAGGCTATTACGCAGACGAATGTCCTCGTAAAATACCTGCTCGACCTTGGTTTCGTAATAAACACAGAAAAGAGCATGTTGTCCCCAGCCCAGACTGTACTCTTCCTGGGCCTACGCCTGAATTCGGTGCCCTTTACAGCCCGCCTGTCAGCAGAGAGAGTGAAAGCCTTCAGGGCTTGCCTCGCTCATTTTCAGCCACGCAAATATGTTCTCTTCAGATCATGTCTGCGGTTACTGGGGCTCATGGCGACAGCCGTCCTGGTGGTACGACTGGGATGCTTACACATGAGGGAGTTTCAGCGCTGGGTAGCTGCCCTCAGATTGGACCCTGTGCGTCATGGCGCACGGAGAGTGATGGTCACTATGAAATGCGTAATGGCACTGCGCCACTGGCTGCACCCAACTTTTCTAGTACGGGGCGTGCCTATGGGTGCTGTCCTATCGCGGAAGGTGGTCACCACAGACGCATGTCTGACGGGCTGGGGGGGTATATACGAAGGTCGACCTGTGAGGGGTCTCTGGAGCAGAGACCTCCAACGGTCACACATACATTATCTGGAGCTTTTAGCGGTGTTCCTCACCCTGAAACGCTTTCTGCCTTTTCTCAGAGGACATCACGTCCTCGTGAGGACAGACAACATGACCACAATATCGTATATACTGTAAACCGCCAAGGGGGTTTGCGTTCTCTCCAGTTACACATGCTGGCACACAAACTGATCTTATGGAGCTGCGGACGTCTCCTCTCTCTGAGAGCGATGCACGTACCAGGAGTGATGAACCTCGGGCAGATCTGCTGTCCAGAGGTGCACCACTATATGCAGACTGGACTCTACATCCAATAATTGTGAGTCAGCTGTGGGTGCGGTGGATCTGTTCACATCAAAAGAAAACGCTCAATGTCAGCTGTTCTTTTCAATGCGCGATTTAAACGTACCGTTAGGCGTGGACGCGCTCGCGCACGTTTGGCCTCCGGTCCTTCTGTACGCGTTCCCACCCCTGGCTCTGATACCCCCAACTCTGGCCAGAGTGAGAGAACAACGCCACACACTGATCCTAATAGCTCCACACTGGCCTGCAATGTACTGGCTGGCGGAGATATATCAGCTGCTGGGCGGGCAGCCGTGGCAGCTCCCGCTACGCAGGGACATACTGTCTCAGGCGGGGGGGACGATTTTTCACCCACACCCAGAGCGCTTGGCACTATGGGCCTGGCCCGTGAGTGGTATAACCTGAATACAGTGGGACTCCCTCAGAAGGTGATAAACACTATTCAGAGTGCAAGAGCTTCCTCCACCAGGTCCCTCTATGACTGTAAGTGGAGGGTGTTTGAGGAGTGGTGCCTTCAAAAAGGACACATCTCTTTTCAATGTCCTGTCGGGGTGATTCTATCATTTCTACAGGACCTGATTGATAAACACAGAGCTTTCTCTACGATCAAAGTGTACCTGGCTGCTATTGCTGCATGCCATGTGGGCTTGAGGAAAGACGGCTAGCCAACATCCCTTGGTCTTCCGTTTTATGAAAGGGGCTTGCACATGTACCCCCATTGACATTGAGGCATTTCCTCCGCCACTGAGGAACAGCGGCTGAATTTGCTGTGCCCAGTCCGTGCCCAGTCCGTGCCCAGTCCGTGCTTTACGCACCTATATGGACAGGTCAAAAGAGTTTCGATGCAATGACCAACTCTTTGTATCCTGGGCTAACCCTCATAAGGGCAAGCCCGTTACCAGGCAACGGCTCTCCCACTGGATTGTGGAAGCGATTGCTCTGGCTTATACGAGTCAGGGTTTGCAGGCACCAACGGGCCTGCATGCTCATTCTACTCGTGGACTGGCTACATCCTGGGCTTTGTTCAAGGGTGTTTCCATCCAAGACATTTGTGCAGCAGCGAGCTGGTCCTCACCGCTCACTTTTGTCCGCTTTTACAGGCAGGCTAGATGTCTCTGCTCCAAGTGTGGCCCCCGCAGTGCTGGGCCCCGTGTTGACACAGGGTTCTACCTGTTAAGTTCTGGTTGTTTTGGTGATTTTCGAGATAAGCATGTCTAGCAATACGGGAGTTTCAATATCCCATAGTGAGACATCGAACGGAGTGTTATGAATGAGAACTATAGGTTACTTACGTAACCCCAGTTCTCAGAGTAACATGAAGTGAGATGTCTCACCAGACGGCCCTTCTTGCTAAGGCGAAGCGAGAAGAGGTGCTTATTTTGAATGACGCTGCGACGTAGCGCAAGCTACTTAAAGGGTGGGTGGATTCCCTGACCCAATCAGGATTGGCGTAATGAGATTGATGCTTCTGTTTGCATACGCGTTGAGGCGCATCCCATAGTGAGACATCTCACTTCATGTTACTCTGAGAACTGGGGTTACGTAAGTAACCTATAGGTTTGATAGCCTTGCTAATGTTAATGTAGCTATAAACTCAACTACATGTCTTCCATATTTATTGTTTCTCTTGTCAACGGCATGGGAAACACAACATCTTATTACTACAGTATTGGGTTCAATGATGACTGACAACCCCCAAACCAGACAATAAAGTATTAGCGACTTGTAAAGCTCACGCTGTGTTATCACCTATTTCACTCTAAATGGAGTCATCATTTCATTATTCTCTATTGAAAGAGACCTAAAACTAACGATTGAGAGTACATTATAATTAGGAAAATGTTAACTGCTCTATAAAACCAAGGGAGAAGTAGGGTAATTGTATCATTGACTTCTATACAATTCAACTTATTTTTGCAACCATTGGAGTCACCTTGGTTAAATAGGAGTTAGATGGCATTAGTGTGTAAATACCCCTTCCTTTGGATAAATCCCTTCCATTAAGACATTGTATCAACAACTCATCTATGCTGCATATACAGTAATGTCCTTAAAGGTATAGCAGTACAAGTGTGTGCTTTTGTTCATGTAATAGTCCCACAGGACTGTATTATTGTACTGTTAACACGTTTTACAAACTCCCTTATGTCAAATTATCCTGGCATCCACTAAACTGCATTTAGTACAGATCTGCACATTCACTTCCTCTCCTTCTGCTCTGCTGTTTTTGTTCTGTGCTGGGGCTCTTAAGAACTGCCGAGGTTTGACAAAGCAACATTTTCTCTTGTAATGAAAACAGACACACTTGATTGGGTTTTTCTGTAACAAAGCGCTACCTTGATCTCAATTGAAAGCCGAGCGCTCTGAAGCTTCGCTGTACTTTGTCATAGCAGACAACAAATTTATATCTCCTGTCTTCCCTGGTTTTGGTACCAGAAGGCTCTTTTGTAACGTCTGTCGTCTGGTTTCTTATTTATGCCTTATTTCTTCAGGCAGCAGATGCTTGATGGCTGATCAAGCCCGTTTGGTTCACTTGCTGCGGACAGAAAAGTAACATGGGAACTTTATTTCAACATCTATTTCACGAGTATTACATTCACACATGAAGAATACTAAGCTAGATTAACACACACATGGCCCTGATGTTATCAATGGCAAAAATGACTGCTACTAACTACATGGTACTTTACATTAACTCTGAGATTTGTATTTGATTATTCAAGTGTGGAAATGATTCACTATACAGTATAAAAATACATAAATATAGTATTAAAAAAAAGTAGTGTCTATAGTTTTTCTTAATTTTTCTAGGAAGCTCTATTTAAACGAGTGTAGCCTCCACCACCTCTCCGACACTTCGCTGTCTTTCTCTCCTCTAATACAGACAGTGAGGGACAGCCAATGTTAACGGCATTCACCCTGTATTAATACAATCCTTTGCATAACCATGAAAATAGACACTCAACTGACTACATTTCATTCAGGTTACTCAGGTAGAGGCTGCATTAAAGAAACAAACACTGGATGGTAACGTTAAGTGAAGAAAGAAATTCAAACGACACAAGGACACCATGATTACAGAGAGCATGTGATATTTATAAATGATTGTTTGTATTTAATGCATTTCAGATCTTTTCACGCTAAATCGAACTACTATAAAGAATCTCTCACATTGGACTTTAAGAATCCCAAGCAATTTTGGACTCAAATTAAATCTATTTTAAATAAATCAGGTAAACATTCTATTAATAAAATAAGAACTGCTGATACAATAATTCATGACCCATTATCCATTGCCCAAATATTTAATCAGCATTTCGCTAATGTATGTTCCACACTACTATCTGACTCCTATTTGACGACTGGTATTTCTAATAGTAACTCATACTGCAACAGTTCTTTCTTTTAAGAAGATTCTACCACACGAAGTTCATAATGCTATCACAGAATTAAAAGTGAATGGCAGTGCAGGACTCGATGGTATAGAAAACAGGTTCATAAAACTGGCGTCCCATATTCTCATGTACCCACTTGCTGATTTGTTCAACCTGTGTTTGTCTACCTGTGAGTTGCCGACTATTTGGAAATGTGCACGCATCATTCCACTGCATAAAGGTGGTGATTTACTTGATACAAATATTTATAGACCAATCTCTATAATCTGTTCTATTTCCAAAGTTTTGGAGAAAATAATTTATAATCAACTGTCACATTATCTCAATACTTATAATATTTTATCTCCGGTTCAATCTGGTTTCAGGCCAAATCACTCCACAACAACGGCCCTACTTAAATTTACGAATGACTTGTACTCTGCTGCAGATGATGGTGAACTCACAAGTGCCATTTTTATTTTTTTATTGACAAAAGCCTTTGATTTCGTTCTTGGATAAACTTCACGGCATTGGCCTTTCTAATAATACAGTGTTATGGTTTAACTCGTACCTTCACAGTAGAAAGCAATGTGTGGTTGTTAATGGAAAATAGTCTGACCTGTTGATCCAACAAAAGGGTGTACCCCAAGGATCAACTCTGGGCCCACTTCTGTTCTCTATTTACATAAATGATTTATCTTCTTGTCTCATTAATTGTTGTACTCACCTTTATGCTGATGACACTGTCATATATACATCCAAATCTGATTTTTCAAAAAATTCAGATCTCTCTTCAATCGGATTTTAATATCTTACAGGACTGGCTATCACACAATAAACTACTGCTTAACAAAACAAAATATTATACCATGGTCTTTGGTACCAGGCAGAAGCTCAAATCCAAACCTAATGTAGTAATAACATGTAAGGATGGCACTTCTCTGCATAAAGTTGATAGCTTTAAATATCTTTGTGTATGGCTAGACTCTGAACTTTCATTTAAACTACATATAAAGCAAGTAATACAAAAAGTCAATTACGGAATCAGTGTTTTACACCGCTCTCGCAATTGTTTTACGCTCAGTGTCCGAAAGAGAATTGCTTCTCAACTCATTCTTCCGATTATGGACTATTGTGATCTTAAATCAGATCTTGCTCCACTCAACATAGCCTACAATAGACTATGCAGATTTGTTCTTGGTTGTCCTTTTCGTACACATCACTGCACAATGTATAACCAACTTAAATGGCCTTCTTTAAATGTAAGAAGCCACACGCGTTGGCTTCAGCTGATATTGAAATGCATTTATCTTAACTATCCCCCTTATTTAAAGCAGTATTTCGTACCCTACTCGTCAAATTATCAAGTTAGACATTCTGTTCAGATTTATTTCTCTGTCCCCTCTGCAAAAAAATGGATTGGCAGAAGAGCGTTCATGTTTAAAGCCCCAACAGACTGGAATACTTACCTGCTGCTATTAGATCTCTTGCATCATTGGGTATATTTAAACATGCATTGTTATCTCACTTTCAACTGGTCTGTACTTGTTATAAATTAAACTGATATTGATGAAACTGATTTGCTCGACTGTCTCTCAAATTATAATGATTGTATGCATTGCTTGAATTTTACTTTGTCTTGTGTGTCATGTTTTGCATGTTGTCTTTTTATTTATGTATGTCTGTAAGTTGTTGCTATTGTCGGGACCCCCTTTAAAACGAGATGGTGCATCTCAAGGGGTTTATCCCAATGAATACAAATGTATATATATATATGTATTTATATTAAATTGATTTAAATGCTTTAATGTAGTGTGCACTGTGTAATCAAGGAAGAAATAATATGGAGGTGTAATTTATGCTCACTGTTATTTTAGTTGGCACACTAAACTTAGCTGAATAAACCCTAATCACAAAGTAGAATTGAGGTTTATGGGAATGTCATTCGTTTTTCCGGGGTTTGTTCATAACACAAAGTATCGAACATACAAATAATTTCATGGGGATAAAATGTAGTATATTCATTTTCTGGGAAACATGATTGTGTGAACTTCATTCAACAGCAATCTATTCAATATGGTCAACCTCACAGTGGAAGGAAATGTCAGGTTCACTAGAGTCAGCAAGATTCATCCTCTGGCGACCATGAATATCTCCACGTAATGTCATGGCCATCACATGCTGAGATATTTAAGTCCCAATTAAAGTAACATCACAGACATTGTTAACCATATATATGTGGCACTCCTGATTAAGCATTCATGCAGTACGTGCTTGGCATGGTCTTATGAAAAACACAGATTTGGCACAAATAATACTTAAACACCACAATCCCTCTGCATCCATCATGACGTGTGGTTACATACAATAAGCTGCGTGCCTCAGATCATATGTGTGTTTTTTGCTTAGCCAAAACAAGTCTTCCCTGTGAAACTGGGGCGACTCCCCGCGGCGAGACATCACTGATGGATTCAGTATTGTTTGGTTAAATGGCTCACCAGGTGCACTGATAGCACTGACATGCTTCACAACGCAACTGGGCTCATTTATTTTATCTGTCTTCAACTCTATCTGTCCTTCTCCTGATAAAACATATAAAAGCACCCACACCCGCCTAGCCTTAGTGAAATTGCAGCTACAGAAAGTCAGGTTGTTTGTGTCTCACTGGATTGTTTTGTGCTTTTTTGTACATTACCATCCATTTATGATTGTGATTGATCTGTCATTGCTGTACAATGGCTTTTGAAAATCTCTCAGGGAGCCTTTTTTCTCTATCCTTTTTACCCCCTAAAGTGTTGTGTGCTTCATCTCTTCTGTGGGATAACGGTGATTGTTTGTTGTATTCCACTGTGCACACCGTTTTGCTCAGTTTGAGGCTAATACGGCATCTGACCTGTCTGCAGGTTTTTGGGCGTCCCTCCTGGAAGAGGAAGCTGCCCTCTCACAGGACCTCTGCCCTTTGACCTCATCTACACCGACTACCATGGCTTGCAGCAGATGAAGCAGCACATGGGTCTGTCGCTGAGGAAGCACAAGTCAGTCCAATGCTCTCTTTCTGTCTTTATATGGGTGTCTTTACACTTTGTACCTCTATTTTAATTAACATGTATTGCTTTGTTCTTCAATGTATCCTTATTGACTGGCTGATGTGACATGCTGGTACACACTTGGATTGTAACCTCACTGTGCATCAGCAAAAAATCTCCATGTTGGGCATTTACACAGTAATCAATCAACAAGGTGCAGGCTTAACCACAACCTCTGCTCTTCATCACACAGGGAAGTGTGAATGAATGATTTACGTGCTACATTGCATGGTTCTGAGTGATAACAAGCTCCTTTCTTTCTGTAAATTCAATTGTTTTGTTCCAGCTTGGCAGCACTGGAGCAGTCACAGTGTGAAAGCAAATCCTTTGTTTTTCTTTATTCAAACAAAGAGAACATATTGTTATGGAAATCTAAAAACCCCAATACTGTAGAGTACAAGTCAGAGTGATCAAATCAAATAAATGGTGAATCAGACAGAGTTGTCTTTCTGGTATTTATTTGAAGCTTCAAATATATATAAATACAATACAATAAATATAGACACAGGTCCCACAGAGTATAGAATAATCTGCGCGAGTGTGCGCAGTTCAATATGGTAGCAAGGCTTATATAGCAGAAAGGGTGAGAAGGTAAGAAATCTCTCTTCACACGGTCACATTGTTATTAGACACATGTCCTTGAGCTGTAGATCTCAGGAAAGGCAAGTTCTCGTGTGACTACATGTATGTGCGAGTCCATTCATAATAGCAGCTGTGGCCTTGAAGTAGAGTAGATAGAGGCAAACAGCACATCTAACCAAATGAGAAGCATTTGGTTTAAACATATCAGGATATAATAACATTTCCACTACAATATGCAAACACTTTTTTAATGCAACTCGGAAGAAAATATATTTCTAAAAATAAAAATTGAGTGGGAGAACACAGTGAAAGAAATGTGATATTAATGATAACTAGAAGGGCAATGGGAGGCTTGTGGCGCAGTGGGTTGTGTGTTGTTGTTCGACCAGGGGGTCACAGGTTCAAACCCCACTGCAGTCAGCATGTCGTTGTGTCCCTGGGCAAGACACTTCACCCCACATTGCTCCTGTGGGGATTGCCCACAGTATTGAGTATGTAAGTCGCTTTGGATAAAAGCCTCTAACAAGTGAAATATAATGGGAGAGCGTAGACCTCCGCCTGGCTGTTTTATAAGTGAGAAGTAATGTGTGTACACCATAGACTGTATATATGGTGTACACACCCTGTGATTTGGATCCGCTCCAAATTGAAATGGTGCTGTCCTTGGCCAATGCTTCACACTTACGCCAAGTTTCATGAAAATTGGGCTGGTGGTTTTTCTGTAATCCTGCTGAAATAGAGACAAAACTAAACAAACTAAAAACATAACCTATTTGGCAAAAGGTAATCATGGAGGTGTAATACAGTTTATTGTGTTGCTGTTTGTGTTTCTTCAACATTTCACTCATGAATCAAAGGAGTCGGTTGCCGTCTTAAATTAATAACACAAATAATTCATCCTTCGTTTGGATCCTCAAAGACGAGGTTGGACAGCATTGAAAACCTCTTCTGATTCCAATCAGCGCCAGTCCAAGGTCAGCTGATCGACCAGCGCTCCTCAGCTGTCACCGAGTGAAAGACCAATACTCTCATTTCCCCTCCTGCCCTGACACTGATTAGAGAGGCAATGCATTGAGAAATCTCCGTTTGGATTACATTCATTGATTTTCTTGCTTCCCAGTGTGAATATATTCACTGCTGACAAAGTGCTGATGTAATTTTTTTTCTTCTGTCGTTGTAAACTAAATGTTAAGCATTTATTGTGAAGAGATTCACGCAGGGCAAAAAAGTCACGCATCTTCTTTAAATTCTCAAAAATCGTTTTCCCTCAACTTTGTCTCAGACTTTTCCAGCTTGTGTCAGGATCTTTTTCGAGGGCGCTGTGATGGCTGTGAAACAAAGCTGTGTTTAAAGTCTCAGGCTTGTGTAACCTGTACTGAATGAGGGGCGACCGGCAGGGGACATGGATATCCATCACCACTGACAGCTTCACAAAATAAATCTCTGACAACAAGACCGAGGGCTGAGATTAACTCACAAAGATCAACACAAGACCGATATTTGACATGGCGGTCCTGTTATTGATCTTCAGACCAAATCATAAGGGTCAATTGATCTAAGTCTCAGTGATGTAGCGCTTAGTGACCAATTACTAGGTCTACTTGGTGTTAAGGGCCAATCACAGTACAGTAGTACCAGCACATAACAACCCATTAGGGTGCGGCACGCAATACATTACAAAAATATAATGTATGAGGAATGTAAACAAACATGTTGGTGTCTTATGAGTTTGTTTGTTCAACTCAAAATCCCATCAAAAGGACGGCAAACATCTTTGTACACAAGTGAAGCTTTAGGTGCAATTTCATTTTTCTTCTTTTAGAAATAAAATGCTTTATGGATGAAAATGTTAAACCAGAAATGTCCCAGTTGCAATAACTGTGTCTTGCATTTCATTGATCTCTAGAGAACCAATAAAACATAATACATCGCGGGGACGAGCATTTGAGTCATTCGTATTTATAGTTAAGATTAAGTTACTTTCAATGTTTAACAATATATATTAGTTCTTTGTATCGTATATAACTGCAAAGTTTGCTGTTTTTTGTGCATCTTTTAGAAAAAGAATACTGTCCAGATTGTTCCACAGTGACACGATAGCAACTTCAAAAAGTTGGACTGCATCTGCAACCTCCCTGGTTGTTTAAATAATGCCTCTACAGCGTTCTTCTTTACAGTCATCCTCACAGACAAGCCCCATAGATGATTTGCCAGGAAAAACTCAGGCTGCTAGATCTCTGTCCAAACCGAGGGGACAGGATGCATCTGCAAATAAAACATGAGCTTGCAGATTCCTCTGGTTCCCAAGCAGGCAAACTACATTAGGTGAAATATCCCAAGCTGGGTGGAATCATTTTTCACTTTGTTGCTGTTTTTCTCACTCAATCTTTAGAGACTGTATTATTTGAAAGCAAGAGAGATCTGTGATCTAATTTGAGCTAAGCCCATTTCTTATTTTGTCCCAGGTGCCACATCCGTGTGATTGACACCTTCGGCACGGAGCCTGCTTATAACCACGAGGAGTACGCCATCCTGCACGGCTACCGGACAAACTGGGGCTACTGGAACCTCCACGGCCAGCAGTACATGACCATGTTCCGTATGTGGGCTTTCATTTCTCTGACTCTGATGATATGAAAGACATGAAGTGTTTTGATCTGTGCAGGTGTTCGTCTGTGTTTATGTGACCGAGAGGGCGAGCAGATTGTGAGTTTATAACGTCGTCAGACCGGAACAGGCGAGGCTTTGGGCCAAAACGGTTCAAAGAAGTCGTTCAGAGCTGCCGAGCCTGAACAGATGCCTAGAGCCAGGCTCTGACTAACCACCACCACACCAGAATGTACACACACAGACATGTACAGACACACATGCCTTCATGGCACGTGTGGTTAAATGTGTGACAGAAGAAACCTTCAGGTGTTCGTTTCTGATTAATTCAGCGTTAATCGACAGCTGCACTGTTTCCAAATGACTTGCGGTTATCACAAAGCTCGGCTCTGTGAAAGACGTCAGCTTTCATCTCGGGTTTGCAAATTGACTGGAAACACTGTTTTGTTTTGACATCTCTCTGCCGTAGTAAATTCTCTTGGTGTTTTCTCCAGTTCACAGCTTTTTTTAGAGAAGTTGTAAAATGTGTCAAAGTAAAGCTGCAATCCCAATCTCTTGAAGGTTACAACTTTTTCAAAGATTACAAAGAAAAATTGCTTTTCAGAAATCCGAATTCCTTGTTTCGTCCCCCAAATGTACAATGTATTTCCATGCTTCATGTTGGTATGCAATGAAGCTCAGTCATAAATGATGAGAAATCGAAAAAAACTGTATTTTCTATTTTTAAAAACTAGAGTTGTGTTTGTGTGGCAACATTTACAGCAGAATCTTTCGGTTTAATCACACTTGTTTTAGGGCGTACATTTGGCTTGTCACTTTGTGTTGCCAATTGCTTTGTTTGTCCTTGGCAGCCCACACTCCTGATAACTCTTTCATGGGTTTTGTGGCGGAGGAGCTGAATGAGACGGAGAAGCAGAACATTCAGCGGAACAAGGTTAACAATATGGCTGTTGTGTACGGCAAGGAAGCCAGCATGTGGAAGGTTAGTATCACACAGTAACGCCTGCAAGAACCGACAAAACACCCAGTACGTGTTTGTAGATGTTTGTTAATTCTGAGAGTTTCCAAGACACAGACTGAAGAACCTCTGATTGGGGGAGGCTGTGGCTCAGTGGATTAGTGTGCTGAACCTTGGATCAAGGGATCACTGCTTCGATCCCCCACTGCAGTCAGCATGTACTGCAGCATGTCAACTTCATCCCAAATTGCTCATGTGGAGAGTGATTTGATTTGATTTGGAATGTGTAAAACAATAATACAAACCTTTTACATGAGAATTATTATACAATACAAAATGAAGCAGTGTCAAATTGATATACAACAATATTACTGATTCTAAGTTATGTATAAACAAATGGTCTACTTGATTACACATCCGAAAAGGGGTATATATATTTGTTTTCTTTAAGAAATACACTTTTTATTGCCTACACTACAGTATTGAGTGTGTACGTTGCTTTGGATAAAAACGTCTAACAAATGACATGTAATCTTATTTATTATTTGTAATTTGGTAAATTAAAAATAAATCGTACTTTTTGTGGCGTTGGAATGAATAATTACAAATAGATTTAAAGGGCACACAGAAAACAAAGCACCCAACATGATTATTTTAAAGAGACCCTATTGTGCTTTTTTGGGCTTTCCCTTTCCTGTAGTGTGTTTTATAGATTTCTGTGCATGTAAACGGTCTGCAAATGCTAACATCTCAAATCTCCCTCCAGATGGAGTTTCCCTCCCACATCCCCCCCCCCCCCCCCCCCCCCTCCCTAAAACACCTTGATTGGACTCCTTTGTTTACTTCCAAATAGTGACATCAGTGTGTAACACTCCTGCTACTATTTGCTAGCGCTCAAACACAATGAATGTGAAAGGCTAAGGGGCGGGACATCTCTTAGTGGTTGACTAATAGAGAACCTCAGTGACGCATCCTAAAACCCGGATGTAAACTCCTTCCGGTTCCTTCGTCAAAAACGCAATGCAATTTCTCCATAGAATTTTGGAAAATAGCTCGAAATAAGGTCTGCGGTTGAAACACATTTAAGAGACGGATCACGTTTTGTTCAGCCGGATAATATCCACATGTCTATCCTACTTTTATAATTTTCGAAGCATAAATCTAGTCGCAAGAAGCAAAATGCTAACGTTATGCTGTAAAGGAACTACAGCAGGGTCGCTGCTTCAACGTCACGCCAACTTAAGATCCATATTCAAACATACAGATTGTAAATGGTACAAGTTGAAGCGTTTGTTTGAACAGTTTGCAGGAGGCAGGGACTTGCTTTCAAGCAGAACAGGGCAAACTAATTTAGCGGGAGTGTTTACGTGTTCGGTGTAATGACGTAAAACGGCCTGGACAACTTCTGTAGTCCTATTCAGCCACTTGGTAACAACCATCGTTTTTCAGACACGTAAACTCTTCAAAAATCACCAGTGGGGTCACTGCTGGTGTATTTAATGTCGTAGAACAAAACGTGATCCGTCTCTTCAATGTGTCTCAACCACAGACCTTATTTCTAGCTATTTTCCAAAACCCTATGGAGAAATTGCATTGCTTTTTATCGAAGGAACCGGACGTGGTAAAAATGCTAACTTACTTCTGGGTTTTAGGACACGCGTCCTAAAACCCAGAAGTAAGTTAGCATTTTTACCACTGCGGTTCTCTATTACAACAGAGCCAACCAGCTGACCAATCAGAGCAGACTGGGCTCTGGTTTCAGACAGAGGGTGAAAAGAGGTGCTGCAAAATAAAGACCTTTTTGAACATTAAAGCATGTAAACATGTCACGGTAGTGGCACCATATATAAATATGAAGCTGGAAATTAGCATGATAGGGCCCCTTTAAGTGTAATGCCATCTTATGCAACTATGACTATCGACCTGTTAAAGAAGAGCACTGGGACACTTCACAACTCTTTTTCCTAATACTTTGATATCCCTTATGACTCCTCTTACCACCTTTTAGTAGAATAGACTAAGCCTCTGTAATGAGTGCTAAAAGCTTTTCAAGAGATAAAGCGCTTCCCATTCCTCTTGCAAGTTGCCATGTATATGTAGGATCATGTGTAATTCCAAAGGCAAAGATTATAGTATGGTCTCATTCACTAGTTTTAAGCCTTCATGTGTTTTTAATGTCTTTGATTTGATCTTAGTTGTTCAGTTCATTCAAGTTATTATTAACATTTTGGTTGTTAAAAATGTCTTCTTTAGTGTTGTTTTTAGCTCTAAACTCTTGTGACACTTCTTGATGAATAAAACAAGATGGCAATGTCCAAAAAACAAAACATCAAACTCAAGGCTTCTAAACCATTGGAGACAAACCAATGATTGAATGCATTTGTGTTGCATTTATCATATTCTAGGGATACAAGTAAAGTTTGGAGAACTTTTAAATATCATTTCCCTTAAGCAAATCTTTACAACCTGCACTGAGAAAAATCCACTTTTTGTTTCGTTTCAAAACCAGTCGCTCCTTCAGGAATCGGGCCTGAAGTATGATGGAAGAGGAACAATCGTTTTTGTTTGGAGTACATTTTCCCTCTGAGCTGCTGGCAAGGTTTTCTTGTTCTTACTGTAACTTTGAAGTGTTGCAGCCTCCCACAAGGTCTGCTTCACTTCACTTACTGCAGCTTTGTTTCGACATTCCCTGTTTCTCAAAACAACTTGTGGGGCAGTATAACATTTTTGCATCTGACAGATTGCAATGTAAAAGTGTGTTGAGGTCTCTCGATGCAATGAATCCAACAATGTTGAGAGCAGCGTTATTCTCCTCCTCTGCAGGTGTTCAGGTTCACTTGAGAGTTGGGCCTGTTTAGTTCTTGGGGGAAGACAAGTTACTGTTTTTCTTTACACCTGCCTTTCCTGTACTCTACATCCCTCCTCTGCATACTTCTGTTTTCACCATGTACTATTCTGTATTTATCCTCCCATGATGCATCATTGATGGACCCACGCAGCTTCAAGTAAGTATCCCTGTTTTTTTTACTGGACATATCGATTCTCCAAATTTCAAAAATAAACACTTTTACTGAAAAATGTATTTTTCACTTCAGTTGTGTTGGCATGCAGTTACACTTAAAGATGGGGTATGTCATTTATTTCAGAAACACTTTTTGTTGTATTCCATGGAATGCTCTTAACATCCCGATAGCAATGAATATATTAAATGCTTTGACAATAAATACATAAAAAATCTCGTCTGTGGAAGCCGTAGCGCTGTAAAAGCACGACCAATCATTTGAGCCGGCCCGGCTAAAATAACTGGATGGCCTACCTGCCTGTCAGCCTTCCATCTGTGCACAAACGTATCCCGTGCCCTCATTGGTCATGTGCGCGTTCGTGTGTGTTGGAGGAGGGGCTCTGTAAGGAAGTCTGAAGGAAGTAGCAGATTTTTTCCGGTTGTGTATTTTCAAATTCTAGCGCACTCAAGCTGGTTTCTCCAAAATGACATACCCCACCTTTAAGAGCCACATTTTTAAAGGTAATTCAGAAAAAAGACAATGCAAATATCAGTATTGTTTACAGCTTAAAATATGTGACATTTCTCCCTACATTTATCACCAACATATGAACTTTGACCGTTAGTTACCATAAAGAATAAAGAACGTTTTAAACATATTGAGATAAAGAAATAATCCAAGTAGTCTTACTTTGTTTTTTACTATAAAAACTGTTCACAATTGGAATTCATCGTAACAGTTTAATCCAAGAATGTTTGATACTCAAGAGGATTTGGGATAATTAAGTAGAAGAAAGTGTAATTGTATCTCAAATGTATCCAAGGCTGGAAGATATTAAAAGAGTCTAAGATGAAGAATGAGGAATAATACTCAGATGACATTTCTAAATAATTGATGCCTTGAAGACAAAGCATTTGTGCATAATTCATAGCATTGTCCTAGAATCACCTTTTGAAATAAACTAATTCAGTTTTATGTGAGTGAAATGATTTTAAAATGGTCTCCAGAGGGCAACACAGAAGATATACATTGATTTAAGTATTGCGTAACTTCTCAGGTAATGGAAAGTTGGCAAAATGATGAGTGTGGTGGTAACAAAAGTAGACTGGGCTCATTTAATCTGCTTGCCTAATTTTCTTCCCAACTCCTTTGGGCTTTTCTCAACTGTGTAGTTGTCTGAATACTAATGTGTATTTTCAATTCATTTAACAAAGTGTTGTTGGGGGCAGCAGGGGAAACTCCAGAGTGTGTAAAGTCAATATAGGACATGAAAAACGAGAACATGGATAGTTCTGATATTTTGGAGTGGGGTTGTATGAGGTGAATATCCAACGTCAATGAATTTGGCAGTCGGCATGCCTTCAGTTTAAAAGCCTCATAATATTAATATTGCTTTGGATGGGGGCACCAGCTAAATGTATTTCAGCCTTGCAGTCAGTCTGGAAACAGAAGATGTTACATTCATTCCCCTGCCTCCATCGTTTAGTTTGTGTTATTGCTTGACTTTGGTTTATCCAATACCAAAATCACACAATAACATAAACAAACTTTCCAATATAGGCAGTCGTAGACCATTGACTCTCTTGGCTTTGTGCGGTGGCTTTAGCAAGGGCTAACATATCTTGACTTCACACAGCAATATATTGTTTTGCTTGTTTGCGTTAACTCCACTTCGCGAGTAGCAAATACAACCCTACTATAAAACCTCCAAACATACCTTTAAGTTAAAACTGAATTACCAAATTACTGAATTACTGGGGATCTGGTGGTGCACTTCCCACCTTTGTAGCAGGGTATGTATACAGCAGCTACTGCAAAGCACAGTGCCGCTTTTTAAGTGTTTATATTTATTTATATTGTGCTTGTATGTGTTGAAGGGAAAGGAAAAGTTCCTGACCATTCTGCACCGCTACATGGAGATCCATGGGACGGTGTACTATGAGACGCAGCGTCCCCCAGAGGTGCCCGCCTTCGTCAAGAACCACGGCCTGCTGCCCCAGCAGGAGCTGCAGCAGCTGCTCAGGAAGGCCAAGGTAAACATTACTGAGGCTTTCATGAAAATATTTGCATATAGATATTCTGGATCAAAATGAAATGCTTTGTTAGAGTTAATATACCTTTGTAGAGTTGAAATACTTCCTATGCAAGAGTTGACTTGGATATGAGCAGCTCAGTGTATAGACTGATGATCTCTTCCTCTCTTTATGTTCCCATCAAGCTGTTCATTGGGTTAGGATTCCCCTACGAAGGTCCCGCCCCTTTGGAGGCCATAGCCAATGGCTGCATCTTCCTACAACCCAAGTTTAACCCCCCTCACAGCTCTCTCAATCACGACTTCTTCAGAGGGAAGCCCACCTCCAGGAAGGTGGATGCACTTTTCTTTATCTTGCTTATGAGGATGATCAGCACTTGTAATGTTAGTTAAATATGCATTGAGCATACAGATCTGGACTTCAATCGTTGTTCTATTGTGATTGTGATTTATTCCTTCTCAGGTGTCCTCTCAGCATCCGTATGCAGAGCAGTATATTGGCAGGCCGCATGTCATCACTGTCGACTTCAATAACTCTGAGGAGTTTGAGGCCACCATCCGTGAGATCATGAGGATCAATGTATGTTAATGTATTGGTTTGTACTATCCTAGTCTTCTTATATGATCAGCTTCCAGAGAACACTCTACACTGCATAATGATAATGGTATACTCCTCCATGCTTTATGGTCTGGTGTGACCCACTTTTGGAGCCCTCAGCCTTTAATAGAGCTCTTAATCATGGCGCCTGCATTTCAACAAAATGCTTAGCTGGCTCCCTCTCCGCTCTCCGCGCTGCTAATTGCTTGAGATATTGAGCGGCTCGGTAGGTAAACTGCCCACACCTGGGTTTACATGGCAGACTTCCAAAGGCCAGCCACACAGGCAGAAAGCATTGTCCGCAGCACATATTAATCAATCACGCTGCGCTCAATCTGTCACCAGGACAACATCAAGCCACAGCCAAGCCTCTCGCAGTGCCAAGACGCATGTGTGCCTCTGCCGTCAGGTGTGTTGAATAGGCCTTGTGTTTCCTGCTGATAGAGGAAGAATGAAGGAGCAAGGATCAAAAAGTGGATCCTGGGGGAAGGGGAAAAACAATATCTTTCAGGTTGACTGGGCAAGTTTAACCGTGCATTTAAAGCATCTTTATTTTACAGGATCTTAATGTATTTGATCGAAAGTATAGTATTGAAGAACATGACATTTTGGAAAATGTGCTTACAGAGAGTTAGAAGAGATTCATTTCATTTCAAACCTTTATTTATACAGATAAATCCCATTGAGATCATTGATCTCTTTTTCAAGGGAGACCTGCTCAAGTAGTTCCACACAAAACATAACAACATAAATAGAACAACAAAAGGACATCATACAGCATCATTTACATAATTATCCACATAAACAGGTACCAATAGCTTCCGATCGAGTAGCATCCAACCGAGCTTTAAAAACATTTAGTGGCACCAGATTGTTCAGTTTCCATTTAATTTGCAGACTATTCCAAGACAGAGGAGCTGCGCATCTAAAAGCTGTCTTCCCTAAGACAGTCCTAGCAGTTGGCACATTTAATAAAACCACAGCATTCGATCTCAGGCAGTAGCCACTTACAATTTTCCGTGAGATCCCTAACATGGCTTTGTATATAAAAATGTACCAGTGACTGAGCCTCCGTACAGTTAGTGAAAGTAAACCAGCCCTTGCATACAGGGTACAGTGATGGGTTAATGCTTTACAGTTAGTAACAAATCTCAGGGCACTGTGATAGGCAGCATCTAACTTGACCAGGCAATAGGCAGGTGCATTCATATACATCAGATCACCATAGTCCAGCACAGGTAAAAAGGTCACAGTGACTAGCCTTTTCCTGGCCTCAAGCGAGAAACAGGACTTGTTCCTGTAGAAGAAACCTAGTCTAACCCTCAGCTTTTTAAGCAGGTTATTGACATGAAGTTTAAAAGTGAGACAATCATCAAGCCAGATACCAAGGTATTTGTAACAGGTAACCACTTCAAGTTTTATTCCTTGCGTAGTTACAATATCTAAAACAGGCTCTGGTGTCTTTTTAGCTTTAGAAAAGAGAGCATTACCTTGGTTTTATCAACATTTAAAATAAGCTTTAGTTCAGAGAGCTGAGTCTGAATAATGTTAAAAACAGCCTGTAATTTAACACCAGACTCCTTAATGGAGGGACCTGCACAGTACATCACGGTATCATCAGCATACAAATGTAAAGTAGCTTCATCCACATTTTCACCTAAACTGTTGATGTAGATGGAGAATAAAAGTGGACCTAAAACAGAACCTTGAGGAACACCATTAGCAATGTTAAACCACTCAGAAGACAGCCCATCAAAATGAACACATTGGGACCTTTCAGAGAGGTAGTTTACAAACCACCCCACTGCATGGCTAGATATGCCTATACTGGCTAGCCTCTGCTTTAAAATGTGATGATCAACGGTGTCAAACGCTTTGGAAAGGTCAATAAATAGAGCTGCACAACTCTGCTTATTATCGAAAATACTCGCCACATCATTCACCACTTTCATTGTGGCAGTGATGGTGCTATGTTGCTTTCTGAAGCCTGACTGATGTTTAGACAGGATGTCATTTGTACATAAAAACTCCTTTACCTGTTCACTCACTAAGCGTTCAAGAACCTTAGCCAGAACTGACAACTTAGAGATTGGCCTATAGTTATTTAATAAGGTGGCCTCCCCTCCTTTTAGCAAAGGCAGGACATACGCTGACTTCCACAATTTTGGAATTGTGTTAGTGCTGAGGGAGAGGTTAAAAAGAGTAGTGAGAGGTGGAGCAATAAAATCTGCAGCTATCTTTAAAAAGAAAGGTTCTACGTTGTCCGGGCCGGCCGGTTTCTTAGGATCTAACTTGGTTAAAGCTTCACGAACAACATCAACAGTAAAAGGGGTAAAACTAAAAAGGTTTTCCAACACAGGTTTTTCAGAGTCACATCCTGTAGTGTTCACAGAAGCAGAGTTAGTGACAGAATCAAATAGAGAACCACAGGACACAAAATGCTCATTAAAGCAATTTAGCATAGTAGCTCTGTCCGATATAGTGCCAGATGCTGTGGTAATGCACGGAGGTAGCTCATTACGGATATCGCCGGTGGATAACGATTTAATGGCTTTCCAACATTTTCCAGGATTATTCAGATTTTTTTGTGGTTACTGACAGATAGTACTTTGATTTAGCACTTTTGATTTGCGATGTGAAGCTATTCCTTAGCTGCCTAAAACGCAGCCATTCTACCTCTGAGCCTGATTTCCTAGCCTTTGCCCAGGCCTTTTTTCTCTCATGAAGGAGACTGGACAGCTCAGCAGAAAACCAAGGATTGTCTCGTCCCTTTACTCTAAATGTACGCAGGGGTGCATGTCTATCAATGATCTCCATAAAACCAAGATACAAATAAGACCATGCGGTTTCTACATCAGCACACAGATCGATTTTACCCCAATCAAAATCAAACAGATCATGCACAAAACCCTGCTCCACAAAATGTTTTTTGTCTCTCTTAATGATAATGCGAGGTTTAACCTTTTGGACCTTAGTGTCCCTAATTGTGGCTACAACACAGTGATCACTCAGATAATTTGCAAATACTCCCACAGATGAATATTTATGGGGAGCATTAGTTAAAATGAGATCAATTAGGGAGGATTTATTAGGGGACTTAAAGAGCCTGTGACACGAGTTTCCCCCATCATCCAAACCCATCAATTTGAGTAAATATTGTCCCCTTGAAAACCGTTACTGAACTGATTTTGGATATTTGTACTTTGATAACCATTAATCTGCCCTTCAATGTTGACCATTTTCTGGATCTTCTCGGGGATTCTTCAAGTCCCGCCAAATTATGTGTAACGTCATTGCGGGCACGGCGCTCCAGCTGCACCGTTCAGGATCCCAGCATCTGCATGTAAACGCACGATGGCGCACACAGCAGCAAGCTCAGACAGCGATGACAGTTTAATGTTGAACGTGTCTGAGAGCTCATATGAAGCTGAAGGATCGCTTTATGTTGTATCTGTTAGAAGTTTAGGAATTAGGTGCGTCAATATGGGCGATCATACGGTCATGTAGCCAGTGGTGGACTGGGACTAAAAATCATCCCGGGACTCTCGACCGGCCCACTTCGGTACCGCTAGTAAATTGTCAACGGGGGGGAGTGGGGGATGTCAGGGGCGGCGGGTGCTGTAGATAGTAAATGTAAATATGTAAATATTTGTGTCACTGCATCCTGGTAAAATACAAATATAATGCAATGTCTGTGTCTTTGACATTAGCGCTGCTAGCCACCTGTGCCCTGTACTACGAAGCCAGTTCAACAGACCCTGGATATGTTTGAGTAACAAACAAACTAACAACAACAAACTAACAAACGAGATCTCGTTAAGCGGTCCTACGATGCTGGTTATCAACTCGGTAAATCAAGCCAGGGTTTCTCTCACCAGCTGAGAGCGCGTTCACGTCTAAGACATGAGTGGATCTGACTTTAATTACATTTGACTCGAGTGTTTCGTCAACATAATGTGTTGCTTAAAATAATACTTCTGCATACAGTATGTGACACTGTAAGTGTTGCACGGCCAGATACGGCTGGAGAAGCTGACTCAGATAAGGAAATATATGATATATTATGATATTATATGATCGATGATCTGATTGATGATGTAATATGAATGATAAATGCGACACGTCGGCGTCTTCTCTGCATACGGCAGTTTAAACTGTATTTCCTTTATCCTGTAATATGACTTGAGAGATTTAAACTCCGCACACTGAGTTGATCTCTTTTCTATAGACGCCGGAGGCGTAAAAAAAGTTATTTAGCCTTCCCAAACCTGAGCCTCACGCGCCGCCTATGGGGGATGTGCTAGTGATTTATCCGACCGGCCCACTTCGGTACCGGCCCATCGGGATTCGTCCCGATGGCCAGTCCGCCACTGCACCCAGCCCACGTAAACTGTCAACGGGGGGAGCCTCGCTGCGAGGAAACGGTGGACCTAGTGTCCCGATCGGAGTGGGAATAATAATAATAATAATCCGTGCATTTTATCCATTAATTTCCCCAACATTGTGGTGAAAAAACCACACGTTTAATCCATGTTGGTGTACTACAACTACAAAAAGCATCGGTTTGTTTTCTCATCAGGAAATGCAGACCGGCTCAAACAAACGATTTTTAATCATCATCCTCACGATCATTTAATGTATCATATGTTCGCCGAATTGACATGAAAGCACTAATAAATGTAGTTTCATCCACTTGAGTTTACAACTACAAAAATAATCAATTTGTTTTTATATCACATCCTACGAGAGGAAATTCAGCAGCTCTCACTACCGATTTGTAATCCTAATGTAATCATCATCTTCACCACGATCATTTATGTTTATGTTCGCCGAATTGACATGAAAGCACTGACAAATATGAATATACTGTAGTCAACTTCATTAAAACGTTAATAACGTGCCTAAACTCAGTAATTCACCATTTCTACGCATGACAACACACTTTGTCCGTGTTTGGCTCTCTCGCCGCACAGTGAAGCGTTCCCGCATTGACGTCACTTCCGGGTTCCCCCAAAACTTCAAAATGAGTCGGAGGAATTTCCCCGCGAAGTTCGAAATTATTGATATTTAACGGAACGGTATCGCTTTTTCTTTTTTAAACTGACGGTTCAAGATTACTAGTAGCCCAATATTTCATTGCACAACAGTTGTTGGGATGCTGTCACAGGCTCTTTAATGTTAGGGCGAGTAGGACTGTCCACAATCTGAGTAACATTTAAAGAGATACAAAGGTTTTTTAAATCCTCTGACACTGCAGTTAACCAGTCCCAGTTAAAATCTCCAAGTAGCACTAATTCCTTGTAGTCTAGTTGTGATAAAATATTTGCTAGTGAAGACAAGGAGTCTTTGACAGCTGAGGGGGGTCTGTAACAACTCACTACCATGACCTGTTGACCCTTTGCCACTTCTATATTTATGGCTAAAAATTCAAATTGCTTACTGATCGATTTGGAAACTAATGTGGTTACACTGAACTTGTTCTTAACATAAATGGCAACGCCACCACCTTTATTAGGCCGGTCGGTACGATACACATTAAAACCATTTAAGGCAATGTCAGAGGCCAAAATAGATTTGTTTAGCCATGTTTCTGATAAAACAATGACGTCAGCGTCAGTCGAGCTCGCCCAGATACGGACAAAATCTAGTTTACCTAACAGACTGCGCACATTCAAGTGGATGAAACCCAACCCAGACCTAGCTTTAAAATCAGCAGGAGTAGCGATCTGACTACTACTACTGGGCGGACCAGGGTTAGGTTGTACATTTCCTGACAGTAATAACAACAAAAAAACCAGGCATCTTTTCCTCTTAAACGACACACATACATTGTCATCTAATTTAGAAACACCGGAAAAGTCTGCGAGAGTGTGTTTTGAGCTTAAGAAGCAGTCCTGAAGAACCATCATCGAAGGAAAACAAAAAAGACAAACATATTTTGTCGAGCAGATTGTCTGTGACAAGGCAACCGGTATGATTAGTGCAACTCGTACTTCTGCTGGCTAATTCCAGCTAGCACTTCTTAGTCTTGCTAATAAACATGTTACATTTTGCTTCCTCTGTTTGCCTGGTCACTTTTTGTATTATTTTAGATATAGTGTTTTGCCGAGTGAGCATTACAGTTACTGGCAGGTTAGTTTTGTGACCTTTATGGCACATTTCCACTGCAGCGGGGTAGCCCCGTTTAAGCGTCCCTAAGCGTCCTCGCTCAGGCCTCGGGCTGCCTCGCTGGCCGTCCGAGGCCGTGGCGCATTTCCATTACAGTTTAGGACCTAGGGTAGCAACGCAGTGTAGGCGGGGCGATCGGCTTCACATTTCAAGTTGTTCCGTCGAGCTCCCGCTGGATTTTATCATCCCCAATGAGATGTAGGAACGTCGTCACCTCCTCGGTCGACCACGGTGTGCTTTTCTTTGACGTTGCCATTTTTGTAGCTCATCCGTTTACAAAAATGCTGTGTATAAAAATGCTGCAAGCTTGCTTCTAGATATATATGCGACACTAGGGATGATTTTGCGCGCGATCTTGTGACGATTCTCTCTGACCAATCAGCAGTCGAGAGTGTTGACGTCACTAGTTCAGCCCTGGGCTGATAGAACCACGATTTTATGAGGCCGGAAAAAAGGGAAAAAGTACCCGCTAGCCGGTGCTACGCTATATGGAAAGGCCACCAAAAACTGGCCTGGCCGCTTGAGGACGATTAAGGACGCTTAAACGGGACTACCCGCTGCAGTGGAAATGCGCCATTAGACAGTCTAGCTGTTTCTCTCGGTTTACATTATTTGTGCCAAGCCAAGAAAATATACTGCTTGCTTCATATTTGGGAGTGGTTCACTTCTTAAGTATTTCAGTATGATTTATGGAATTTTAAAGCTGCAGTGCCTATCTTTTATCTCCCCCCTGTGGCAGTGATTACCAGTAATCCAGAGTAATTTCCATATGGGTGAAACAAAAACGACGAAGCTGCAGCTATCTGGAGTAGATACTCCAGATTAAAAAGAAACTATGAGCCCAGAGGAAGGATTTAAGTTAAAAAAGAGAGCACTCCTGGGGGGGAAAGCTCACCTACAGGCATAAGTGTGCCAGTGTATAAAGTCGCCACAGATACAAGACAACACAACTGGGAAAAACAAAGAGCGTTCCCTGTGTGCCAAGTGAGAGTTGCGTGAAGTTAATTGGAAAGTGCTTGAATTCAAAGGTTGCAACCCAGCTTTAAGTTTAATTAATTTCTTTATGAGATTACTCCCAGTATATATATTCAAAGCTCAGCACATAATGTTGTTTACTCAACACATTATTTGGATACGGTTTGTTAGTAGTTCTGCGGCTCGTGTTTTAGTTGTTCTTCTGTCAGAAAGCTCAAGAGCTGCCTGCTTGTTTGCTGAGATAATAATGGCAACAGTGCATGATGGAAGTGAGGAAACAGACAGCTGATAAAGACTCTCTTAAATCTGTGAGACACCTGCTCGGCTTTACCCACCAGATGGGCTTGTTTGCCTTTTTCTGGACGCGGCTGCACCTCGGGGCAGAAGGTTCATTTTATCGTCATCAATGATGGCATGAAATAATAACTGTTGCTCACACATATTTGTGGCTGAGCAATGCAATCAGTTGAGGTATATAAAACGCAAAGTCATTTTAAAAGTGTTTATCGCTGCTGAATTCAAATCACCCTCGATGTAGCATTTTTCTTCCCTCTCGCTCAGATTCTATTATATAAAGATGCCCAAAAGGCAAACTGCACAGCAGAATATCTGATCAAGTGCCAGATACATTTCATTAAATTCAGATGAAATAAAGTAATACAAGAGTGCTAAAAGGAACACAACAACCATTTATCAATTTGAAAGCCTGAGTGCTTTTGTGGCCTGATAGAAAACAATGAGATCTCATTTTAGTTACTATCGGAGACATTCATTGCACATTCTGCACTGAAAATGCTGACATCTTTCATAATTATTGATATCATCAAAATACAATAGACAGTAGTTACAATAATATAATCCTCCTTATCCAAACACATCAAGCACAGCAGTCATCTTTCTACACCATCAGTGCATGTGTGTGAGAGAGAGAGAGAGAGAGAGAGAGAGAGAGAGAGAGAGAGAGAAGAGAGAGAGAGAGAGAGAGGAGAGAGAGAGAGAGAGAGAGAGAGAGAGAGAGAGGAAAAGCTATTTGTCAGTGTTGATTCATTGAGTTTTAATCCATTTCCTGCCATCAAGAGTCAGACAGTGAGTGACAGACCTTAACAGCGACAGTGATAACGGCTCCCAAAGGAGCGAGAATGCAACCCAAAATAAACCCATCTGCCTCCCTCGGTGCTGGATGACCTGTGCTCGGCTGTCAGTTTAATCCATTGTTTGACATATCGATGCCGTCGTCACTAAAAAAAATGAAATCAATGTTCAAAGCCGTCACCTGTGATGTATTAAGTCATTGATTTTAATGTGCGGCTTGTGGCATGATATAAGCCGTCTCACAATTACGCTAATGAATATGTCAGCTTTGATTAACTATCAGATGCTCTGATCCTGTAATTGCACAGCTTGCTTCTGTGGACACACACACACACTCTGCCCTACCGGCTCTTCATACTGTAAGTGTGCACATCTGTGTTTGCAGGTGGAGCCATTCCTGCCGTATGAGTACACCTGTGAGGGGATGCTGGAAAGAGTTCACGCCTACATTCAGAACCAGGTGGGTCTCTAAGCTCCAAACCAGCAGGCACACTGGGTGAGGTCATACAAATGAACCTTAATAGAAGTTATTTGTAGGTGCTATGTCGCCTCCCATGAGATTAGGTTGTTAGCAGTTTTGTGTTGTGAGAAATAGAAACGAGGTTAATTGTTCTGCTACTTAGTCTGGCTCCACTACTGTTGCTCTTGCAAGTGAACACCATCAAGTCAGCTGCTCTAAGAATAGACTAGTGGTGTGTAGTAAATTATTACAAAAACGAATAAAGCTTAGAAATAGAATAATGTTACTAGCTGATCATTATTGCTGCAAATTAGTTTTGTGCCATAAAATACAATTAAAAACAATTTTACAAAACAGCTTTGCCCTGGCCTTTTTTAGTAACTACAAAAAAACGTTGTTCCATAACAGGCAAAATAAATGCTGGTTTGTGTGCAGGGGACTCATGGTTAGCAGTGAGTGATCCAGCATGGGTGAGAGTGGGAACTTTTATAAAGATTATCATTATTATAAATATACCCTGAAATATTGTCAGATTATTTTCCGAGCCGTATCGTCACCACTACCACAAAAGTATAGATGCAATGCCAATAGGCAGTCTTAGACCAACATACAAATGCACAGTAGAAAGACAAACTTTGTATGAGTCATGTCTGTCTGTTTTAGCAAATACTGACAAATGTGGAAACTGATCTCATATAGGAGGAACATTTGATTCTTTGTTTTGAGTGCTTTTCTGTAATAGTATTACAATTATGTATTGATCGATCTACTTTTCTAGCACAGATTATTTGTTCAAGTTTCTGCCAGAATTGAGCTTTTCTTGGCCAGACTAGCTTCTAGTGTTGACCACATGATTCAAGTGCAAATGGTGTGACACACACTCCTGACTCTCCTGGCTTTCTTTCTCCAATTACTCTGTACAGTCTTCCAATTTCAAAAACATTCCTTGGTGTTAGCAAACACAGACTCCTCTGCTCATTAGGTTAGTCTTTGTTTTGAGGTGTTTCAGCTTCTTTGTTGACAGGAGAGGGAAGTTAATTGGCTGTTGCATTTTGGATCCTTGTTGCTAAGCCAATCAATTGTATTTTCTCAAGTGTTTGTGAAGCATTTGCAACAGATGCACACCTCCCCTTCTGTCCCTTTGCTTACTATGATGGTTGCATTTTTTATCAAAAGTGAAGGTTTTCCAAGAAATGCTGAATCAATAAATGACTGATAATAGTTAGGAACAGAAACAGCAATTGGAAATGTACAACTGCAAAATGTCTCACTTCATTAAAGCACTCAAATGTCCATTTCATTCTACTAATAAACATATTTATGAAGTTTCCCTTTACGGGATTACTCATTTGCGAAGCTGTAATATTTATGCCTCTGCTCCATTTCCTGGATCAGCTATTAAACATCTCTGCAGGCAGCAGCTGCAAGCTTAATAGACTAGAAAGGTGACTAATTTCTCTCAATGATGTTCCTCGAGGAGGGTGATGAAAGAGATGATAATGCTCATACATAAAAAATGGACTCTAAATTATTTTACACATTCATAAATAATCAAGATATGATGTTATTGTGCGTTTAACTGAATCCAGAGAAAGTACTCAGAAGAATTACAACCACAAAAAAACACACATGTATATCGACACACACATTGCTCTCTGTTTACAGGAGTTGTTGTCCTCTGGTACATTCATTATGTTATGATGGTTGGTATAGTGTCTGGCATTGGCAGGTTAAAGTATGCGTTAGCCTCTGCTCTCACACAATCTCTTCCCAGGCTGTCATACACACACTCATACTCTGTACACACACACACACACACACACACACACACACACACACACACACACACACACACACACACACACACACACACACACACACACACACACACACACACACACACACACACACACAATCATCCTGCCGTGACTGAGACTGTTTCTGAATCGTACATTGTCAAACTCCACAATACACTCTCCTCCCACTCTTTTCTTCCACTTTTCTTAACCTTCTTCGCCATTTCTGACTTTTCCAATATTATTTTCTACTTTCTAAGCTCCCTTACAAATCTTTTTCTTCGTTTTATCTACTACCCGACTGAACCTCTGGCCCTCGTTATCTCAATTACTCCATCTCACCACCGGCCATAAGCAGGGCTTCAGTCCTACTTTGACCCTTATACAATGTACTCTAAAGACAGCTCAGTCTCTTTCTCTGGAAACACTTTCTATATGATGGTATATATTTCCCACTCGTTCTAGTTTCATAAGCATGTTTTGGTTCATTTAACAATTGGAAAAGACCATTTATGGACATTTCTCATTTCAGACATCCTGGTGTTCAAACAAATAGACAGAGTAAGGAGAACTAAGTGTTTATTTGCTCTGTGAATGGTAGCCATACAGAGCAGTGCAGTTGTTGTATTAATAAAAAACAAATGTAAAGAAGTTGGTGATGGCACAATCCTGCTTAATACATGTTTTAGCCTCGGTACATAGACAATCATTTTCCTGTTGCTTAACAGCAGTGTACTGAAGTACTGAAACACTTGAACCGAAGCATACCCTGTGCACGACTTTCCATGTCTTAACCACAAGATTACAAGTTCAATTTGAAGCTAACACACTGACTTACTGTCTAACTGAGACTCTTGAATAACAGAACTATCATTTTGTAACAAGTGCACTTGTCCTAGTTTATATCTGCTGTATAAAAAGCCTGCTGCTGTTGCTGATAAAACATTTAAAAAATGTCCATTAGTCATCCATAGCATTGTAGAAGTGTGCAGAACTACTGCAGGAAGTGAGGAAATAAAAGGGTCTCATGGATGATTAAAACAGACACTTCAGTTAATGACTTGTCTAGACCTCATCAGTGAGGCTGGAGACACCTTAAAACAAAAAGACCCACGTTTCAGATCTTGTCTTTGTTCTTTATGTGTGGGATTGGATAGCCTATTTGCTGAATATGATGACTCAGTGGTAGCATTAAAAAAGCCTCTGCTGTGTCTCATTTGAGATCCTTCCCTTAGTACACTGCCATGTCCTACACTGTGAACACTTGGGCAGTGTGTGACTTTCAATTGGGTAGCGTTGATTTAAATCCTACAAGGCGGCTGTGCCCTTTCAGGAAGTGACCAACCCTGCTGTTAGCTCAACCCAGTCTCACTGCATTTCGTGTTATAGTCACAACATTTAATCTATTGATTCGTGTTCACCAACACGATTTTCCCCTTTTTTTCGTGTCACACAGAACGACTTTAAAAGCAATGTATTTCTATTGGTAGTATATTTAGTGCCTGCACCACGTCTTTTTGTCCGGTCGGGTCTTGGAAGACCAGAAGCTGTGTGGTTCATAAAAAAATGTTCTTACTCAATATCAAGCCACGATTATTGATTTGATTTAAAATCGTATAATGTCGGACATTTTCTGCCGTCAGTGAGGAAAATAAATGGGGCTCAGAGCCTCAGAATACTGAAATCTGTATATTTTTTTCCTTCTAATTTGTTATTATTTTCTAAATAACACACTGTTATTTACTCAACAATAACACACAATTATCCTTGTTTTTATTTATTTGTTTAATTCTATGATATCGGGCTTTTTTGCCGTCCGTCAGGAACTCAATTTAAAAATAAAAGAACCGGAAACAGATACACACCCACTGAACTGGTTACCCAAGATCCTCAGCTATGGTTGAAGCTCGGTGATTGGATGTTTTAGCCGCAATGCACGTTGGGATATGGCGTTTATGCGATATGAAATCGGAAAACATTAAAAAAAAAAATAATAATAATACTTTAATCCGAGTGTACATGCTTTTCTTTTTGAAAGTCATCACATAACGGCATTGTAATACACGGTTTGGCTGCATTAAATATTACACATCTGGCGTAGTTCTTTATTTATAGAGCCCTGATTAGAAGACTTCTGGACAAACTGGAAGAAATGCCGCCGAAACTGAATATGTGACGTGGATCATAGATATATAAGCAATTAAACAACATCTTCAATTTCTCTTCACACAATACGTCTCCTTGCAGTATCAATAGTAATTCGGCTGACTTTTATATTTGATCCAATTGGTAGATAGGTAACGGTGCACAGCTGATAGACAGGGACTTGTAGTTTTTAAAGATATTACTGATTTTCTTTGAATTAAAGAATGTAAATACTGAGTTGAGAGAATAGTCAGGGGTTTTGAGTGATGGGAGACACATCTATGGAATCAGAATTTCAATAGTTTACCATTAAATTACGGATATACCTTTCTGTCTGTGATGTTTTACAAATCAGATATTAATGTTTAGAAGTACAACTAAATAAAAAATAATATAGCAATACCCTGTACAATTATATGAAAACATGAATAAAACTATACATCTTCAGATGTTATACATGCATAAGTGTCCTACACTAATAATAAAAAGTATACTTTGTTGTGTTAACACTTTAAACTTGACCGTTTTTTAACCCACACCACCTAGTGGTTAAAGCACGTTATTGCATTTCTTTGTTGAATATGTTATATTTGATGAAAAAAATATTAAGAGTACATACAAAGTAGGGGGAAAGTAGAAGGTCAATTATATAAATATAGAATATAAAATATCAAGAAGATACTGTAAGTGATCTCTACAATAAAACAGTTTAGTGCCGGATGTACAAAGATATTAATAGGAGGATGTGCAAAACAGAAAAACGAATTCACCTTTATTCAAACATTAAAGAATAGTTAAGGTTAAGGTCTTCTTTTGAATAAGAAAAAAACTTTGGGGGTATCTATCTACAGATAAATATTAAGCCTGACAAATTACTTAACGTCTAATATATTGCTGTCCTGCAATGTTAACTATGTTGAAGCACTTGTTTTAACTGATATTATTAATTATACTGAGATGTATGTAGATAGTATAAGAAATGTGCAGAATATGACAGTTTAATGGTGGAGGTATACACACATATTGATAGATGTCTTGTAATGCGCTGTTGAGGAATCTGCGACCCAAGTTTTTCATCATTGCATAACTACACCGTAGTTGTGTATATGATATGTCAATAAACCTTAGAAAATCTTGAAATCTTGAAAGGGATGTGCAAAATAGCCATTATATACAGTCTTTAATTAACTATTAGTAGAGAATAACGAGTAATGAATATACTTTATACCCGTTGGAGTCCAGTTTTGGATAGTCTGCTGTGGTTTCATTCCATTTCAAAGAGCTGCTTGACGCTCGGCGTAACCTTGGCACACTGCCACTCCAACATCCAATCACAGAGCTTGAAGATTAATCACAGGGTTTGTCAAGCAAAGGGACTGTAGTCCCAAACAATAGCTGAGGATTATGGGTAGTGTAGTGTCTTCGGCCATCCTAAACTCCGAAAAAACTATTTGTTTCTCCGAATCGAAGGGGGAAAACACAAAACCATTGTACACAATTTAAACCAATCAATGTTGTGTAATTAACAAGGATAAACTGATGTTTTTAGTTGATGAGTACTGCAGATTACTATGCAAACTTCGAGACCGGAAATACTGTTTTCACCCCAAGCTGTTGCCTGGCAACGCAATTCTGTTGATAGTTATTTCATATCGCATAAACACCATATCCCAACTTGCATTGCGGCTAAAACATCCAATCACCGAGCTTTAACCATAGCTGAGGATCTTGGGTAATCAGTTCAGTGGGTGTGTATCGCCTACGTCTGTTTCCGTTGACTTTCTTTTGAAATTCAGTTCCTGACGGACGGGAAAAAAGCCAGATAATATAGAATTAAACCAATAAATAAAAACAAGGATAATTGTGTGTTATTGTTGAGTAAATAATGGTGTGTTATTTAGAAAAGAATAACAAATTAGAAGAAAAAAAAGATTTAAAAAATACATATTTCAGTATTCTGAGCTTCTGAGCCCCATTTATTTTGCTCATGGACGGCACAAAAAGTCTGACATTATAGGATTTAAAATAAAATCAATCATCGTGGCTTGATATTGAGTAAGAAAATGTTTTTATGAACCACACAGCTTCCGGTCTTCCAAGACCCGACCGGACAAAAAGATGTGGTGCAGGCACGAAATATACTACCAATAGAAATACATTGCTTTTAAAGTCGTTCTGTGTGACACAAAAAAAAAAGGGGAAAATCGTGTTGGTGAACACGAATCAATAGATTAAATGTTGTGAGTATAACACGAAATGCAGTGAGACTGGGTTGCTTATGTTGCTAGCTAACTAGCAACATTAGCTAGCAGTAGCAAATCATTAAAGACTGCTAAATTAACCTAATACAATTAATGGTGGCTTCACAGTATAGTGGTTATTTTATTAAAAAGTGAAAAAAAAACATGTTTACCTTTTTTTTGTATTGTGCTGTCTTCACCTAGGCAATAACAGCTGGTCCCACAACTTCTGGTATGTAGCCAATGGCGTCGATTGTAGCCTATTTTGTTCCGCACTCAAAATTTGGACCACAATGATGCATTTGTGCTCTCCAAATAGCACATTTAACTAGAGAAGTATGTAAACTGACACACAGCACTCATTCTTAACTTGCTATAATCACATACGCACCTATCTTGTTCATAATTACCAGAGAAAATAACAAATGTTGTACATTTTCTAACAAGCCCTTCACACAAAATCAAATACATGAACTCAATCAAATAAATTGGTTTGATACAAAAACTAATGAAATAATTCAAAATAGTAGCATCTGCACTGCCTTCCATCTCTAAACCTTGTTTGTTTCCATGCTCGTTACATTCCTGATGAGCTGTGTGAGTGTGTGTCACAGATGTTGTGGGATAAGGAGAGCAGCAGAGATGGAGAGATAGGAAGCCAAGTTATTGCCTGCGGGCACTGGGAGCCTGTTTAATACAGAGACCGGAGGCCAGTGGGACATGTCAGAGAAATATTATTACCTGGGTTTTATGAATAGTCCCAGCTGGAGGGGAAATATAATCAGGACTCTCAGTGCAGTCTAATTCTCTCTCCAACCCCCACTTGTTATTGGTTGGCATGGCTGCATTCATATAATTTCCTGGAAGATTGACGAGGGCGTGTCAGCTCTGATAAGCACCTTTGTATCAGAATGTTTGTTATTATTTCCCCCGCTTAGCTATTGCAGAGCTGAATGTATGATTTGTCACTGATCTGAGTTTATTTTATCTGACAGGGCAAAGTGTTAGCAATAGAGTGGAGCAGGGATGATGTATTTCTGTAGGCCGACCCTGAAGTTAGCATTGTCTCTCTTGACAAAAAGCCAATGGGATTTTCTCTCTGTGGAACACACAAGTGAATGATACTTTGTTCAGCAGCAGAGTCGCCACATATTAACACCTCTTTATAATAGTTGAAGCGTAAATGCAATCTGCAGAAGTCAAAAGCTAATATTAGGTTATAAACCGCTAAGCTAAATGCGGACACGGTTGGATGACGTTTAGTATTCTCAATTGTTAGCATTTGCACTATTATTGACTGACATATTTTATGTTGTAGAACAAAATGTGAAATATCATAAGCTTGTGTTAACCATGGACCTTCAGGGATCCAACCAAAACCTTTCAGAACAAACATTGACTTTAAGACTGGAGCTAACCGGAAGTGCCAAGTGTTTTAGGACACATCCCTGCTACACTTATACAACACTGAGCAAATGACTGATCTGGGTCACTCTATCTTTGCTCCTGCAGGACTTTTGTTCCCCCGAAGCTCCCTTTCCTCCTGTAAACTCGTCTTGGCTGAGCAGTCCTTTCGTCCTGCTGCCTAACTCCAGCATCCTAACCTGGGCCTCCAACGCCAGCTCCTACACATCCTGGCCGCCCCTCAGTGCGCTGCGCCTGCTGGCTTCTCTGGAAGGAGAGTCCTGTGTGGAGGCGTGCCAGGGTGCAGAGCTCATCTGTGAACCTGCCTTGTATCGCTTCATCAACATTAAGGAGGCCTTCAGCGCGTAAGTTGTTTCTTCATTGGGATAATTGACTCACCATTTGGCCCAGAACTGTTTTTATCGTTTCATTTGCTGCTATCGATGCATGGCAGTGGAAAGATAACACCAAGATTTAAGTATCAGAGGAAAATAATCCTTTTTAGACATAATAGTTGACCCTTTAAAATGCTGAAATGAAGGGAAGTGATGCCAACACACACATGCTGTTTTTAATACAAAGATTTGTCACCAATCTGGAATCTTATGGATATACATTTGCATGTCAACTTTACACCCATCAATGTGATATACACTGTAGTGCATGTACCTTCTTTAAATAGAAAATGGAAGTTCAACTCTTCTTGCTGAAAGCCCCATCCACACTATTGATTACCTTTTTGAATGCTCATTCTGCAAAGCAACCAATTGGACTAACTAACTAACTTTTCCTCTCCACAACATTAAGCCTGATTTGCATTTTTTGTTTAAAGTTATGCAATCCAGAAGAAGACACTAGTTTTACTGTTTCCTCTCGTATCTCCCCTAATTCCTTTAGGTTTTTGGGGCAGCACTGTAACAATAAAATAAATATATTACTGTGTAAAAGTCCCTAAAGGTGCATTACTCATTCTACAGTATTAATAAAACTGTCCGTACAGCTATATCTTCCATAGCGTACTCAGACTAATCATAATATTTATTTGGTCTATATTGTATTCATATTAATTATGTCTATAGTGTCTTATTTCTATCAGCTAGGGTGTATTCAATTTGTATTCCACTGCTTATAGTAGTTCACCTTTTTTATTTAGTTATTTTAATATGATGTGTTAATGCTTATGTAAAGCACTTTGAATTGCCTTTGTGTCTGGAATGTGTCTCATAATTAAACCTTAACCTATAGTGTGTATACCCATAAATACTGTCATACTGTATTAACGTTGGCTTTTTTAATCTTTTATATTTATATACTTGCATAATACTATAAATAATTTATATTAAATGAAATAATATTTAGCTTTGGTGCTATGCTAGGTGGCAGCCTGTTGCAGCAGCTACTTTTATTCTCTTCGTTTATTTCTTGTGTCTTAATTTCTCTTATACATTGCCTTGTATTTTTTATGCTGCTGCAACGCAAACATTTCCCAAATTTGGATCAATAAAGTACCTATCTATCTATCTATCTATCTATCTATCTATCTATCTATCATCTATCTATCTATCTATCTATCTATCTATCTATCTATCTATCTATCTATCTATCTATCTATCTATCTATCTATCTATCTATCTATCTATCTATCTATCTATCTATCTATCTATCTATCTATCTATCTATCTCTATCTATAACACTGAACTGTATTGCTTCTGTTGCACGTACTGGTAATGCTAACTGCATTTCATTGTCTTAGTACTGTAATGACAAAGTGGAATAAAAAAAACGGAGAAAATAAACTCTAATAACTCTAACTGCTCCGTGTTTGTTCGCAGGCTGGAGCTCCAGTGTGATGGAGTGGAGTCCCAGGTGAACCACCTCCTCCCTGCCTTCTCAGCGGAGCATGCTGAATGTGGCCTGCAGCAGGATCCGCTGCTGTTTAGCTGCGCCGGCTCCAGTGCCAAATACCAGCGCCTCTGCCCCTGCAGGGACTATCGGGTCGGCCAGGTGGCTCTGTGCAGAGACTGCCTATGACCAGAGGAGGATCTGTGGTCTGAGACTCTTTTATAGCTCACGGCGAAATCTCTTTGAAAAGGAAAGTCCGTGGTGAAATGCTGAAACACAAAAACTCAGCTCCTTTACCTCTGACAGAGGACTGGATGCGGAATTATAAGATGGCATTACCTCTCAGGGACCTGCATGATTGTACTTTGAATCTGGTGGGTTTGAAGTCTCAGTTTAAAAGGTTTACATGGCGGCTGCATTAGAAACCACAGTCTTTACAACTGAATTGGATCTTTTGGTGGATCAGTTTAGTCAAGAGGGAAGCTTTGAATTAAACTAAATATTGCAAATGCTTGAAATTCACAAGTGTGTTTGCTCGGTGTCGTGTGAATACCTACAGTGTCATAGTGGAGTTTGGATATTTGTAAATGCACCCAAAGCCATTTACACTATGTTGAGATGTAATATTTTACATGTACTGTAATGAATATATTTGTATATAAGTGTTGTTTAATAAATTGCCACAACAAGAAAACTGTTTGTTTCTAATTGAATATAGGGGGAAGTGGGAATTATTTTAATTAGTCTTCTTTCAGATTCATCCTAATTGGAAAGATATCATCAATCTTGTATGGTCAATTTCACAAAGTGTGGAGAATATCTTAATCACTTCTCTCACATTGTGATTTATGTTCAGTGCTGGCTTCAAATGATTTGTTTATAAAGCGTTCTTTAGAAACAAGGTGACGATAGTGTTTCCACAGTTTCCTAAATCAATGGTTTTTAAAGTGATGTTTCTTTTGTTTTTGCTTTAACTGAAGCAGATAATAAATTATTCTTCACTTATATAAACATATACTGTATTAGCAAGACACATTTTTGTAATTGACCTTTACAGAGATGAGCTTGAGCAATACTGGAAAGTGGTTTATATATGAGAGCAGCAGATAAATATACATATTATTTTAGGCTTATCGCTCTTGACGAAGCTGCTTTAGTATGTTGGCAAAGGGTTTAGCCTGTGACCTAAGATTTCCATTGACATATCTACACTGTAGCTATGTACAAATGACAATACAAGCCTTGAATCTTGACTTTAGGTTGTCGAGCATTTCTTATTGGAAAGCTTACATGCCTATATGTCAGTTGTTTTTGGATGCTGTTATTGTTCTTTTTGCCCGTTCTGTAACTATTTGTATTTGTAACGCAATACCATACCGTTGTAAGGAATGCAATATTCTGTTTGGTACGAGGCTTCAGAAGTCTAGGTTAACCAAATGAGAAACACATCTTCTAATTTACTAAGTCTTTTCAGTAAAATCATTCCTCCATGTAATTGTTTCCACAGACAGTTTTCTTGCAGAGTTGCTGCAGAAAGACAACACAAAGTAAACCCTGCCCTTGAATACCTTCACAAGATACTCAGCCTCACGTTGCCTTAGCCAACCTTCTTTTTTTGTTCCCCTTCTCTTGGATTGTATTAGAAGAAATCTAGAGGTAGGGAGGTGGATGTATGATAACAGTGTTAATGCTCAAAAGGGAAGTATTGTATTAAAGGTCCCATCATATGCTTTTCTGTTTATTACCCGTCCCCTTGTGCGTTATAGCTTTTTCTGCATGTAAACGGTCTGCAGAGTCACAAACCCTCAAAGTAAAACTCTAACACACCTGTCTATGCTGCCCCAGAACGCCTCGTTGGAGATTTATCTTTTTCCATCGTTTACTTCTTGGGTATAGTGACGTATTTCGGGTATAGTGAAGTAACGTTACGTCCGCGGAGCCGTTACGACCAATCCGCGGACTTCCTCAATCCTCACACACACACACACACACACACACACACACACACACACACACACACACACACACACACACACACACACACACACACACACACACACACACACACACACACACACACACACACACACACACACACACACACACACACTCGGTGGGACGTCGCGACTGTGGGACTGGCTCACTGGTGTGGAGTTGGCGAGACAGCGAGAAACCGCGGAACTCAGCCTGGGCACACAAACTCCCAGCCAGGCTCCAGGTGTGTGTGTGTGTGTGTGCCCAGGCTGGGGTTGCGATCGGATAATCCAAAAATCAGCTCCTAACGTCTAACCCTATCGTCTATTCCTTGACCTCTGAGTGAAACGTCACGGGGTTAAGGGATAGTGGATAGGAGAATTCAAAAGGACTTAGGAGAAGAGACTGCGGTACTTTAGAGAATTCGAACGGCAATTATCATCGATGTATTTTTAGTATAACCCAACAATGGAATTATGATCAGTAGAAATGGCCATGACATGGGACCTTTAAGTTAGACTTGGGAAATGGGAACCAAGGCGTGTAAAGTAAGATGAATATCACCAGAGGCCTACAGGAAACTGCAGCAGATTTGTATGGCTCAAGACTCGTTGGATTTATTACTACAAATAGGACTAATTTCAAACCCCTCAGCATGGTGCTAAGTTAAGTTCTGCCCATTCACTTTGAATGGGGTGACGTCACGATTCGCCGAACTGCATTGTGGGAGCAAAGCGTAGCTTCTCTCGCGGTGCTCGCTGCAAAAGTAGAGCAATATTCTACTTTTGCCGCCTCGACGGAGGCGTCAGCCAATCAAATCCCGCGTATGCAAATCTGACATTACAAGCGCTAGCCAATCAAACCGCGTGTATGTTGGGAGAGCCAGACCGCAGTTATTTCCCATATGTCAAAAAATGGAAGAGAAAATTATCGTGGCGGTACTATATGACCACCAGTCCCTCTTTACATACAGGGATACAAACCGGAGGAGCCAGGCATGGGGGGAGGTGGCAGAGACAGTGGGTGAAACTGGTAGGTTTTCGACTGTTTGGGGAGTTTATATCCAGTGTACTTCGTTTGAATGGACAGCTAGCAAGCATAGACAGTATATTTAGCCAGCATGGATGTAGCATTAATGCTTTGCTTTGTATGTCCGGGGCGGGACATTCATGTGATTGGTTGTTGGTCGCGTTGTTCGTAAAAAATCCCCAAGCTTCAGACACGCCCACCGCCAAGCGGTAACGCACGCCGCCGTGTGTAGGCTCCGTCGCCGTGCTCGCTGCAAAAGTAGAGCAATGTTCTACTTTTGCCGCCTCGACGGAGGCGTCAGCCAATCAAATCCCGCGTATGCAAATCTGACAGTACAAGCGCTAGCCAATCAAACCGTGTGTATGTTGGGAGAGCCAGACCGCAGTTATTTCCCATATGTCAAAAAATGGAGGAGAAAATGACGGGCGGTAGGGAATCACCCGGTACTATATGACCAGTCCCTCTTTACATACAGGGATACAAACCGGAAGAGCCAGGCATGGGGGGAGGTGGCAGAGACAGTGGGTGAAACTGGTAGGTTTTTGCCTGTTTGGGGAGTTTATATCCAGTGTACTTCGTTTGAATGGACAGCTAGCAAGCATAGACAGTATATTTAGCCAGCATGGATGTAGCATGAATGCTTTGCTTTGTATGTCCGGGGCGGGACATTCATGTGATTGGTTGTTGGTCGCGTTGCTCGCTACTCCCCAAGCTCAAGACACGCCCACCGCCAAGCGGCAACGCACGCCGCCGTGTGTAGGCTCCTCAGATGAGCTCTGCCTCACCTCAGAATGCGTCACCCCACAGAAACTGGCTGGAAAGCGGGCCTAAGCGCCTGCCTGCACCATCTCACTGTATGTCAAATGTTTGTAGATCCCTTTATTACATTTATCCTCACCATCCATAGTCTCTAAATAACTTATTTCACGTATGATATTTAGGCTCGCTGGTCTCATCATACAACGGCAATGAAAAAAGCACCAGGAGAGGCAGCCATAACCTCTGTCGCACTGAAGGGGGCGCACGTGAGCCCACAGGTTCTTGTTGCTACTGTTATTCTACGCAGGGACGGTAGACACGAACAACAAACTAGACTTTTGAAACTACAGGAAGATAAGGAGGACTTTTACAAAAAAGTAATAGAGATTGTTGTCCAGAAGGATAGCATGGACTTCATCTTCAAGTCAAGGTAAGACCACAATTGTAATGAAAATGGGATCTTACTAAGAAAGAACAATCCAATATTTAGATTTTGGGTATCCTTTTGTTGAACAGTCTGTTTAAAATGAATCGAAGCATCAGACTAAAAAAGCTTTTGAAAATAACCGAACATTTGATTTCGATTAAGGTCAAAATATAATATTTCTAAATCTGACTGAAAAAGTCAGTGCCTCACCAGCCATGAACCTCACCGCACGTCACTGGTAGGACAATGTTTGAAACAATTTCACCAAAAGATTGCAGTTAAATTAGTTCCCCCCCCCCCCCCCACCCCCCATCAGGCACAGTCATTATTTCCAGAATGTTATCCTCTCCACATGCATTCCTGTTTTTCTACACAGTAGGAAATGTGGTCAACATTAGCAGGACAGCAAATAATGTCTCAAACAAAAAACATCATATGTACGAAAGTTGAATATGAACGGATAACAACAATTATCTCATTATATCTTTAGAAATGTTCTCTTTCTTCTGACTGTAAAATATGCAGATTTATTTCATCACTGACACTTTCCAGGTTCATTTCCAATTCAATCTATTTTCTCTCCCCTCTTTGTGTTTACTTGTGTGGGCTTCACAAAGAAAAATCCATATTTCATATTCACTTAATGTCTCATGAAACCATTAAGTAAAGATGTATACACAGCACTGTTTTAAATCACCTTTACAGACTGACATTATAATTTTTTCGCACAGAAACGATGCATGCAAGTCGTTATCGTGTGAGCTGCTGCTCCACTGAAGCTGAAACTCTGCTTAAGATAAGAGGATTTTAATGAGACTTCTTCAAAAGACACAGTTGGGGTTTTCATGTAATGATTGTGCTAGTCTCTCTTTGACTGATAGAAAGGACTATTTCACATTATGCTCATGTTCGCCTCTTCAATTCATAATCTCTGAACTAACATTTAACTTTCTCTCAAAAACCCAAAGAGAAAAGACTAAGAGTGACAGCGGTCAGGAAGGCTTTTCATTTGGATGAATTCATGTTTTTAACCAAAGTTTGAAAGAAAAATAAACCACTTGAGCAGAATGATAAATGATACCTTTCAGAGTTAGACAATGCTGCACATACTCTTAACCCTCTATGGCATGACTTTTTATTTTGGAAGGAAAAAAATGTTTCACCATGTGTTTTAGGAGCTTAGGGGTCCCTGATATTATATCAATTATAAAATGTGACCCCCCCTCAACCAGGGGTTGGTTTGTTGCCTCAGGGCAACACTGTGCTACGAGGGTATTGAAACACCAAGGATTTCTACAATTCAGAAGAAATAGAAAAAAACAACTCTATATGAATTCAAAAGGTTTTCTTTGTGTGTGTGTGTGTGTGTGTGTGTGTGTGTGTGTGTGTGTGTGTGTGTGTGAGAGTGTGTGTGTGTGTATGTGCGTGTGTGTGTGTGTGTGTGTCTGTGTGTATGTGTTTGTATGTGTGTGTGTATATCTGTGTGTATGTGCGTGTCTGTGTGTGTCTGTGTGTATGTGTCTCTGTGTGTGTGTGTGTGTGTGTGTGTGTGTGTGTTTGTGTTTGTGTGTGTCTGTGTGTGTGTGTGTATGTATGTGTGTGTATGTGTGTGTGTGTATGTGTGTGTCTCTCTGTGTGTGTATGTGTGTGTGTGTGTGTGTGTGTGTGTGTGTGTCTGTGTGTCTGTGTGTCTGTGTGTATGTCTTTGTCTGTGTGTATGTGTTTGTCTGTGTGTATGTGTATGTGTGTGTGTGTCTATGTGTGTGTGTCTGTGTGCCTAACCCTATCTTGACCTTCACTGTCCTCACTGTCAGACGGAATAGCCCTAACAGCCTGACCGTGTCCCTTCCTTTAACATGTTTTGGGTCCATTTCCTGTAAATATCAGCAGAGGTAAAAACATTGACTTTATCATTTTACAGCTGAGCACACTTGCATGATATTGCCTGGAAAAAAGTGGTCTAAGTGCACAGTGTTGCCCTGAGGCAACGAACAAAAAAACATAGTTTTAGCTAATTAATAAATACATAATAAGTCTTTAAACAATCAAATATACTTCTTTACGTATTCTTGCACATGCATGTATTTTTTATTTTAAGTTGTGTACATTTCTAATATGTTAAAAAGTGAAATGTATCTTACCAAGTGGTGGCCCTGAGTCCCCTGCAGCTTTGCTTGCAGAAAGGACTGCTCCACCCCCAGACAAAATGCCACACCCATATAATTCCCTCATTGTATTGGACACCAGCATGTCAGGTGACATTGTGTATATTTAAAAAAATAAAAATATTTAGAGGGTCAGTGTGAGGTCGAAAAAAGTGGTTTGTTGCCTGAGGGCAACAGTATGCCATAGAGCAGGGGTGTCAAACTCAAGGCCCGGGGGCCAAATCCGGCCCGCGACTTCATTTTATGTGGCCCCACAAGAGCTTGCAAAGAATATAATATGTTTATTATACGGTTACATGCTACTTTACAGAAGCACGTTGCCCATAAACGACATGTCCCACAATGCATCTCAAATGTAACTTTTTCTCAGAATTTGACTTTTTTTTGTCAAAATATGCCTTTTTTCTTAGAATTAGCCTTTTTCTCATAGATTTTTTTTTTCAAAATGCCACTTCTTCTTTTTTTCAGAGTGTGGCTTTTCTTTTAAAATCATATTGTGACATTCTCACTGAAGAGACTTGCAATGATTTGCCCTAGACTTCTGCTTTCAGACGTAGTTAATTATGAAGTTATTACCCTATCCGATAATAATCCAATGCAGAGGCAATAATGTAATATAACAAGTTATTTCATATATATTCAATATTTATATATGTCTTTTTATATAGTCTTAAAGTTACAACCGGCCCTTTGAGTGCAACCATAATGCTGATGTGGCCCGCGATGAAATTGAGTTTGACACCCCTGCCATAGAGGGTTTTTCTTTTCAGCTTCAAAAACTCACCTCTATTTCTGCTTTTCACCACTTCAACATTCTTTTAATTTCCTGCCAAGAAAGAGCTGCTTTAATACGAAACCAATTCTGCAGAAACCATATAATAATGCTTTACAAGCTGCAGATACTTCACTTGTGGCTGTTTGCTCTCATTTTCGGCACAGCTCATTTACCTCCATGTAAATTCAATAAGATCGTTTTTTTATTCTTTTTATTTTTGGTTAAAAAGAGAAAAAAAAAGAGTTCTCTCAAGTTTCCAGATAGAATAGATCGATAGAAATGATGGAACAAAACAAGCTGAGGGTGTAAGTGAAGACAAACAACTAAATAACTATGTTATAAACCTTTGTTTTTGGCTTTAAAGATTCAAGTCTGCATAAAGAAAACTGTTCTGATTAGAACATATGGCACAATATAAAATAATAATAATAATAATAACAATTAAAAAGAATAATAATAATAATACATGTAAAACAAAATCCACATAAATAAATAAATACATAAAAATACATTAAAACAAAGTTTTAAAGGGGCCCTATTATGCTACCATGTTGATATTTGCTTTTGTTGTGCCTCTACTGTGACAAAAGGCTTCAAAGGAACGTTTGCTTTTAACAATGAACATGAAATATGGTTACCCATTTAAATTCCCTTAATGTTTAATGAGTTTATGTCCTTTACCTTAGCCTAACACTTTTATTTTCTCTTCACTTTTCAGATGAAAACGATTCGTACAATTTCCCAGCACCGACCCTTTTCACACACATTAATGGATTGTGTCTCTTGTATAAAGATAAATGCATCACAAATGATGACCCTGCACAGCTCTCTTTGAGTCACACTGTACTGTATGCCTTTGTGCATAATAATAGGTGTCTGAAACAGAAACACCTAATGGAGTGCGCCTGTTATGAGTTTAGTGTGAATTCTTAACAACTTTGTTGCTCCGCATTAGTGATGTGTAGATAAATAAAATATCACAAATATATGTTGTAGTTATATTAGCCATAATAATGGAGTTAAAAAGTTAAAAAGGTTTTTGTGCTGAGAGATTTTAGGAAGATTCATCACCTTTGTTTAATTGTGTCACTCCTTTATCTCAGCTTTCTCATCACATAATATAGCTGATAATGAGAAATGCCATCTGTTAGTCATAACTGATAACCCCTGTTTTCACACCACTTAATTCCTTGAAAGCACTTGATTGTAATTGCATTCTTGCTCATTATGCAGATTAATTGGCTGGTGTGAATAATTGTAATTTGTTTCTCTTTTCTCTATTCCCCTCATTTGGCTGTATTTCATTTTTCACGAAAAGGTGAAATGGAGGCTTGCTCTTGTGCTTTCTTTTTATCTGTATTGCATGTGTTTCAGCACCTGAGGTAAAAGTATTGCTGCTGTTTGATAACTTCTCTTGTGTAGCACAGTGAGGCTTTATTTCAACTCGCATCTCAGGTAGGAGTGAGGGGGCAGCGCAAACAGAGCCAATATATAACAAATCCCAACGGTGTTGATTTTTCAGCTTTGCACACTCGGAGAAGAACCCATATTGTATCAACACACACTATACTAGTGGCACTGTATACGAAATATGATCTGCAGCTACTCCCGTCGATGATGTTAAATATATTTCATGGGGTTAGCTGGAAATCGCATCATTAATGCAAACTCTGTCAAGAGACGTAGACTTATTTCACAACAATGGAGGTTTTGTCCAAAAAAGTTACACTTATAGCAGCTGTATATACCTCAGCTGAAGAGGTTGTATTGAAGTTGTATTCTGTTCCCTGTTTTTCCCAGATTTGTGCTACCTGAAATAAGCTATGTATTCCCCAACATGTTGAATTATTCCTTTGAATTGCAGCAGCTAAGTTTGTCTGGAAAGCATGCCAGGCTTCCTTTTTGTGTGAATATATTTCATGGTGGCTCCCCTCAAATTCACTTTTGTCCTTTGGTCAGAGGAGTTATGATTCCTGGTTAATCCTTTTTTCATGGATTCAGGTTCATATTTGCAACATTTCAAGCCTCCTGCAGACAGTCTCAGCCCCCAGGCAGGCACGGCCTCATTCTGTAGGATTTCATACCCTCTTACAGTAAAAGGACCCATTTCACATTAGACCTATCTCCTCTGTAATGCACAAGTGGCAGTGTAGAGCTCAATGAGAAGTCAAGAGGCTACTCCAGTCATTCTCTGTTACTGAGTCATGGCTCCCGCTGCCAGCTGGCTGCTCTAGCAACAGACACCCAGACTGCATCTGTCTCAGCTGTCTCACTGTCAGACTCGGCACGATTGCAAAGGCCTCTCCATTACTGAATCCATAGAGCTGAGTGTGAATGGCATAATAGATATAAGAACCAATCCTCCACAGTCTCATGTGGGAGATTTTTAGGGTCTGGATGGCTTTGGCTGAGCTTTAAAAGAAGCTTGGTGACTAGAAACCTTCAGTCCTAACAAATAAGGAAGGTTTGGAGGGTGAAGGAAGGCAAGGCAAGGCAAGGCAAGGCAAGGCAAGGCAAGGCAAGGCAAGGCAAGGCAAGGCAAGGCAAGGCAAGGCAAGGCAAGGCAAGGCAAGGCAAGGCAAGGCAAGGCAAGGCAAGGCAAGGCAAGGCAAGGCAAGGCAAGGCAAGGCAAGGCAAGGCAAGGCAAGGCAAGGCAAGGCAAGGCAAGGCAAGGCAAGGCAAGGCAAGGCAAGGCAAGGCAAGGCAAGGCAAGGCAAGGCAAGGCAAGGCAAGGCAAGGCAAGGCAAGGCAAGTTTATTTATATAGCACTTTTCAACACAAGGCAATTCAAAGTGCTTTACAAAAAATGCAAGAGATTAAGAAAATGGCATTTAAAATCAGTCATTAAAAAGAAAAGCTAATAAAATAAACATTAAAAGAAAAAATACATGGATAAAAGTTACAGTGCAGTTTAAGATATGAATAGTTCAATTAAAAGCAGCGACAAAAAGAAAAGTCTTCAGCCTGGATTTAAAAGTAGTAGGAAGTAGGAAGGAGGGATGAAGGAGAGAAATCCTCCCCTTATAATAATTCCTTACATTTATTATAGCGCTTTTCCAGATGCTCAAAGCGCTTTACAAATACACATTACACGTATCATACATGCAATGGTCAGATACTGTGGACAATACCCACAGGAGCAAGTTCAGGTGAAGTGTCTTGCCCAAGGACACAACGGCTTTACAGACGCAGCAGCGGCGGGTTTCACCCCTTGATCTGATGATCATTGCACAGCGCCACACCGTCCATCTTCACGCCTCGAGGTCATCAAGGCGCTTTTACAAATACACATTAGTATCATACATGTACTGTGGACAATACCCACAGGAGCAAATCCGGGTGAAGTGTCTTGCCCAAGGACACAACAGCCTGACGCAGTGGCGGGTTTCGAACTGGAGTTCCCCAGCACCCCCCTTGATCTGATGATCAGATGCACAGACCACTGCGCCACCCGTCCCACATATAGACAGTCAATCTGACCTGTGAGACCCTGTTGTCTGAGTGGACTGTCAAGCTGTAGGAGCAGTGATTGAGATGGCGTGGGCGTATGGGAGAGAGGAAAAAGTCCTCCAGCAGAGAAAAAACAAAAAGAGAAGACAAATGATTGAAAAGTAGGGAAAGGAATCAAGGCAGATTGATAAGAGGCTAGGGGCTAGTTTTTAAAGTGAAGCAGGAGTGAGATGTCGGAAAAGCAAAAATAAGCAAAAGTGTGGGTCTGTTTTTATTAGGACTTGAGAGAGAGCAAGTTCAAAGTGATCTACTACAAACGCCATGCCAATAATATACAGTAAAAAGGAAGAGGTCTCAAATGGGAATCATAGGAAAAACATGTTGATCTTGAATCAATTGCTGTCAGGACCTTGATGTAAAAGTTTTTGGAGGGATCAAAGGTATCATGGAGTTTTTACTGCCAGCATGTTCTTATGAGTTATTCAGTGAACTATGGATTAATGCAGGAGGTGAGAGGCTCAAAGTCGGATCAGAGAAAGAGTTGGGAAACTGCTGAACCAGCATTCAAACTTGTAGTTTGTCCCTGAAGCTGGAGAAGTGAGGAAATAGTGTGTGAATGATTGTACTTAAAGTGTCACATTGGTTAGAAAATGCTCACGTCCAACAGAAATAAAATCACGCATGGCAGAATTCTTTCATGTCCAGGAAAGAAAAGAAAGCTTTTAAGTGTAGCTGTTAGAACTTGCTTCTGAGGATGCAGTGATATCTTACAATCTCATTACAAACTGAAGCAACATGTCAGATCATTATTTTAATATTTGATCACAGCCCTAGAATAGCAGAGGAAATTGGATTCCTCCAAATGTTACCTTGTTACTTTACTTCCTGGCTCTCTCACTTGACTTTTCGCCCAAACCCTGCCACAAACAGACACTTACCAATCACAGCTTAGCAAGTATTATCAGGCATATAAGCATCATTCTTATTTCTCAGCATATTGAAGCTGTGTGCAAGGCTCCAATAATAGTAATAATCAGTAGGTTATCGAAAGAGTTTGGAGGGTTGTATGGTTTTTATTCAGCCAACGAAAGAGCAACATTTATTATTTCTTAATACTTTAACGTTTGCCACAACTAGCATGCCTGGCTAACTAGCCAACAACTTTCACACTCCAGCAACTTCAGTGAAACTTTTGTTAAATTGTGATACGTTTGCCAATTTCATCTATTGGATACAGACTTCTTGCTCTTCTTTCCCAGGACTTGTTAGTTATAGCCTCTTGTTAGCTTTAGCCTCAGTGCTTAGCTTAGCTTAATTACATGTGCATATTATGGGAAAATCTCAATAATGAGTGCAATCTCTCTTTGTCTTTTATCTGTTAGTCATCACCAACTATAATGAAGAGCTCTGTCTCTGATGTAAAATTCAAAGAAAGTTATTTCCATGTGCAGAATACTAAAGCATACCTCATAACTTTTTCAATCCACTAATAAAACTGCAAGAGTAATATATGTGTCCTCATTAGAGTAAAATGTTTTATCTCATTCATCAATAATAATGAATGTAAATCTATACATCAAAATGATTTCTACCCCAAGCTTTTCCTGCATGGCCATCTGCGTTCATCACGAGTGTTTGATACGGATACGTGTTTCCACGAGCTAAGCGTGGCCAGCCCTGCCACAGAACAACTCCCTTAAGTGGCAAATGGCCTGGTGCCAAAATGCACATCCTGTGTGGTAAATGATTAAGATGTTTACCCATGATTAAAGATGTTCCTCCGCCCTGCAACGCTTCAGATGAGTACCTCGGCTCACTGTTAGCCTGCTAAAGGCGTTGTTTGATAAATGATTCAACGCTTGGCTAACTATTTCCCCTGACTTCCTGTTTGTTCCTTTGCATTGAACCATGACTCAGTAAAGGGTTGTATAATGGAAAGTGTTGTGTTTGTTGGTGTGTGCCATTGTGGGAGATTTGAGCTAACCTCTAGTTTTGTATTTATTTTTCCCGAATTCAGCAGAAAATGCTCGCTGTCAACTTTGGTTCTTTCCTGTAGCTTCTCCAGACTTCTAATTAGTTTTTTGTCACTACTAATTATAAAAGAGATGTATAATACTTGTGTCTGCATGCTTCAAACTGTATGGTATATCAGCTATTTTGAGAAATCAAATCAAGGAGCCGCAGGAGGCTTTTTCCAATCATTTATAGCCACATGCACAAGGAAGTCATTTCATACAGGCTGAAGTAATTACAAATTGTTTCCTGAGCTGCCACATCTATATAAGAACACTAAAATGAAGCAAAGGTGTTTGTGTTAGTGAGTGATAACAGGCAGTGCCACCAGAGCTTGTTGCTTGGATGGCATTGGGATAAGATAAATCAAAGTGGCATGTCACTGTCAAATCTCCCTGCTATAATCTCCATTTTAATTGATCTAATTTGAGCTGGTTAAGGCTTCCCACTCGACTGATGGACACAGCTGCTACCCAGCTTGTCAGAGCTAACTAATAACATGTCACCACATTCGTGTGACACCGACTGTGGCCTCACAACAAAACAAATATCTATGAATATCTGCACACCTGAGGATTTCTGTTTGCTCTTCTTAACATCATCTGTGAAGCTGAAGGTATGCTGACATATTTATCAACTGAAAGCAGAGCGCCACATTGAATTTTCTCCCACACACTGTGCTGTCTGTTTATATGGAAGAATACATATTGATACATAATATATCTGGATGTCTTTTGCAATATTCTGCAGGGTAATATCTTCCCTGAACATTTGTTTGAACAGTCAATGTGGATGTTAAGCTAGGGGAGGCAATTCCTTCAAGGCCAATAAAACACTTCTATCAAGAGGTGTGTTGGGATAACTATAAATTAAATAGAACTTAAAAGAAACCCATATTTGAAATAGCTTAGTCTAAACCCTCTAAAGCTGAACGCAGAGTTATTTGGTCAAAAACTGAAAAGTTTGACATTTGGGAACTCTGCTATTTACTTTCTTGCAGAGAGTCAGATGGGAGATCTATCTTAGATCTGCACTGTAGATATGAAGCAAGCAAAGATAACAGGTTGAGGTTTTACAGAGGGCTTACGTAGCTTATCTGTTTCATGACCGGGCGCAGTGACTTTCTAGAGTCTCCACTGGTGCCTGGCAGTCACAAAGTCACAACAGGACTAGGAAGTTACTACAAGCAGCCAAGAAATCCTTCGCCAAACAATAACAGGGGATTAGTTGTTACGGTGAGTGAAGCAAGCAGGACCCAAACGCAGATAACACTGAAAAATCCTTTATCTCAAGGCTAACATCAAAAATCAGAACACTCCCCGGTGAACACAGTCACAGACAAACGACGAACCAACAATGACAGACAGCAAAAACAGAACTTAAGAGCACAGCGGAGGGCCCGGAAGAGATCTCGGGCGGACGGCCCGGGGGCAAGGCAGAGTCCATGGTGGGGGTCTCGGGAGGACGGCCCGGGGGCAAGGCAGAGACCATGGAGGGGGTCTCGGGAGGACGGCCCGGGGGCAAGGCAGAGACCATGGAGGGGGTCTCGGGTGGACGGCCCGGGGGCAAGGCAGAGTCCATGGTGGGGGTCTCGGGAGGACGGCCCGGGGGCAAGGCAGAGTCCATGGAGGGGCGAAGACCACAGCGGGCGAACTCAGGGGGCCGAGCATGAGGGCGAAGGCCGCGGCACTCAGGGGGCCGAGCATGAGGGCGAAGGCCGCGGCTCTCAGGGGGCCGGGCTCGAGGGCGAAGCAGGCGGCGACGGAACAACTCCGGAGGACGGGCAGGAAGGCGCTGACGGCACAGCTCCGGAGGCCGGGCAGGGGCAGGAACCGGTGGGACAGGCTTCGGCAGGATCCCCCACGGAAGAGGACCAGGAGTTGGCAGGACCCCCGGCGAGACAGGTGGCGGCGGGACCTCCAACGGATCAAGACATGGGATTGGCAGGACTCTCAGCGAGACCTCCAACGGAACAGGACATAGGGTTGGCAGGACCCCCGGCAGAAGAGTAGTCGGCGGGACCCCCAACGGGACAGGACATGGAGTTGGCAGGACCCCCAGCGGAAGAGTTGTCGGCGGGACCTCCAACGGGACAGGACATGGAGTTGGCAGGACCCCCAGTGGAAGAGTAGTCGGCGGGACCCCCAACGGGACAGGACATGGACCTGGCAGGACCCCCAGCGGAACCTCCAACGGCACAGGACACAAGCTTGGCAGGACCCCCGGCAGAAGAATCGTCTGCGGGGCCTCCAACGGCATGGGACATAGGGTTGGCAGGACTCCCGGCAGAAGAATCGGCGACGGGGCCTCCAACGGCACGGGACATGGAGTTGGCAGGACCCCCAGCGGAACCTCCAACGGCACTTCAGTAGGGACTTGAGTAGGGACTCGAGAGGGGACTCGAGAGAGGGCTCGAGAGGGGACTCGGGAAGGGACTCGGGAAGGGACTAGAGAAGGGACTAGAGAAGGGACTGAGGCTGGAACCATGGCTGCTGGGGCCGAAACCGTGGCTGCTGGGGCCAGAACTGGGGCCGGAAACGTGGCTGCTGGGGCCAGAACTGGGGCCGGAAACGTGGCTGCTGGGGCCAGAACTGGGGCCGGAACCATGACTCTTGGGGCTCGGGCTGCTAGTCTGGACTTGCGACTCCCTCTCTTAGGAGCCTTTTGGAGGCTCCGTGGACCTCCAAAAGCCAGACGAGTTCCAGAGAAGGGCTCCTGGACAGGAGCAGGAACTGGGGAAGAAGCAGACGGAACACGCCGAGACGTATGGTGTCAGGTTGGGAATTGGGAGGCAGGGGGCTAGCATGCCTGGAGCTAGCAGGCCGGGAAAGAGGTTTGACCTCAAAGCTGCCCAAAAAGTCCTCCACCCACTCGGGTAGCAACTCCCTCAACCAGGGCCTTGAGGTTACCTCCTGGCGTGCCGCAGAAATAACTGACTGCCTCTCTTCAGTACTGGAGGCATATCTAAAGTCATTCCTCAAGCATGTTAAAATGTACTTCACCTCGTACAAACTGTCTGCTGGGTCCATTCTTGGTTGGTTGGTTCTGTCACGGCCCCTACACACGGCGGCGTGCGTTACCGCTTGGCGGTGGGCGTGTCTGAAGCTTGGGGATTTTTTACGAACAACGCGACCAACAACCAATCACATAAATGTCCCGCCCCGGACATACAAAGCAAAGCATTCATGCTACATCCATGCTGGCTAAATATACTGTCTATGCTTGCTAGCTGTCCATTCAAACGAAGTACACTGGATATAAACTCCCCAAACAGGCGAAAACCTACCAGTTTCACCCACTGTCTCTGCCACCTCCCCCCATGCCTGGCTCCTCCGGTTTGTATCCCTGTATGTAAAGAGGGACTGGTGGTCATATAGTACCGCCACGATAATTTTCTCCTCCATTTTTTGACATATGGGAAATAACTGCGGTCTGGCTCTCCCAACATACACGCGGTTTGATTGGCTAGCGCTTGTAATGTCAGATTTGCATACGCGGGATTTGATTGGCTGACGCCTCCGTCGAGGCGGCAAAAGTAGAACATTGCTCTACTTTTGCAGCGAGCACCGCAAGAGAAGCTACGCTTTGCTCCCACAATGCAGTTCGGCGAATCGTGACGTCACCCCATTCAAAGTGAATGGGCAGAAGCATTGAAGCGGCAACGCACGCCACCGTGTGTAGGCTCCGTTACGGTGAGTGAAGCAAGCAGGACCCAAACGCAGATAACACTGAAAAATCCTTTATTTCAAGTCTAACGTCAAAAATCAGAACACTCCCCGGTGAACACAGTCACAGACAAACGACAAACCAACAATGACAGACAGCAAAAACAGAACTTAAATACACACAAGACTAATCAACGAAACAAGAGACAGGTGAGGAGGGAGGAGAAAACACAGGGGCAACAGGTGAAAACAATCAAGTAAACAGGTAGGAGGGAACACACACAGACAGGAAACCAAAGACAGATCTAAACAAGACAACACACAACACAGACAGATTGTGACATTAGTGAGCTTTTAGAAGTGTCAATAGTCTGAGATTGAGACCTCTGGACAGAGCTTAATGGCTCTTGATTTTTGATGCATACTGTATCTAGCTTACAGACATGAGTATGGTATTGATTTTCTCATATCAGCTTTTGAAAGATAATAATAATGATACATTATATTTATATAGCGCTTTTCTACAACTCAAAGACGCTTAAGATAGTCATGAATCCATTTTCAAAAAGTCTAACTAAAGTCTGACTAACTTTCAACTTGGCTTCAATGTTATATACCTTGCTTGCATCTGTGATATTAACCAGCAAGTGGTGACCACACCTTATAACTTCAACATGTAGGTATTATCAAGTTTAACAAGTAAAAACATTTCCATACCAAAACCTGACTGACACTGACTAATGGAGGCCCTTAATCTAGGATGTAGCAACAGAGCAGAGACAAGATGACTGATATGATATGAGGATGTTTCCTTTAAATCTCCTGAATGAGTTCTTCTATCCAGAGCTGCCCGTACGCTCCTCATTTGACTATGAAAGGGTACTGGAAGCATACATCAAGATGATTGATTCTGAGTAGATTGAAGGAAGAGTCATTTGTTATGTTGTGCCTCAGAGTCCAATGCATTGCAATCCATCTTTATATCAGAGGACCAACATGTATACCAATTACCGACTCTGAGATCATCATTACACCAGGATAACAACTTTCTCCAGCTGCCATCTCCACGGATACTGAATGTTTTTGGCAACCGTAGCTGTTTGAGCACAATCACCTGCACCCCATTAGCACTGGTCTTCTATCTGCCAATTGTAGCATATGCCCTTCATGTGTGAGGAGGACACACCTTGACAGTTTTAGCATGCTCTAAATTCTGCAGCCTTTCATCAAAAAAATGTCACAACTTTTGAGGTGAAATATGCCTCCCGGGCTAAAATGCGCGTTCAGCTGGAAGAAGCATGAATGTGGCTTTTGTTATTTCAGGACAGTGTTGGATGTGTGATAGCTGGTTGGTTTCCTCATCTAGTTTTACTGTCTGCCAGCTCTTTTTCCCCCATGTTGGAATATATATTTCTCAGACGTAATTATTTTAGCCCACTCCAAGGCAATAATGTGGTTTTCTGTCTTATAGTGATTTTAGAAGGCTAATTTTGAGCTGTTCTGCTCTGCTTGATGTCTCTTTGAACGAGTATGCACTTTAAGAATCTGTCTTATTTTCTCGTAGATGAGAGGCATGGGATTTCATAAATCACACCTCCTTTCTCTGGTCTTGTTTCAGATGTTATCCTTGGGGTTGTACTACAATCTGGCACGGTTTAATGTGGGGGTTTACAGGGAATGGATGGGATGTATTTCACTTGCCTTTACATGTGCGTTGGTGTACCAATTTCTGCATGACAGATATGTAAACCCAGAAAGAAAACATCATCACAACACCTTCGTACAAATAGACAAATGTGTTTTCTTTATGAATACTATATGAAATGGTGTATGCTGTTAGTGTCTCAAAGGACAGTGGTAGGTTACATCTTCATGACTAAGATATCAGTACATTTTTTAAGTCGGACATAAATCTACAGCAATTCAAAGTTTCAATTAGGGCAAGAAAAAATCTATTATTATCAGCCATGCCTTAAAATTAACCTTATTCTGCTTTGTGTTTCCTCACCAGCATGCTTTAAGGGTGCAATCTGAAATATCTGGCTACCTGATCCACTGAAAAAGAAGCGCCATTTCACCTCGCTTATTGTCATTAATTAGTTACAGTATATATATTTTAAAAAGCCAATTAGGGCAAAGAAAACTAGAATTTGAGTCTTTCTCATGTACACTGGTATATTATCTCACGAGTGGTGTATAGATTTCCTTAGTTATCTTTGAGTTAACTTTACCACTAACCTTGTACTGTATTATCAGTGTAAGCTTTTATAGTTTGTTTAATGGACACAAGAACATAAATAAACTAGCGGCTACGACAGACGACTGGTGTTACCTCACAACAACATTTCACATTCACACAAAGCAAAGACGACCAAATATGCCCCTGTGTGGGTGGAAATAACTCTACAGAAGCAGATGGCAGTTTTAAAATAACTTTACATTGCAATAATCATATGAGATGAAGATACAAATTAAGAGCCTTTTGTGTGTGCCCTCCTGACTTAAATAGTTTTGCTTGCTGTTTCTCACTTTGATTCCTCTATATGTGTACTGATTTGCTTTAGGCAGCTCTACTTCTTGTCTGATTGAGGAGAGGCACACCTGAAGATTTACAGCTGTTGCCTCTAGTGCTAAAAGTGGAATTACAAGTAAGGACTTGCCGGGGTTAGCTGCTTAGCATTATTACTTCAGTCGATATCTTTGCACAACAATGTATATATGTTTCGGACATGACATCAAAACTGTTACTTCGTCACCTTCTTGGATGAGATTGGTTCATATACTACTGAGCAAAATGCACGTGCTCATGTGGTGTGTCAGGGCCTTTAGTGCGCGTTGGTGGAAGAGACCAGGCAAGGAAATCACTTTGCTGTTAAAAATCTTGCAGCCATTGCATTTATATTGCATTAAAGTAACATGAATTCTTCCTAATGCAATATACTCAATTACAAAAAGATGTCCCTGAGGTTTAGACAGCTAATGCCCCTTCTCCTCATTAAAACATACTGTATGCAAACCATTATTTTCCAAGTGGTTTGTTTTGACCTTCTGTCTACAGTAGGCACTCACCTGCTAGGATCAAGAATAAGAATATATTAATGTGGTGTATTAAAACTTAGTATACACCACACGGCACATGAGAGAGTTCCTGCAGGTGCTATAAATGTTAATATTAATCTGACATTGGACAATGTGTAGGAGCTGCAGGCTGCACTTATGGAGGAAGCCCGGGAAATGACGTTTTAATCTCGTGATTCTCTGATTCCCACCTGCAGGGAGGCACTGAAAGACATACGGTATAAAGATCCTGCTGCTCAAGTATTTTTATAAATTCTGTCAATCATTTAAGGTAATGTCTTTTCAAATATAGCATATAACATTCATGCTTTGTAGATTTGTTTTACTTTTCAATGATCGGTAACAAACTGAGGACCTCAAGTGGATGGTTAATGAACAACACCTGCCTTTGTGAGAGTAACGTGAAAGAACTGTCCTCACTGTGCGTACCATGTGAGGTGTATTCACCAAGCATGATAATACTGTCATTCTTTCTTACCTCCAACCACCCACTAAAAAAAAAGAAAACAGTGCCTCTCATGATCTGGCAGGAGTTTAATCACTAATAATCTTCCCACGCTTGCTCCTCAGTTTGACCTTTATGCTGAACTAAGTGTGTCGGTGTCTCATCTAACCAGCTGGCATATCTTCAGATCAGCTCCTCATTACAGCAGATTAAAGAGTTTGGGGAAATATATGTTGCTCACTTAGTAGATAATTGCATGCAAGCCTTTTTTTATGAACAAATATTGCAATCTAATAATAAAACAATACATCATTTTATGAATGAATACAAGTAAATTAAAGTATTATATATATATATATATATAATAATATTATATATATAAACTTGCATCAATCACCTGATCTATTTTCTATAATCAAATTACATTTTATGTATTTATTGCAGGAGATAACTGTGAGTTGAGTTATTGTTAATCATTTCTTTATATTTCCATTTCTTCTAAAATGTAGTTTTAGTTGTATTACTTGAATTACTTTATTGAACTTCCCAGGAGTAGCCTATAAACAACAGTATTCTTCTTAAAATAAATGGACAAACACACACACACACACACACACACACACACTCACACACACACACACATACCATGTATACATCACTTCAGGGGACATTACATTGACTTACATGCATTTCCTGGAGACTTATCCTAACCTTAACCATAACCAACACATGCCTAACCCTAACCCTAAACCTAACCAAGTCTTCACCCTAAAATTAATGATTCCCCTCATGGGGACACGTGACTATGTAAACAGATTTAGGTCCCCACAAGTATAGTAATGCTAGACCACACACACACACACACACTACACACACCACACACACACCCACACACACACTACACACACACCACACACACACACAACACACACACACAAACACACACACACACACACAACACACACACACACACACACACACACACACACACACACACACACACACACACACACACACACACACACACACACACGCACTCACACAAAAACACACACACTTCAGAGGGTACTTTCATTGAATTGTAAATGATCTTATTCAGTACTAAACCCTGCAGGTGCTGGATACACTCTGTGCTCGTCTGAAAATCATTCAAATTTCGTCAAAACGTCTTGTAGATATTTTAGATACTTTCTCCCTATAAGGTCAATTCCTTGGAGCTACGAGGAAGAAAACAGCAAAGTATTCGAAGCCGAATGAAACTAACTTCAAAGATGAGAAAAAACAATGTTGATTTTGGTTCATATTTGTGGATATCTACTTTATAATAAACACTAACCTAAGGAAATATAGCCCAATTATTCACAAGCCATTGCTTATGTGCACTTTTACTAAACAGATGTACTTTCTGAACATTATTATTTTATAACTGTAGCTGAAGAGTGGATGTAAAGTGGTTTACTTATTCTCTGGATTACAAATGCATGAATACAAAGCTGTATAGTTGCACAATCTTCATGAGAGTTATTGCCCCTAGGTTTCAGTTCATCGCCGGCTGATGTATGCAAAGCCATCTTTAAATCTTGAGAGAAATAAATCCAATATGCTTTAGTCATTGTTGGAGTTAATTAGAAAGGAAGACTAAGAGGATTCTAAAAAAAGGGATGATGATCTTTGAGAGAGCCAAGCTGAGAGGAGAAACCGTTAAACCTCAGTGTTCGCTTTTCACTTTGTTGGACTATAATTACCACAAACAACTCAAAGTGTAGGTGATTATTTAAAGCAGAAGGAACAGATGAGTCATTGTGTTTGTGATGTGCTTCGAATTAGGCGGTGGGATGTGGCAGGATATGGATTTCAAAGTAACCACTGTTGTCATAATGGAGTCAAGGAGGTTTTTTTGCCTCTTGATCATAATTAGGGTATCAAATGGGAATGACACCTCAACTTTCTCAGCAATTATGAGGAAGGCCTGCAGGATAGGATCTGTCCTTGTTTTAGTATCTACATTGAATGTGACTTACATGGTTTTTGACTATCAGTATAAAATGACAGGTCAACTTAGGGAACCAAAACTTTAAATAGGTCAATAAGTCACTGTTACCTCATTCACACCTACGCAACTCTGGTTCAAGCTCCGTGCTAGAGCTTTTCAGGTTCAGAACCGGTTCTTCGGTTTAGCTCCGGCTCTTTTCACACCGCCCAGAGTCCGACTGGTGCTGCGTCATTGCGTCATCGTTTGCGTCATGACGTAACCGTTTGCGTGCCTGCTTCATAAAGCCAAACCTCGCGGAAACCCCTCACAGCTGACACCGACAACAACAACAATGGCCGATTGTGCTCCAGCTTCCTCTGTACCTCTTCGGAAGACCAGGGCTGCAGTCGAATAGTCCATTTAGCTTAGGAACCTTCCTAACGGAGTGAAATGACCCGGAAGTCCCTCAGTGGCAGCCATGATAAGTAATAATAATAATAATGATGATAAGTGCCGTTCGAATTCTCTAGAATGATAGGAAAGGAGGTTTCAAACTTCCTTTATAACCTCCTTTAGCTTAGGAACCACTGGACCTCCCTAACCGAAAGGAGAGGAGAAAATGCTGCCCCACAATGCCTTGCAGCCGCAGCATTTGACGTCACACAACAGTCGGCCGTTCACGGAAACAATCGATTATGACGGAGAAATGATATCATGAAAGTTACGGTGCTTATTAAGCTTTTTAAAACGTATGTGGTAAGTTGCGTTCATAAAGCATAACACAACAGCATCAGAGCACGGTGCAGAGTCTCTAGATGAGTTTACAGTAATCCCTCGTTCTTATTAAACATCCATGTTGTAGTCCGCTGTATAGAAAACTGTAGTTTCCATAGTTTCCCCACAGCAGCAGATGCACAAAATGACGTCCGCTGGCGCATCATAAACACGTCGAATAGTGAAAGTGCAGTCGGATTCTCTAAAGATAAGATAAGATAAGATGGACTTTTATTAATCCCTCGTGGGGAAATTGTTTCTCTGCATTTGACCCATCCTAGTGTTAGGAGCAGTGTGCTGCCATTTTGAACGCCGCCCGGGGAGCAGTGTGGGGAACGGTGCCTTGCTCAGGGACACCTCGGTAGCACTTGGTCTTGCCGGGACTTGAACTGGTGACCTTCCAGTTGCCAAGCCAAGTCCCTATTGAGTTCACCACCAAAGCACCGCAGTCTCTTCTCCTAAATCCTTTTGAATTCTCCTATCCACTATCCCTTAACCCTGTGACGTTTCACTCAGAGGTCAAGGAATAGGAGATAGGGTTAGAACTTAGGAGCTGATTTTTAAACTATCCGAACGCAACCCAGATTCCCAGTAGGTAGCTGGTCTCTTCAGTGAGCCAGGCGCCCGGATTCATTTTAGAAGTGGGGGGGGGGCAAAAAAGTGCGTGTGTATGGCCCAATCCCAAACCACGCCCTACACCCTACCCCTACACACTCCCCCTCCGTGACGGAGTGAACTCCGTGGCGTGACACATGAGGCTCCCTCCTGTCAGATGGAGGGAGTAAATACAGCAGCAAGCTTTGGGACGGCCTCCCCTCTCTCTGGCAGAAACAGGAAATGCCGTAACTGAATGTAACAACGGTTTCAAATCAGCATCTCTTTGACAAAAAAATGTAAATTAATAACTCAAATAAAACTCCAAACATCTTTAATTGTGTTAGCCTACTTTTTTGTAAAGCTCTTTTAGTTTTAAACCTGATGTTTATAAGCTTCTTAGTTTTTGCAACAGTCTGTAAATATACACAACTTTATAATAAAATGCACACATTTACCTTTTTCTAGACTAAACACAGGTGATCCTAAGTTAAAAAAATATGAGGTTATCATGAGGTTGTTAACATCGCAATTTATCAGTGGATGTTTGCTGGAAGCCTGGAACTACTTGTAAACAGCGTGTTTCCTGACGGACACACACAGCGTTGAGACCGTTCAGGTAGCCTACCTCTGGCTAGAGGTAATGCAATTCATGACACTTATTTCAAGAAATTCAAGAAATGGACATACATTATTTATTTAACCGAACCAAACAACAATTTTTGTGAAAAGAACGTAGGCCTATAACAAGCTTGTTAACAGTAACACAAGCTGTGATGTCGTGTAATTAAAATCACATGACTAAAATGTCCAATAACAGATGAGGGTGGAGCAACCTTCAAACAAATGTCCCACAATACATAGGGTAAAGCAAAACAAAAATCCCCACGTGGCTAAATCTAGCCTACTTAATCTTTCTACATTTTGCCAAAGTAAACCTCCCTTCGCTCACTGGCAAAGCAGAAACTCCGGAGCACTTTTTTGAGGTCCAGGCCGTCGGTCAAATCTTCGTGGATGTGGAGGAAGAGAAGGTGATTTAAGCGGCGCTAGTTGAACGAAGGAACGTCTTCAACCGACGGAGGCTGGAGAAGCTCCGCTCAGCTGTTGCATTGGATATCGGCACAGTCAAATACAGTCATAGAAGCTTGTCCACTTCACTGAAGAGGGATTGCGTGCCTCGTCCCTGTGCCGCCAGCATGTCCGCGATTGTGGCCAGTGCCACCCCTTAACAAATAAAGTAAACAACGTAACAAATAAACAAATCTAAGCTTTTTTATTGGTTGTAATTTACACATTTGAATGGTGTGACAATGTCCTATTTGATTGGGTTAAAATGTACATATTCCTCCTGCTTTATTTTACCTTATGCAAAGTGACCTGCTCTATTCTTTCACACACAGTGACGTCACGAGCTACCCACAATGCAACGCGCGCCATATATATATATATATATATATAAATACGCCATTTTCCTGGAGGTGCAAATATCCTGGAGGTGCAAATATAAACAGCTAGCTAACGTACCCAGGCAGAGCGCACTAGGTTTTTTTTCTGAACTAACGACCGAAGAAATCGCTGCATGTCTTCGGATTACATCTCTGGACTTGAGGGGTGTGCTCTAGGTCGTTACCAGCGTAAACTAGAGCTGTGTGGGTTGTCAGATTGCCCTTACAGACTGCCTGCAGATGTATGGAAAAACGACCCTCGAAAGTGGCCTTCGTCGATTTTGGCTGCATCTACGTCTAATTTCTGGAAACACCAGGTGAATACCCCACTTGTCACAATAATATTATCATGCCATTGCATATATGTGGTATTTTAGAGTTGACTAGATATTGATTAAGGCAATAGACTATGATATTCAGTACAGGAAGCTTAGCAACACCTAGACGGTGTACGGCTAAACCCTCGGCCTGCGTGCACCTCGTGTAATATGGCGGATACCGGAAGTACGGTGTCGCCCTCGGCCCAATACCCGTATGTGTGTGTGAAATAATCTAAATCAGTCACATTGACCCGAAGACACATTTTGAGTTATATACACTGTTGGAAAGAGGAGATTCCGAGCTTTCTAATGATATCAGGATTGTTTTTATACTCCAAATATTAAGCAAAATATGTCACATTAGTCTATATAATGACTAGAGTCATCATTTTGAGAAAAAGGCCTTCAAAGTGTCCTCTTCTCTGGATCGATCTGATTGATTATTAGCGGAGTAAATGATCAAAATACTACGGAGGGAAGATATTTTCGTTTGGATTACTGGTCTGGGGGAAGCTCGCGAGTGTGTTAGGCTATGTGTGTGTGTTTGTGTATTTTGTGTACCGGCTGTTGTTATGCCTGCTGTGACGTTAAGTTACTCCGTTCTCCGCTTATAATTATGCCGTTACAAGCTTCAAAGTTGTATTTATCAATTTGCCGAAACAAGTATAATATTCTGAGCCAAAGCCAAGACTTTGTTTATTTGAAATCAGATAAAAACAAACTGTAACGGACCCTGCCGTGTTATCTATGATTACTTCATTCTACAGAAAAAGGTGGAATCTGGGTGATACAAATCTGCTGAAATATATTCCTTCTAAAACCATCTAAAACCAGTTAAATAGCAATAACTAACTCTTAACTTGATGAATCCACAACAAGTAGAGCTTAAAATATTTTTATTATTTTTATACTTTATACAAAGCTTATTTGTATAGGAATGTCACTGGTGTTACGTGTTACCAGGAAGAAGAATAACACCAGTGACAATTTGGAGAAAACACTACCATTTTAACAAAATGGCTGCAATGTGTCAGAACAAATATGGCTTCAGTCAATATCAAAATCGTTTAACTCTTCAATACAATACATTTTCCCATTCAAATGTTCACCCCTAGGGCTATGCAATGAGTAACACTAATGACAGACTTGAAAGACGCATGTAAAATTTGAAGATAAAATGACACCTTTAACAAACAAAGTAAGAAGTATCTGACTTTCCTTATGTCTTTGTCCACTGCACTGCCTCAAATGATCTCTTGTTACAGGAGGCACTTCAGAGACAGTACATTATTTCAAAATAAAAGCGTTTTGTGTAGCAGTAACACCAATGACGTAATTTTGGGTGACTGACATTTATTTAATATTATTAATAATAATTAGCGTTTTTTTTACCATTTCAGTGTTATATTTAATGCTTGTAATGTTATGTAATATAAATTAGATTTATTTATTGAAAAAAAAATCTTTTAAATTAAAACTATAGGCTCCACTTCCATGTATGATCAAAGTGACAAGGCAGTTCCTTGAACTTGACATTTTAAATAAATTGCAATTTACTTATAAAACCATTTTTTATTTAGTACCATTGCAAAGACAATCTCTATGTATTCAACATATATAATGAATGTGAGTATTAGGTCAACGTCATGTATTTTGGTGTCTGCAAAAGTAAGTGACAGCACTTCCACCTTTTCTGTAGAATGACCCATTATGCCTTACATTCATCATTTCAGTGGGAGGGAGGGGGAGCGGCGCTGAGGAACAGCAGAGTGGCGAGTGAGAGCTGTCATCTTCCCTTTACAAGCTTCAAAAATGCCTGTAGCTAATGAGATTGAATATAACAATACAAAATAACAAAATATAGCCTACACAGCTAGATCAGATGGCGTTCTTTTTAGATGCGACTTTAGAGTAGAGGGGAATTATTGAAACGGGATTTGTACAGTGTTCCGCGCCGTGTACGTGTGTGTTTGTATATTTTTGCGTTTGTGTGTGTATTGTGTTTGTTTCCCGGGGAAAACACTCACGAGAAACACCGGCTGTTGTTATGCCTGCAGTGACGTAAAGTTACTCTGTTCTCCGCTTGTAATTATGCCATTACAAGCTTCAAAGTTGTATTTATCATCTGAATTTGCCGAAACAAGTTTAATATTCTGAAAGCCAAGACTTTGTTTAATTGAAATCAGATAAAAAAAACTGTAACGGACCTGTATCTGATTACTATACGCCTTACATTCATAATTTCAGCGGGAGGGAGGGGGAGCGGCGCTGTGGAAGAGCAGAGTGGCACGTGAGAGGCGAGCTGTCATCTTCCCTTTACAAGCTTAAAAAATGCCTGTAGCTAATGAGATTGAATATAACAATACAAAATAACAAAATATACACAGCTAGATCCGATCGCGTTTTAGATGTGACTTTAGAGTAGAGGGGAATTATTGAAACAGGATTTGTACACGGCATCCGCCGCTGCGAACATGTGGGGCAGGGCTGAAAAGTGGGGGGGGGGGGCAATGGCCCCCCCACTTCCGGCGCCCTTGCAGTGAGTGGACCACTGCTGCGTGTTAAGTTTCTCCATCGTTGTGTACAAACTGGATAAAACGCGGGCTTTTTGTTGTTGTTCAGGAGTTGATCCCGCTTCTGCCCCCGCCTCGACGTAAGCGTGACGTATGCGGTGCTTTTGCTCTAGCCGGACAATCTTTTGGTGCTTGAAACAAACCGGATTCCGGAGCTAAGAGGCTGCTCCGCTGCGGTGTGAACAGGCAAACCCGGTGCTTTTCAAGCTCCAGCTCCGAACCGGCCCTGAAACACCGTTGGTGTGAATGAGGTATGTGATTGAGGATTAAACCCAGATCTCACGTATTGTGTTGTATTTCCTGTGTAGGACCAGAATGACAGTTCTTTATCCCACATTGTGTGGAGACAGTAGCTGAGAGCAGTGTATTTTGTGGTAATATTATTCTTTATGCCTGAGGCTGAGGAGGAGCAGGAGATTATCTGAACTCTACTTCCCCCTCTCAGGATACCCCCTGCTGGACTTCAGTATCTTTTGAAGACTTTCAGATCCAGAAGCTTTGAATCCCCCTCCTACGGATGCTGCTTCTTGAGATTCAATGTGGGACCAGCTGCATCTCACAGGAATAGCTGCTGTGAGGCAGTAAAGAGACGGAGATACCTTGACAAGAAAGTGTCCCTGGATAAAACGTTAGATGTTGTTGCAACGCTGTCAGTCTTTTTTCACTGCTTATGCATAGAGGACTGAACATCAATGTGATACAGCACATTTTGTATCCTGAAAAACTAGAGAGATGTTATTAATACGACACACTTCAGAGGACTAGAAAGGCACAATGAGGCCAATAATTTAATGTTAATGTATAAATGAAACTTTATATTAACACCTATAGGCTACAATGTGAAGAACAATTGCAGTTGAAGCTATACATCTAATACAAATATAAATATTTGGCTGTCTTTAGTCAAACATTATGTCCTCGGTTGCGTGTTTCATTATTGGAATCTTAATTTCCATCATGACCTCAAGAACGGATGATCAGTAATATTTTGAAAGTCAAACATTTTAATTAATTGATTGGTTTTATTTGGGCAAAATCAGTGTAGTGACTGTTAATATGTCAAAGTTATATGTAGAAATAACTGCCAAATGTAATGTCTAAATCAAAACAAGTTTAATGTTAAAATGAATGCAATTAATTAATTAATGAAAACAATGCAGTGGAGTAAAAGTACACAATTTACCTCTTCATTGTAGCGGAGTAGAAGACGTACAAAGTAGCATAACATGCTCAAGTAAAGTACAATTACTTCAAACTTGTGTTTAAGTTCATTACTTGATTAAATCTACTTAGTAACATCACAACACTTACCGCTGCATGTTATAAATGCGTCAGTGTGTCCTTTCCATAGGTCCTTTCACAATAAAGCGTCGGATGGTTTGGAACAAAATGAGTGTTACGGACTTCCTGTTTGTCTAAAAGAAGGCGGAGTCTGTGCTTCAGACTAACGGATGGACCATCTGTAGTTTTCATTTCTCGTGTTTACAAAATTAGAAAACTAGCTTACTTCTTTCCCTTGCCAGCTGACAGTATGGATAATACACAGAGAGTTGGAGAGAAACAGTGACGCACCATACATTAAGAAGCCAGGATTCAAGAGTGCTGTAAGTCAAGTTTCTTTTTTGTTTCGCTTCTCAGGCCGTATTCACTAACCAAAAGAGTACTCCATGTCCGAGTATAGTTTGTAAACTCGGTAGCAATCTATTCTCATTAATTATTGATACTATGTAGCCTAAAGATGCCAACTGGTGGCTCCTATTGTTTTCTTCTTCTACGTTTTAACACGAATCTGCAGTATCGTAAAAAATGTCATGTGAAAGTATTTGTGTCCATGCATTGAGACTTTACTCAGCTGATGTAATGTAATGTGTTTACAACAGTCACACTGTACCATAGATAGAATGTAACTCGTGGAAATTGCTGTCATGCTGTTTTAATGTGTGTATTTTCGCTGAGTCATGATAGGGTCTGTGTGGTTATCTAACAGAAGCTTCCTGTGAAACGGCGTCAACATGGTGCAGGAATACCAGTCCCCTGTCCGGGTCTACAAGCATCCATTTGAGTTGATAATGGCGGTGAGTAGTGTGTTTACATCCAGGGCCATTATACAGGCAAGCTATGGTCATTACTGTGCATTATCTCAAACAACTCAGCTGGAGACCAAGGTGCATTTGTTATTATTGTTGCCAGTGTAGCTTTGACCCCTGCAATCTTTAGCCACCACTTTTGCCGTAATAAAAGTTAAATGTAAATTCTGAAAATGTTAATTAAACTGCTTTCTTAGTGGATTCCACTTTATTGCAGTTTTCAGGAAACCAGACTTTCTCATAAACCTCGACAGCTGATCTGTAGCCTTGTCTGCCTACCAGGGTAATCTGCTTCCCTCTGGATAGTACATAACATGCAATGAATGCTGTGTTGAGTGAATAGGCAGAGTATACTGTAAAGTTTAACACTCTTTTGTTTAATGAATGCTGTGGTGCTGAGCTGCTTAATGAACTTCACATTTCTTTATCCAATGCCAGGCTCACCATTTAAATGTGTTATGCCTATTTAACTTGCCTAGGTGTTGGATATGTATGCAAAAAGTAATGGTAAAGAGTATGCACAGAATACAGAAGTAACTGTTGCTCCATGAAGCTCTTGTGTTTTGCCTTGATGAAAGAAATTCTCAGTACATTATCATTCAATTTAATCATCAGAGCTGTTTTATCTTTTATCTTCGTGTTTACCAGAGATGCGCTCGTACGATTCATGGAGATAAGTCATCCAGCTTGAAACAAGCACGAAACAATACTTATTGCTAAATAATTTAAGACCAAAATGACAAATAAGCAGCTGTAGTGTGTTGTCCTGTTGTTATTATTTTAGAGGGCAGGAGTCCTAAAGTTATTTTTATATAATTGCTGCTGTTTAAAGAAAAAGTTTTAGTAGAATATACCGTGACATTTTTCCAGCAATATATGATTTATATTTCAGTGCAGCAGCATTCTACAGTCATTTAGATACATGTACTGAAATTACAAGCTAAATCTCACTTTCCAAACATTTATCCACCATGTTCATTTATGTGAAATTCTTGTTTTTGATACTGATGTATCGTTCTCTTCAACTCAATGCTTTACATCCATGTAAGAATGAGAGCAAAAGTAGGACACAGGTAATTCCAATTGCATTTCCGTGTATGTGTTTTCACCCACTTTCACAGCCTGCTCTTACTTGTTTTCTGCAGTTATACATTAAGCCGAAGCCTTGTGCAATATCCTCAGAGCAGTGATGCTGCAGTAACACTTTGCTCTGCAGACTATAACTCCTTCACCAAGCAGTCTTAGTTTGCACCTACACAAGCTTCATTTCCAAGGAAACTTCTATTACAGAAAATGTCAGATATGAAATGTATCTTGCATCCTTTCGCATAGTGGAAAAATATCCTATAATAGGTCTTTTGTGACAACTAAATAACTTCCCCTGTGAAAAGATCCAGGCCTAGAAAGCCTGAGGGAGAAGGTCCAGTGAATAGTCAGCCCCCATTTCTATCTGAGCCTTCTCATTAGTCTCAACAACAATCTGTGTCCTGGATAGCACTCGATGTTCAACTACTGACATCATTGTTGTCCCTGTCATGACACGTCTTTATGACTTTCCTGGGTTTTTAATGAACAGATAGACTAAGCTAACTGTGTGTTTGACTCTGGTAAAATTGCATATAATCAAGATTTGCTGAGAAAACAAAGCCTTTTTCTTGCTCCGCAGCCATTAAACTGTTAGCCGGTTTGACGCTAATGTGGAATATGCTGTTTAATATGTTGGATAGTATTCTTTTCTTACATAAGATAACATATTTTGTTGCTATTAGGTTCCCACTAATCTTGTATATCAGGAGTGATACAAATATGTTTCTAAACCATGCAGAACTGCTTTATGGTTACTCTATATATTTAACTGGCAGCTATTTTTTAACAATGAATTAATAATACACTATATTTATATAGCACTTTTGAAATTTCAACTAAATTGCTCCACGAGATCAAAATGGTAGACCAATAAAAAAAGCGATTTAAAAAAAGCTAGACAACAATTAACAAAGGAGCTACATATCAGAATCAGGATAATGCCGTATATAAATTGGTTTTAAGAAATGACTTAAAGGTGAATTCAGGCAACAAACCTTGTCAAAACACACCAATACAAATTAGTTTTTTAGAGGGAATTAAAAGAGGATAGGGAACTCCCCAGTCCTATCTGCTAAGGCTATAGCATGATGGTTAACTTTGTTCCCTGCGTAAGGTGACTTGTCAATATTTCCCCAGCGAAACCACGCTGCTACTAGTTATATAGACTCTGGACTATTTTGCATATCCTGAAACAACCACTCAATCAATATTGCCAGGTGAGCTTTTGTGAAATGTGTTTAGACAGAGTGTCACACAGTGTGCTGTTGACAGTACAACTCCATAAAAGCTATCACTGAGGCTGTTTGCTTTTATATGAACTGTTAAAGCCTCTAACGATTGAATGCATCCTAAACAGACAAAGACATCATGTAAATCACATGCTGTAGTCATGAGCCAGGAACAGTCTAGTCTAGACTTCTGGAAATATCAGCTGACCTTCTTGTAATCGGAACATTCAAAGCCGCTTTCCTGCCCAATCAGAGAGCTCCTCATAGTGGGCAGGATACAAGCAAAATCCTTCAGAGGGAACAGAATGTACAGAGCCAGGCACACCAAGTCTATAAAAAAACAAAAACGTACATCAACCCTAAAGAATCTACACATGTATTTTATAAATCATTTTCTTTCCCACTCTCAGGCCTATGTGAGGAGGTTCCCAAAGTCGCCCCTGATCCCAGTGTTCGTGGACAGTGAGATTGTCAATGAGACCCAAAGCAAGGATGGATCCACGGTGGTCACGGAGAGGCGCTGTATGATTGACATCGAGGCGCCACGGCTTCTGAAACGGGTACATCCTCTCCGACCTTTACCAGAGCATGAAAGGCCACGTGACGTTCATAACATTTGCTGTAATTAGACATTAGAACACAAATAGGAATGTTTGCCAAGACTGTGTCAGATGTGGCATTATCTGTCCGTTTGAAAGGTTGGTTTGATCCACAGTATTTGAGTGTCAACCATGTTTTTTTTATCTCCATGCAGATTGCTGGTGTAGACTACCTGTACTTTCTCCAGAAGAACACTCTGAATCACAGAGACAGGACGCTCCACATCGAGGTGCGCAACGAGACGTTTTCCAACAGGGTCATTGTCTACGAGTCCTGCAACTACACGGTGAGCCTCAGGATGGAACAACATTTTGATTTATTTTATGTTGTACTCACTTTATTGTTTTTATTCGTCACTTATACAATGCTTTCTGCAAAAAAGGGTCCCATTTATAGACGAGATCCCCACCGCTGCATCTGCATACGAACCTTGCTTTACTACCAAGTGCATAATTGTTCTAAATGATCCTCTCATGGTGTGCCAAATGCACTTGTATCTACAGGTTGGGTCTTTAAAGTCAATGTAGTGTTACTTGCTCCAATAATACCTACCGTGCTGTAACATTTCATGACGTTCCCCAACATAACCCCCACTAGCAATATCGTTTCTGCTGCTTGTGATTACTTTAGTACATCGAGTCATGCATTTTTTTCAATCATTATCTTGCAACGCACTGCTGATTTTGTCCTTTCTCATGACAAGTGTTGTAACATACTGTATTAAAGATGTAATGTACATCATACATTTTGATCCTCTTCCACAGGTTCATCCGGAGAATGAAGACTGGACGTGCTTCGAACAGACAGCTAGTCTGGATATTAAGTCCTTTTTTGGATTTGAGAACTCGGCAGAGAAGATAGCTATGAAACAGTATGCAAGCAGTATTAAAAAGGTGTGCATCTTTAAATTAACTTTAATCGACACCCCCTTCCACCGTTTCCCAGTAACTTAAAAAGTACTGTCTTCTTGTTGTGTTGTAGGGAAAAGAAATGATAGAGTACTACCTCAGAGAGCTGGAGGACGAAGGAGTAACCTACATACCTCATTGGACCCCGCCTGTTGTCTCCGGCACTATCAGGCTCCAGCTGCCCCCCCGCTCCATAGCCAGACCCATCCCAGAGAGCAGTGCTCTGACGGAACCCGACAGTACAGACGCAGACGCTGACGCTGAGATCGTGCCTGGCTCTCCTGACGGTCAGTGTTTCATCTCTAGTCACAATCAGTTATAGAGTAGCAGCTAACACCCAAAACAGTAAAGTGATTAGGTTAGAAGAATTGTGTTGTTGAAGTGATATAATCAATAGTTTACCAGTTTTACTATTAATATAATCATTTCTTGTAAGCCCTGTTCCTTTTTATATTGACTTTTTTACGGTAGATTTACCCAGGATGTAGATATTTACATAGGACTTAACTTTAAGTCTATCAATTATAATAATATGTATATACTGTATATAGGATTTTAAAAGCATTGAATCTCACACTAGTAAAAAATCAATTGTACTGCTCCTGTTTTCTCAGATGTATGCATGCGATATGTGCTAACTTTACATTGAGCATGTTCTTTGGCCTGCAGACAAGTTGGATGCCGACTACATCAGGCGTTACCTTGGTGATTTAACGCCTCTGCAGGAGAGCTGTCTTATCCGACTGCGCCAGTGGCTCCAGGAAACCCACAAGGGCAAGGTCAAATACACACACACACACACACACACACACACACACACACACACACACACACACACACACACACACACACACACACACACACACACACACACACACACAGAGAGAGATTGTTTGACTGCACAGAAGTTTGTGCAATTATGAATTATGTAAAACGTACATTATGCCTGGACATCTGCCCACTTGGTGATTAATAGAAAGCGTTCATTGGATTAAAGGTTGGGAAAGGTCTTTGAATGTATTATTCATTTTAACTTTCAGATTCCTAAGGATCAGCATGTGCTCCGCTTCCTGAGGGCCAGAGATTTCAACATGGACAAAGCCAGGGAGTTCTTGTGCCAATCGCTCACCTGGAGGAAGCAGCACCAGGTGGACTTCCTGTTGGACACATGGGAGCGCCCACAGCTGCTTCAGGACTATTACACCGGAGGATGGCACCACCATGACAGAGGTCCTTGTCTCATACTGGCTGCCTGCCAATATTATCTCTACTCAGTTTCATGTCATTTCCCTGCCTACTGTTGTTGTACTGGGGGGGGAAGTGGACACTCCGCAGTGAAGATAAAGAGGCGGGAGAGGGTGTTGTCTGTATTTAAAAAGTGCTCATGGATTTAAATGGCCGGTTAATTATTGACCGTAAAGTCTGAGCACCATCTGTTGTAGCTCCCATGTTTAAATATGAGTCATTGCTTTTAATGGAACAGCTGGTCCGCCAGGCTGAGTGAGGACGTGAACACATGAAGTGATCTAACTTGATCTGCCTATTGACTTGTGGTGTGCGTGTTTGTGTGTGCGTGTGTGTGTGGTTTAGAGGGACGTCCTCTGTATATCTTGCGACTGGGGCAAATGGACACAAAGGGCTTGGTGCGGGCCTTGGGAGAGGAGGGACTGCTGAGACAGGTAACATCAATTAATGCACGTTTTTGCAAAAGATTGTAACGACAATTTTAATTGAATAAGAATCCTTCAACCCCAAAATGTGTCATAGGTACATCAATTGCTAACCTGCTTTGTTTTGTATTCAGGCCTTGTGACTGAGGAATAATACAAACATTTTGAAAAAGTCTTTGAATACTTTTTTGTCTGTTTTAAATAAATAGTAAAAATATGCGTTTTGGGAGTAGTGAGCCTACAACTGGATAAATAAGTTTATAATGCTCTAGTTTTGGAAGCGTTTGCTTACACATTTTTCCAATTAGTCATGCCTTTTACAGTACGTATTTCATTAGTCGTTCACAGTAGAATTGTGCTAGAAAAGATTATTGTCACAAATTAATGGTATCTATGATCATTTTTTGGGCGAAGTACTGTATACCTTTGAATTTGATCAGTTACATTAATGCTGCGACTTAATTATAACCCAGGTCCTGTCCATCAACGAGGAGGGTCTGAGGCGTTGTGAGGAAAACACAAGAGTCTTTGGTCGACCAATCAGGTAAAGGTTTAAATATTAAGTCTACCTTCTGTGATTACCCGCAAATCACACACACTTAAAATCCACGTCCATCTAATGTCTCTGTCAATGTGTCGGTCAGCTGCTGGACCTGCCTGGTGGATCTGGAGGGTCTCAACATGCGTCACCTGTGGAGACCGGGAGTGAAGGCTCTGCTGAGGATCATCGAGGTGGTGGAGGCCAACTACCCCGAGACCCTGGGCCGCCTGCTCATACTGCGGGCCCCCAGAGTCTTCCCAGTGCTCTGGACCCTGGTGAGAATACATGTCTGCCATTAACGTGGTTTTAAAGAGGCCCTGTTATGCTTTTTGGGGTTTGCCCTTTCCTGTAGTGTGTTCTATAGGTTGTTGTGCAAAGGCTAAAATCCCACAGTTCACGTTGTTTACTTCCGTAACATCACTATCTAAAACTTGCGGTTGAATTGGCTAGTGCTTGAACACAGTGTACGTGATAGGCTAAGGGGTGGAACGTCTCTAAGCAGTTGACCAATCACAACAGAGCTGACCAACTAAGCCAAAAATAAAGACCTTTTTGAACATTAAAGTATGTTTTACATGCCACAAAATGTCACTGTAGAAGCACAAAATACAATATGAATCTGCAAATGAGCATGATATGTACTTTTTAATTCATCATCTGAGTGTGGAAGATTGTATGTAGATTTACAGTACGGACCAGAGGTTGCGCTAGTTTTTCATTTTGACGGACAGGATCGTAACATTTCCGTCACAATCCATTATAACCCGTGGGTCTGTACACACTCTGACGCGGGGGGGGGGGGCGGGAGAGCACGCTCGTGAACTGTCAACGTGGGGGCTGACACTCGTGAACTGTTAGCGCCGGTGTTATGCATGCCCACTGCACCTCGCAGGAGTGCACCACAGCGTAAAGCACTCGCAGACATTTCAATGATTTGTACGGGAAAGTTAGGTTTGGAAACGATATCATCTCCTTTTTGGCGGGCATGCATAACACCGGAGCCTCGCTGCGGGGAAGCTTTGGCGCTGTTCTGAGTTTGTCCTAATCTGTCAAAATGACGGACTGCTTTCAGATTATTCCGTCATTGTTTAAAAAAAATCGGTCATAGACGGAAAATATTCGGTTAACGCGACCTCTGGTACAGACACAGAGGATGAATCTTACTGGGTGCAACGTTGTGAATATGAGAATATTAAAATAAAGAAATGAAGGGGAATGTAATTGCAACCATGCAATATGCTGATCCTCGTGGGGGAAATCAGATCATTGCTACAGTACAGCATGATGGTATGGTTTGTAGTAATGGCATTCAGCAAAGAAATAAATCAAAAAAGTAATAAAAGCAATATACAGTGGAGGCATTATACAAGCAGATTTTAAGTATATGCAACAAATGGAAAACTTCTTATATAGTATGAGCTTATATGATGATAAAATAAGTATAAAGTACAAATTCAGATGTTTAGCACCACCATCAACCAGCCGATCTCTGTACGTCTTAAAGATGAATATTCCAGAGTTTCATGGATTGACTTTAGTTTATTTTATAACATGCTGTTGCGTTTTCTGATATTTGGCGTGTTGTTCCCAGGTGAGCCCTCTGATTGATGAGAATACCCGGAAGAAGTTTCTTGTTTACGCTGGAAACGACTACAAGGATCCAGGAGGATTGGTGGATTATATTGACAATGAAATCATCCCTGACTTCCTGCGAGGAGACTGCATGGTGAGTCCACAGTGTACCGTTCATAATGCATATAATAGTGTTCAGACAAAAACGTTTAAAAAGACTATATGATTGTAATGATTGCATTTTTCCTAGTATGTGTCCTGCTTTGAAGTCTGAAAGCTAGTGATTTCCTACATCGCATGAATAGAGATGATTATGTGGATACAAATGGCAACGGCTGGAGGTTTCTTCTGGAGGCAGCATATTGTAATAGTTTTTTAAATTGCGGCCATAAAAATGTTCAACGGTATTTGTCGATTTTACTGAAAGCTTTAACAATATATTCAAAGTATAAAAATGTAAAAGACAAATGTGCTTTCAGCCCCCAAGGACTAACACACTGCATTTAAAAAAAGGCTTAGCACATGGACAAGACTAAAAGTATGTGCATGGAATTCTGCGACCGACTTTATTAGAATTTTAGTTTTGAAGTGTTTCGAAAGAGATGCTCAGATTTTATTCCAGCAGAAATCTCTACAAAACATGAGTTATACACAGCCCTGAACATGTTGATTTATACTGATACAAAATATGTACCAGACTTTTTATCAGTCGTTATGGCTGCACCTTCTTTAATGGACAATGGCCATTTAGCTTCTCGTTTAACCCTTAAGTGGGTCTTTTTGGACCCGGTGAGCTGGTTTTCTTGAAGTATCTTTGTAATTACATTTTTGTATCATTTTATATTCCAGCTATTCCTCAAAAAACAGGTTTTGGATATCATGCCATTCACATTCTAAATTTACATTTTAAGAAATTGTAGTTTTTGTATTTCTACCCCAAGCTTCCATAAGTGGGTCAAAAATGACCCGCATGCATTTCCTATGGAATCCTCTGGGAACCTTTGATTCTTATCACCTGTTGTTGTCAGGAATACATTCACTGTGGACCACACAGACTACATCACAAGTGACACCTCTCAGGAAGGTTATTTTACACAGCAAGATCTGATACCTGTCAGTATAATAATAATACATTATATTTGTATAGGGCTTTTCAAGGACTCAAAATCGCTTTACAATATAAGGGAAGGTTAGGGTGGGGGGGTATAGGACTATCAAACTTGATCAACCGGCATGGATTGATGGGGGGTGGGCTATGAGTAGACAAGAGGAGAAGAGATGAGTTTTGAAAAGGGACTGGAATGCTGTGAGGGTCTCAGAATAGCGGAGATCTTTGCATCAATATGTTCAAAACATTTTTTTTCAAAATGTACATTTGTTTTCTAAAATTATAAATAGTGAAAAATTAAATTATAAAATATTTCTAGTGTGAATCAAAATATAATACTAAATATTATACAAGTGATTTTTCTTAACCAAAATGAAAAATGGCATAAAAACGGGTCGTTTTTGACCCACTTATGGAAGAGTGTGGGGTCCAGTCACTCGTGCATCTAAGGGTTAACAAACAAACAGAGAAATGTCCACATGAAAACCTACATTTATGCGAATTGTCACTTTGTTCAGCTTGTTTTTTTATTTTCTGTCCTCAGTGTGACATCCCCGAGGGAGGTATGGTCCCCAAATCTCTGTACAGGACGGCAGAAGAGCTGGAGAGTGAGGAGAACCGCCTGCTGACTGACTCCATCTATAAGTGTGCCTGTATTTTCAAGGGAGCCCCATATGAGGTATGACTCCTGCTTTTGAAATAGTTTTTTGAAATCCACAGATGATATTATGTGGATGAGGGGGCCACCTGCTGGAAGGAATCCACGCTGCAGTTTTAGATTAATATACAACTGTTAAATGGCCTGCTGTGAGCCGATCTGTGTTTCTAATCTCCTGACATCCTCCTGCAGATGCTGATCGAGATCACCGAGGCCTCCTCCGTCATCACCTGGGACTTTGACGTGTGTAAAGGAGATGTACATTTCAACATATACCATTCTAAAAGGGTCCCACAGCCCCCTAAGAAAGACACTCTCGGGGCCCATGGCATCACCTCCCCAGGGGCCGTTAACGCCCAGATGATTGACAGGAACTGGGTGCTGGGCCAGGACTACAGCATGGTGGAGAAAGCCCTCATCTGCAAGGAGGGAGAGAGCGTACAGGTCAGAGAGCTTTCTAACGGCACTATCACCTGTCTTTATACCTGAACTTAAAGGGGCCCTTTTATACATTTTTGGCATCCCTTCCCTGTAGTGTGTTGTATAGGTTTATGTGCATGTAAATGGTCTGTAAAGTCTAAAATCCCAAACCTCCCTCACAACCCCCCCGGCCTGAAGACACTTCGATTGGACTCCTTTGTTTTCTTCCCTATCATAGAGACATCACTGTAACACTGACGCTTCTATTGAATAGCGCTCCAACACATTGTAGGTAATTGGCTAAGGGGTGGGGCATCTCTAACCAATCAGAGCAGACTGGGCTCTGGTTTCAGACAGAGGGTGAAAAGAGGTGCTGCAGCACAGGCAGTATGAGAAAAATAAAGAGCTTTTTGAACATTAAAGCATGGAGACATGTCCCAGTAGAGGCACAACATATACATATGAACCTGAAAATGAACACAAAAGGTCACCTTTAACTTTAGCATTGTCCAATAATATTTATATATATACGAAACTATACAAAAACAGTTGTATTAACTTACATTATTTAAAGAATATATTATCTATCATGCCATCATAAACATCCTTTCTCAAGTATAAATACTGTATGTGCTAAAGTGGCTTTTACAATGTCTGTTGTTTTATAGCAAATTCAATTCTCCATCACCGGCAGTATGAGAAAAATAAAGACCTTTTTGAACATTAAAGCATGTAAACATGTTGCAGTAGAGGCACAACATACAAATATGAACCTGAAAATGAGCATAAAAGGGCATCTTTAACTTACAACATAAACGTATTTTCTCAAGTATAATATATATCAATATGTGCTAAAGTGGCTCATACCCTATCTGTTTTTTGAAAGCAATTTAAATTCTCCACCACCTCAGTCTCATATTAATACTCGGCTCTCCTCTGATCAACAGGGCTCCCACGTGACGCGCTGGCCCGGCTGCTACATCCTGCAGTGGCGCTTCCACAGCTCCCCGGCCTGCTCCGCTTCCAGCCTGCCGCGAGTGGACGACGTGCTGGCCTCGCTGCAGGTCTCCTCCCACAAGTGTAAGATCATGTACTACACCGAGGTGCTGGCATCCCATGACTTCAGGTCAGTTTGTGCCCCTGCTCGTGTCCTGTCTTTCTTTGTGTTACACTGAGGCTGTGTGGGCTGATCAAAAATCAATGTGATATTTCTGGAAGTAAATTGTCCTTGCAGATATGTTTAATAATAATTAATAATAATTAATAATAATAATAATAATTCCTTACATTTATTATAGCGCTTTATCAATGACTCAAAGCGCTTTACATATACACACATTACACATATATGATACATGCAATGGTCAGATACTGTGGACAATACCCACAGGAGCAAGTTCAGGTGAAGTGTTTACACCTGTTTCATGTGGTGGAAGACGTCCTCAGACTTATTACTAAAGTAAATAAGCAATGCTGAATTGTTAAAATAATCTGTCTGCAATTAAAATTCATGCTTTCAAAATCTAACTTGATTTAAATTAAAAACAGTACTGTAATAAAAAAAATACTCGTTCCAAAATTAAAAGTACTTGTTTTGAATTTGTATGGCCCGTTTTAGAATCATATATTAATGGGTTAATGGGGTTGACTGTAAATGCATTAATGTATTCTGGGTGGGACTTTTTGTATTTCTTTGTACACTACTGCTGGATATTTTAACCTATAATCATATATTAATGTATATTTAGTTTTAGCTTTAAATCCTTATCAGTAAAATAACCCAAAACAAAAGCTGTCAAATAAATGTAATAAAAATAACAATATTCACGTCAGTAAAAATATAAAATAGTGTCAGAAGAAATGATCCAGGAAAGACATTTCAAAATTGTATTTATTTTCAGTACTTGAGTAAATGTACTGTACTAGAACACTTTTTATACGTTTTTTCATTAGGTAGAATTAACATTTCTCTTCTGTCTTCTTCTGTTATTTCAGGGGATCCATGACCAGTCTGCAGTCCAGTCATAGTGGTTTCTCTCAGCTCAGCGCTGCCACCACCTCCTCTAGCCAATCACACGCCAGCTCCACCGTCTCCAGGTAGCATCTGCCCGCCAGCTGCCACCGACAGCAGGGCACTTATCATAGTGACATCTTACTCAAACTGTGCCTTATGCCTCCAGAGAGGCAGCCTTACACTCACACTCGTAATGACAACTTGATCTAACAACTGAGGGTGAGGAGAGTATTATGTCAAATGTTTATGAATAAATAAACGGTTTTTCTGGTTTTTTAAGATGGGTCAATACAGTATTATTGGTAGGGGATCATGTATTTATAAGTTTCCAGCCCATATGATGACTAAGTTGTTTGAATAATAGTGTACATTATAACAGAAACAATGCACAGTGCCAATATCTTGAGTTGTAGTTTCATGTGTCCAAAACATCTGCTGGATTAATTTAAGCAAAATTAGATTTTTACATACAATTAAATTAGGTTTCTGTTCAATGCACACAGCGCCTGTCCCTGAAGTTGCATTTATTGCCCACAAGATGTCAGAGTCCTCCTCTGCTCTGAAATCTGCAGTGTACTCTTCACATGCATTTCCCCTCACACTTTGTCTGTCCTTCTAAGAAATTGTAAGTGTTGTTTAAATAAATAATTTATCACAAGCATTAATATTGATGTGTGTCTTTATATTACATTTTGAGAAAACAATAACTGCTGTGCGGGAGATGCAGTGGGGGAAGTAATTTTGCTGGAACGATGGGTTATTAATCATTTGTACAGCAATAGGTGAGATGTTAAGAGCATGCAGATAATATGAAATCTCTTAAAATATTCTGTGCATGTCATGTTGATGTTTGGGCTTGTTAGGCAGAGCTGTTGAATTTTCTGGGGATGCTAATTCCAATGCAATATTGTGCAGTGTCTTGTAATCCGGCACAGGTCCAGGCAGACAACAGATTTGCATAAAACTTTAATTTCCATAAATGTATCAGATGCTTCCAGCAAAAGCTTAATTGAATTTCCTTGTGTTGGTTGTTTCCCTTGGTTTGCAAATGTGTGTCATGCTGCTGCATATCACAACACAATAACACAAAGTTAGGTAGATTGAGTTTTCTGAAAAGTTCTTCCTGGCATGTCCCGGTTGTCTGAGAGAAGAAGTGCAGTGACATTGCCAGAAGCTTATTTACAGAATGAATCAGTCTGATGACCTCCCAAGACACACATTGTCCATGTAAATAGTAGCGCTTTTTTCTCTTATACATCTAAATTGCTAATAAAACCCGCTCTTCCAAAGCAGTTTGGTCATTTAAGGCTGAATTAATTCCCTGGCATTCACAGGGTTGAAAAACAAGGTCTTTTGAGGTAACAACAAAGTTTGGTAAGTCAATCGAGTGCTCTTAAATAATGCATCACCTTATAATGTATCCACCTGCATGGTTTACCTGACACAACCTTGTGGAGGAAGGATGGTCAATAGAGTCTGGCTGCAGACCGCAGCAAGGAGGCGGATCGTATAGGGGCGTTTCCTAAAGGGTTATGAACCCCGCCCCCACGTATTTCTTAAAGGTATATGACTCTCTGTTTCTCATTTATTTTAATGCTTTGAATTAATCATAAACGAACTTTGAAAAATAATAATTATAATTAATTTGCATAAAGAATGAAGAGTATACAACCCACAGAGAAGACAAATTCATAAATTGTAGGCATATCATTTTTCACTGTTTGTGCAGTGGTAGTAATTATTATTCAAATCAACTACGTTTTATGGAAGATATTGCTGTATATCATTTAACAACATGAGTAGAGGTTTCTGTACACCTAAAATACTGAAGTTTAAGTTACTGTCCTGATGTGTATCATTCATTTGTTCATGTTGTGTCTGGTGGTAAGATTAATAAAAAAATAAAAAATATATACAGTACATACAAAGAGGAAAGTCTTTATTAAACAAACATTTTATTCTTGGAAGGTGCCTCCAGCATCATAGAAACAGTCAATGCTGCAGAATCCTGCCAGCTCATCTTTTCTGATGATGCCATAACTAATGTTACATAATTATAGAAGACACATCCGAAGTGTTATTTTTACATATTGATTAGCAGCCGACATTTACTGAAAGGATGCGTCCGTCTCTCGTCTGGTTCATTACAACTAGTAGTTACAAACTGTTACAGTTAAAACCTTAATCAGTACCGCACATCTTATTACTCAATTCAACCAACCAAGCTAGCCATGTTGTCTATCCGAATCCATACCATATTATTTGATTAAGTTACAGTATGTAGGGCAGGCCTACTTATATTTCCAAGATAATACAAGAGTACAATAGCATCATGCTAAGTGCTGGTTAGCATCACAGCATATACGCTAACCTTAGGTCAATTAGATGATCAGCTTTGGTAACACAAATCAGTATTGTTACCGAGCCTGATAAGCTATTGACCTATCTAAGCTTAACGTTATTACAACAGTAGAGTAGGCCTGGTTGCAAACGGGACTATAGGCCAACGTTTTTAGTTAGCATTTAATACCACAAACATTTAATACCACAAACATTTTTACCACATACAACTATTATTTACTTTATTAACGCTTAACGAGGTTGGACAGTCGATGTTGTACTTTGATAACGAGACAATTGTGTGTTAAGAAAAATGACATTACAATAAATATAAACATGCATCTCTGGAAAATACTATTACCGCTGTTTCAACTTGTTGTTCGGCCATCGTGAAAGAACGAATGACTTATTCTGCGAGGATTTATAAAAGCAGCTGGAATCCCTTAAATTGCATTACTGTCACCTACAGTATGTATTTCTGCTGAGTGTCATTCTATTGGATAAAAAAAGTTAGGAAACGCCCCTATACGATCCGCCCCTATACGATCCGCCTCCTTGCTGCGGTTTGCAGCCAGATCCATCTCAGGATGGTCGCTGACCTACAGCCACGTGGAGATGATTTATGGCCGCATTATTTATTATTGATCAACAAAAACTGTTGTTCTTAACCCTTTTGCTCTGATATTCTTAGAGGACAAACATGTCCGTCAAAAAACTGACATGAAGTGATTTGTCAATATGTATTTTCTCTTTCATTGAGTTATATCTTTTAACAAACCTTAGCCCTGATCATGCCTGCAAAATGTTTTTATTTGTTATGTTAAACCTTGAAATGCAAGTTTGTTTACCTAATGCTGAGTTTTGAGCAGTGTTGTGCTAGTTACTGAAAACCAGTAACTAGTTACCATTACTAGTTACTTCATTGCAAAAGTAACGCAGTTACTTTGCTAATCACTTATACAAAAAGTAATGCGTTACTTTGAAAAGTAACGGTTTTTTTTTTACGAAAAGGGCTCCCATTTATTATTCTCCAATGCAATAACAGTACTGAAATGAAGGTTATAAGGATAGCCTTCATTTCAGCCTTCATTTCAGTACTGTTATTGCATTGGAGAATAATACAATCTGTTGATCAACTTGACATGCATTATATGCAATCTGGATTGCATCGATATTAGCTGGCTTTCCATTTTTGTATATTCTTTCTCCAGGTAGTTGGAAAAAGTTTTCCGTCCCATATGCCGTGTGCCGCCCGGACATGCTATCATGCTAACTAGCTCCCTGAAAGCGGGTGACTCCACTGTAGCAATAGCCTGCATGTGTTCTACAACATACCGTGCAATGGCTTTATCGACTTTTCCCTGGCTAGCAGTCCCTCGGTTAAAATCCAGCCGCTGTTGCTTAGGTGGAGGTGGAGTGGCGTCGGCTGAGTCTCTGTGGTCTTAGCCACTAGCTTCGTCCCAGCATGTTGTTTTTGCAGATGTTTTAAGATATTTGAATTCCTGGTTTGGGCAGTAGATAGGATCTTTGACCCGCCAAGACACAACTTACATTTAACTAAAACGTTCTTTTCTTTGTGCTCGACAAAAGTGAAATAGTGAGAATATCTCCAGGTGGAGAAACTAGACTTGAGCTCCGCCGCCGCCATGATAGTCTTGTTAGTAAACAACACAAACACGCCCACAGCCCGTCTCCGCATGTGACACAGGAAGTATCTAAGTACATTTACTCAAGTACTGTACTTAAGTACAGTTCTCATCTCTGTTCGCCTGGCTGTTGACTATATAAAAAAAACTAACGGAGTAACGCACCATGTAGTAACGGTAACTGAGTTACTGAATTTAGAAAGTAATGCGTTAGAGTACTAGTTACTACCAAAAATAACGGCGTTACTCCCAACACTGGTTTTGAGAGACACTCAAATTGGATTAGTTTGATAGCTTTAGGTGATTTTACACAGTCTGATATATCTCTCAATGATGAGCACAATATTGATTATGATGCATTTTATAATATGGTGCAGAAAACCTTGCCCCATAAGGCATCAGGGACAAAGGCTCACTCTGGTGGAAAATGTTAAAAACTACAACTGTAAAGCCGGGGCTTCAAATTGAAAGTGTAACATTAATGAATGTGTGATTTTATGTTCAATCAATCAATCAATGTTTATTTATATAGCCCAATATCACAAATGTTGCATTTGTCTCAGTGGACTTCACAGTTTGTACAAAATATCAGTATGACAATACGACACCCTCTGTCCTTAGACCCTCACATCGTACAAGGAAAAACTTCCGGAGAAAACCCACAGTTTAAAGGGAAGGTTGTTGTAAGGAATCCAATAATGTCAATGGACTTCAATGGCTACATTAACAAAAATCTCCCTCGACCAAATTGAACGGCAATCCATCTTTGACATTTAACTTTGAAAAGAAAGAAATGATAAACTCACGGTGGCGCAAGAGGGAAAGTCATGGAATCACCAAAGTCATTAGGATACTGTGAGGAACATGAATGCCTTTAGAAAATGTCATGGCAATCCATCAGATATCAATTCAGATTAACTCCTTTTTCACTATTTTGTTCAAACCAGATGGATAAATGTTTGCACAAATAAGTGGATATGTACTGGTGTTGTTAATCTCATTAGATTCGAAGTAACCAATACCAATAGCTTCAACAATCATGGATAAAGAGGTCATTTTTGTAGATTTTGTGACAAATGCATATGCTGTTGAGTCCCTGGATGTCTTTGTATTGAATGTATTTTACCATATCATATACAAAACTGCTTTAAACCTGGTATTTGGTGTGCAGATCATCTTAATGGATTTAAAAGAGATTCCATATTGTTACTAATCCTGTGGATAATACTTCTAATAAGCTAAAACGTTTTGTTATCAGCCCCCCCAAATGCAATATAACCTTTCCGCTTCTGTCAAAACAGTTATTCATAAAGATATCGTTCCTGAGGAGAGCTACATTTTCCCATCTCCTCACTGTTATCCTTTTGGTTGCGCTCATCACCACAGATATGATACATAGATGATTATCTGGAATTTGTCTCAGAAGAAACTAGCCTTAAGATTCACTCCCAGCTAAATCCCTGAGAAACTTGTCTCTTCGTCTAATCTGCCTCATAAGCTGTCTGACCGCTGATATGCGAGACTGGAAAATCAGTTAATTTAAGATTTTGTATGATACTGCAAACAGGAACAGCAGATCTCTTAATTCTTTGGTGAGCACCGCAGACAGAGGAGGAGATCTGCATTGATAATGTGCTGCTGAAATAGTCTCAGTCTTCTTGTTACAGATATAAACATCCAGCCTCACTGGGAATATGAACATGATAATGAATATGTTGCACTCAGAAACTCCAGAGACAGGCGTAGGGAAAATCAGCATGGGGCTTTTCTTTTTACATCTCACAAACAGGTTGTACTTTGCAAAATAAGGACTTATTCTTCCCCATGTCTATACCCTTTTTCTGATTCCAAGGTTAAATAATAAAACATAAAGTGTTCAAAACCAAACAATATATTCCAACTTCACCCTTACTGCAGTGGGTATCTTCATTAAAACTTAAGCCTGTATTTCATTAGCTTCATCTGACAATCCTGACCTTCCCACTAATTAAAAAGGAGAGAGATCTGGATTAGTGTGCACTAAATTATTTTTAGGAGGCTTGACACACTTGAAAAGAAACTTTGTCCGGGATGTTTTGCATGCACAAATATGCAGCTTGAATCGAGGCCCTGTTTTAATGTGATTTGTGTAACCTGGAAAACATTAAATGTGTAATGCCTCCTCCTTCTGAGTTGTGGGCCTGTCTATTTAACTAATCTCATATCGGCTGGGCTAAAATTCATTTTCTGACTTGATGTACTACTGGGCCTGATTAATATGTCCACAAACAAATAGATACAGTCACGTCTATTTATCTCTGATGCTTCATAACTCTCATATTGTATCACATCGATTTTCTCCGTAACAAGAGAGACCATCAATCTAGCTTCAATTTAGGCCAATTTCTGAGCACTGCCCTCATTTGCAAAGAACTGTCAAGACTCTGCTAACGTCACATGTTGTTTTTATCGGTTTCCAGACATCAGACCAGTTTTAGTTCTGTGATGTTTTCTTGGCTCACTGACTTCTATAGTTGACATTTCCATTCCTCTCACTCTAAATGGGCGCTGCAGTGTGAAGGTCATTATGGGCCTGCCCTCCTTAAATGTTTCAGTGAGGACACACATTTATCCATGGCTTGTTTGGACAGAATACCAAACTTGATGTGTATCTTTGGAAATCTTGCAATATGGATTGCTTGTAAATTGGTTTTAAAATATCTAGTGCATGAAAGTCAATACTGTTATGAAAACCAGCAGAAACAAAAAGTAATATTTTTGAAAGATGAATTAATTAATGTGATTCTAAGGTAAAGCAAATATATTTATAGAGAACCTTTCAACACGAAAAACTAAAATGAAATATATTTGAGATATGGTGCAATGGAATCACATTATAAAAGGACATTTAAAAACAGTCATTCAGAAACGAAGAGAATAAAATAGAAATAAAACAAGCTAAAATAGAATAATATAGGTATAAAATATAAGTTTAAAAAATGTAAAAAATTACAGTGCAGTGTTAGGTATTTAATGATTACCTAATGATGACTGTTTGTAAATAGGCATAGCCAACATTAACCATTACCTTTGGGATAAGGTTAATAAAGATTTGTTGGCGGTAAGTGTTGCGTAATATAAACAAGAAGAAACCTCACTTCCGGTTTTCACAATTTGGTTCAAGTGGCGGAAAAAGTCTCAGTTAACATGTTTCCTGGGAGACGGGCCATAAAGTGCCAACTTTAAGAAAATCGTAATAAGAAAACAAAGAGGGAAACGGATTATTTTCATGTTTCAGTTTGATAAAGGTCTTCCTCCATGCCTCTGGAAACATCTTCATCTGTTTGGGTGTCTCCATACTACCACCCCTCATGTATACACACACTCAAGGAGAGCAGAGACCACAAGTCATTAAAGATTCATGCAAAGCAATCTCTGGTCCCTACTTAGTATTTGCTGTTTTCTTTGTCATATATGACAACTAATTTGATATATTTAGGTTAAAAGTGTTGTTTGGAAAAACACAAGGAAATGGATTACAGTGGCCTGTGATCTCAATATTACAAATAACATATGTTAAACAAAACATGTGAAGGCCACTCTACGGCTGTAACGAATATTTCAGTTACGATTTACAAAGTCAATAAATCGTTTTATTCATAAAATGTCTTGAAATAGGAAAAAATGCCAACCCCAAATCAAGAGGGCTATTGTTTGTTAGGGGATTTTTTTTCAGAATATGAGCAGTATCTAAAGATGCCTGATGTGAACTGCATTTGCACAATCTATCGTTTCATTTATCAAGCATGTTATTAACAGACTTTCACTCGTTTTCCCATTTTGCAAAAAAGGATATTGAGCAACCAGTATTGTCAACATTGATTTCACCACGATTCAAGTTTTTTTTTAAATGAAATGAATTATATTTGCTAGTGTGATAGACGTTGTAATGATTTTAGCATCTGTCGATGGTTTTGTGTGTTCCTGTCCAGAGACTGCAGATGGTAATTAGCTAAGAGCTAAATCTGCCATAAATCATATTTTCTCTCTTTGAGACTAATGTTTTTTCTGCCCGATCCTTGTTGGGTAAATAATGAAAACAAAAAGAATCAAGATGAAACATGCTTGTTTTCCCCAGGCAGCACTTCAAACTTTAAGATGTTCAGCTTACTATTTAGAAAAGCAAGAGATGTGTGTAATTCAAATCACTTTTTGTATTTTTTCTCAGCCAGTGGGATTATCAGAATAGTTTATGATTATGTTTCTGTTGATCTTTTAGTAGATTAATCCACTCATTATTTCAGTGCTAGACAACATCTTTTGTACTGAAATATTGCATTACATTATTTCTGAAATGTTCTAGATCTAGACCTTTATTTAACTGTATTTTCTACTGAGGGCATCAGGGTGTTTTTAAGCTTAAACCTTTTAATATCTGAAATTCAAAGGCAAAGGTTTACTGCATTAAAGTCAGTCAGGTGTAAGCTATCATTTAAAATAGACCAAGAGAGAATGATACACAAGACTCTGCTCTGTGCCTCTTGTTGTTTTACAGATGCACTGAAGCAGAGAACAAGAGCAGATGAAACACAGCCAAACTGTGTGTGGAATTTTTTTTCTGGCGCCGGTATCTGCTGCTCTCCCTGTCTGTCTCTCTAACATTATGAGGTAGTTATTATAAGCCAGGCCTATAAGCGATCCCTTGATGCTCGCTGGCACTACACCTCTCAGTCTGCTTGTAGCTGCTGTCTTCCTGCCTTGTTTGAACTACCTGCTTCATTGCGCTATGTTAATTAAAATAAACTATTCTCAGCAAGCCCTATTCTCTGGTGACCGTAAGTTCATTATCATTTTGAGTCCGATTGCAGAACATTAAATGTTGGTGGAGGAGACAGAGCGGCTGATTGGTCCAAACTGGCACACACTGTGGCTGTAACTCCCTGTGGCTCACGCTATAAAGAAATCAGAGAGCTTCTGTAGCGAGGATGCTCTGCGGTTGTTTATGTAGATAAACAATATCAGCTGCCTCAATATGTTTTTAGTTTCCCCCTTTTATCGAGTTCTGTGCCGACTAAGGTGCGGTTGTTAAAATTAGCATCCTAATTTAAGGCAGCAGTTGGACATTTGGGGAATAAGCTTATTGGCTTTCTTGCTGAGCGTTAGAGAGGAAGATACCATCGTCAGATCAGTCCCTTTTAAATATGAGCTCTTAGCTTAACACAAAGCCAAACAGCTAGCCTAACTCTATTCAAAGATAACAAAATCCACCTACTAGCACATTTTAAAGTACAAACATGGTGAATTGAGTTTGTTTAATCCATTGCATAAAACAAAAAGGGTACTGGGACTTATGTAGAGGAACAATCCAGCTGTGCACAGTAACTTCCTGAAATCTCCTGGTTACTGCTCAAAGTGAAGGTATAGTCTGCATGCTAAGCTAAGCTAAACAACTGCTGACTCCAGATAGATACGTTACATACATGACAGCGGGGTCTGAAATATATCTGCAGGAAATCAAAGAAGCGTTTTTCTCAAACTATTTCTTTAGATGGCGTATAAAACCAGTTAAAGTTCCAACGTTTACTTCCTGTCTCCATAGGCTACTGGCTGCTGCAGGTTTAAGTGTCAGTTTTACATTAATAGACTATAGGGACAGGTTTGCAGATGTAGAAAAGGTTTAAGAGTGCTCTGCCCGTAGGAAAATGGCTCTGACAGGCTGCAGAGTTGAAATATGGACCTTGACAGGTCGGCCTATTGTATGTGCCTCAGGGAAACTCGTCACCTGTCTGGGCCTAAATGACTTTAGGCTGATGTGTTGGCCATGTTTGGCGCCTCTCAGTTCCTTGTTTGGATATTGAAATGAACAATCTTTCCTCTCTGGAGTCACATGAGACTGACAGCCGCAGAGAGGGAATGTGTGACAGCGATGAAGGCTTTAACCATCAGCCCCCCCCTCCGCCTCATCTTCTCTCTGTCCGTCCTCCTCCTGTGCGGTGCGAAGGCATTGTGGATGTAATTGCCTTCAAGACTGGCTTAGGCTCAGGACGCAGGATATTTGCGCTGTGATCTGTTAAGCCTATTACATACTTGTTGCGTGAAGACACACAATCCTATGTGGATGAAAGCCTGAGTGTGAGAACCAATTTGTGGCACTTGCTTTGGCATCACCACATCCAGTCTGTGCTGTAGTGTATTCTCTTTTGTTCTGTGGATCATTAGTTTTCAATACACAATAGACAATTCAATGAATTCCGAAGGACTTTGATTTTCAGAACCAACAGCTTGTGGCAATAGTCTTACTGGAAAAGGCAAACAACTAAAACCAGTTGAATGGAAATGTGGCCGTCAGAATCTCAACCTTTTTGTGCCAGTATTCATTTTGATCTCATGTGAACATTAAACCCTTCATATGAAATAGGAAACGAGTTAACTGCAGTATTGTTAATGAGACATTTTAATTAAATGTGTTGGAGGTATGTTCAGTGTCAACTCTGAAGCCAACAGATGTAGATTAATCAGTGAGTGGATATTATGGGAACAAAGAGCACAGGTCTGATGACTGATCTATTGTGATCAAATGTGGTGAAGAAAATAAAGTGGTTCGGGCAGCTTTGAACAGTAGCCTGCTGGCTAACACCTTTTGTTCCTTTCCTAGACAGCTTTTCTGATGACTGGTGTGCTCGTTGGCTGATATAAGGATTCAACAATTTCCTACCTAAGATTGAAAAGACCCTGACACTACTCAAAATATCCTGTTATTAGAATAGTGAGATATCTTATACCTTTAGTACCTTGTACACCTACACCTTTTATGCCCTCTTGTAAAGCAATTTACAGTTAAATGGAGAGGCCACATCCAGAGACCGGTGAAGAGGCTGCAGGAATGTCGATGTAACTTCTTCTTCCAATGAGGTACTGTTAGGTACAGCCGGCAGGGATACAAGTGCATTAAAGTGCAATAAGCCTGGCTTGTGTTACAAAGAGCCGTGAGCGGTGACCTCGTAAATAAAACACAAGTACGGTTAAGACATTAGTTTGTTGTTCTCAACATGTGTTTTCCTATATCTGGTCCTTTGTTTCTGATCTATAATACATATATGTGACCCAAATGTCCCATCCTTGTATTGGAGAACAGGAGGATATGCTCTTTGTCAAACATTGGTCTTTTTATTTTATTTATTTGTTTATTCCACACATGGCAGTTATTTTAAAACAAAACTTGTAGACTTTACAAAACATGTAGACTTTACAAAACATGTAGACTTTACAAAACATGTACACTTTACAAAACATGTACACTTTACAAAACATGTAGACTTTACAAAACATGTACACTTTACAAAACATGTAGACTTTACAAAACATGTAGACTTTACAAAACATGTACACTTTACAAAACATGTAGACTTTACAAAACATGTACACTTTACAAAACATGTAGACTTTACAAAACATGTAGACTTTACAAAACATGTAGACTTTACAAAACATGTACACTTTACAAAACATGTACACTTTACAAAACATGTAGACTTTACAAAACATGTACACTTTAAAAAACATGTACACTTTACAAAACATGTACACTTTACAAAACATGTACACTTTACAAAACATGTACACGTTATACTGGTTGTTTTTTTCATAGTGCATGATGGAAAGGAGCCCCTTCTTACAAAAAATGAAATAAAAATGAAATAACCATTTAAAAGTAAAATAAAAGCGATATTCTTTCAGTCACAGAAGCTTACAAATACTGAAACATAAAACCAGAACACTATCAAAAGTCAACTTCATACTGTCTAAATATGCTTTCTTTATACATTTTCTTAAACATAAAAATGTTCTTTCAGCGCTTTAAATCATTCGGTAAAGCATTCCACTTCTTTACGCCAACTACAGAGACACACATCTGCTTTCAAGTAGTACGTGCAAACTGATGCTTAAAATGTAATTTCCTCCTATGATGCTCATCCTCTGAAATTAAAACACATTTGTTTTGTATATTTTCTGGCAGTATTCCGTTTTTTGCTTTATGCATAACTAAAGACGTCTGTAATTCTATTACATCTTTACATTTTACCATTCATTTCAGGTCTTAAAAGAATACCCTTTGGTCAAATCTGCTTTGCTGTTGCCATAACAACACAGACATGAACAATTGCTAAGAAAATGAATTGACAGATTGCTTAACCAAAAGCTGTGTGTGTGTGTGTGTGTGTGTGTGTGTGTGTGTGTGTGTGTGTGTGTGTGTGTGTGTGTGTGTGTGTGTGTGTGTGTGTGTGGCCTAGCATTACTATACGTGTGGGGACCTAAATCTGTTTACACAGTAACGTGTGGGGACACATTGGAGGTCCCCATGAGGGGCATCATTAATTTTAGGGTGAATACTTGATTAGGTTTAGGGTAAGGTTAAGGGTAAGGGTTAGGGTTAGGCATGTGTTGGTTATGGTTAAGGTCAGGATAAGTCTCCAGGAAATGCATGTAAGTCAATGTAATGTCCCCTGAAGTGATGTATACATGGTATGTATGTGTGTGTGTGTGTGTGTGTGTGTGTGTGTGTGTGTGTGTGTGTGTGTGTGTGTGTGTGGCCTAGCATTACTATACTTGTGGGAAAATGAATTGACAGATTGCTTAACCAAAAGCTGTGTGTGTGTGTGTGTGTGGTCTAGCATTACTATACTTAGTGGGGACCTAAATCTGTTTACACAGTCACGTGTGGGGACTCGCCTCCCTTATGGGGACAAATTGGAGGTCCCCATGAGGGGAATCATTAATTTTAGGGTGAAGACTTGGTTAGGTTTGGGGTAAGGGTTAGGATTAGGCATGTGTTGGTTATGGTTAAGGTTAGGATAATTCTCCAGGAAATGCATGTAAGTCAATGTAATGTCCCCTGAAGTGATGTATACATGGTATATGTGTGTGTGTGTGTGTGTGTGTGTGTGTGTGTGTGTGTGTGTGTGTGTGTGTGTGTGTGTGTGTGTGTGTGTGTGTGTGAGCATATGTGGAGGAGGCGCTTCTGTTTGTATTGTTGGACCCGGGTCATAGGATTAAACAAGGCATCCTGCAGAGTTTTGCATCTGTTGTTGTTTATGTCTTATTCAGTGCGTGCCGTCAGAACAGTGGAAAGATTATATCAAGTGGAAATGGCTGTTGGCGAATTTCTTCGGATGCTCCTCATTTATTATGTAGAAAGACAAGAAGTGTTGAATTTTTCCTTGCAAATGTGTAAATAATACAGACGTTTGTGAAGACGGCTCAAAAGTTCATTTACGCCTGCTATCTGTTTTACTTCACAGTTTTGACTAACCCTAACCCTTCTTAATCTATCCTTCCTAGTGTTCATCTGCATTGCCTATATTACTTTATATACATTTCTACATTTGCATAACTTCAAAGAGGGGGTGATAGGCTTGTTAGGTTTCTCACCTGATTGTTGGTATCCAGATATATGAGACAGAAACAAGTTCATCCTTATTATATATTATTATTATTATTGTATGTACAGTATGAATGCTGCTTGTCTTTGTTGTATGTTGTCTATTCTGAATGTTTTGATGGCACCTTAAAAGGACTTGTTCTTGTATAATGACAATAAATGCTTCTAATCTGAATTGATCTAATTACCCTGACTAGCATTGTCAACAAAGACTGGTGCAATTGCAGTACATATACAACATTCCCCCCCATGCTGCTGTGCCATTTTTACATTGTTTACCCGATTACAAAATACAGATGGGATATACAAATGCTACACTAATTGCACGGCAATGTTGGGTTGTTAGACTGGTTTGAGTTATTTAACAAGCCAGAAGTTATCCGGAATTTCATTACAAATATATTTGCTTTAGAGCGGTCTTTGAACTGATCATTTTCTGCTTGTTTAAAGTACATGCAAGACAGACAGAGAGGATGACAGGATGACCTTTAGCGTGTCCGTTCACTTTGTAGAGCTGATTGAGTAGTTTAGGACCCCTCTAAACTCTGACGACATGCCATTAAAATGATAATTATATTTTAGATCAAGCTTGTCCTTGTAACACTCCACGGTAGCACATCATTCACACGAGATATTGTACTGCGACTGTTCCCAGGAAGTGTCATGAATTGATAGTCCTTATTTTCCACCTCTTGCTTCTATTTGACCAGATAGATCATTGTGTCGGGTGCAATCAAGAAGTCACACTCTCCGGATGTAGCGCCGTCTGACTTCTGGATTTAGATTCTCTTTCTGCCTGTGGATCAAAGGTTCAGGCTGAGACGGGATTATTCAGCACGGAGAGGTATAACTAAAGTATCTGAGTCCTTGAACCTAAGCCAAGGAAGGGATTTTCCATCTCACACTAATTAGAGTCGCAGAGGAAGACTCTCTTTAAATGTCCGCCACGCCATAGATTAGACGTCTACTCATAATGTAATTGTTAGCAACGTTACATCACTTGATAGGGCGGCTCGATTGCACCTGTGATTTTATAGCTTTGATGATCCTATACCATCCTGGGATCATTTAAGCTGGACTCCCCCCTCTATCAACCTTTCATACTTCTATTGCACAATTGGAAATTATCCATTAGGTTTTTGAACTGCTCGCTTCTTCTCTCAATTCAGTGTTCATCGCCTTGGCAGCAATAAAAAGTCATTACGGTCTTTTGCCTCAGGTGAGTGCTGGATATGTGCAGAAATTCATTCTCACGCTCACAAGGTCTGCATCCGAAAACGAGATTTCTGTTTGAATAGTTTTCCAAAGCAGTGTGAGGTCCTCCTTCCTGAGGCTGAAAGATACCACTCTACTCTGACACCTGGGTCAGGCCATGTTTCTTGGTTGTTTTGTACCGCAGCAGGGTTTTGTTTACCTGCCGTGTTTGATAACCAGGAGCCACATATTGCAATGACACTGAACCAGTTCAGATCACTGTTTGCTGTTAACAGGAACAGGCTTTCTGCGGTACCTGTGTCTCCGTACTCAATTACAGAACATGCTGCTACTGTTATATTTTGTTGTGAAGAAGACATCAGACACTCTCAGGCTGTCTGAGTCCAACACATATCTTGGCACCTTGCAGGGAAACAGGAATACAGTCATTTCCTTTTAAGGCATTGTTTATTTAAGCAATTATACCAGCAGGTTAGAGATGTCCCGATCCGATCACGTGATCGGGGATCGGAGCCGATCACGTGATTTCAAAAGATCGGAATAGGGAGAAAAAAATCGGGGATCGGGAATAAAAAAAAAATATATATTTTTATTATTTTTATTTAATGTTACAAAACAAAAATGACCATGTTCACGTCTTAAAGTCGTCCTGAGGCCTTAGTTTTGGTTTAAAATTACACAACATCATGTATGTGTTGCTTCTTTTGGGCTTGTTTTCAGACCTGGTTGCTTATTCCTCTCAAATCTGGCAACAGAGTGGGCGCAGTGTCTTATAGTAGCAGTAAGCTAACGAGAGGCTACGTTCAGCTGGTGACTCGAGAGTCGGGACAGAGAAAATGTCAGGAGTTTGGAAGTATTATAAAATTGAAAGCGAAGGCAGTGTAACAGCCAGATGCAATGTTTGCAAGGCGGAGGTTCCGCGTGGTGGAAAGAACAGAGCTACGTTCAACACGACCAATCTAATACGCCACCTGAGAAACAAACACCAACAACACGACGAGTACACAGCGGCCACTCAGGTAACGGCACTTGAAACAACCGACACTTTCAGAGACGTTTAAAAGGAAAGAGAAACTGCCCCAGAACAGTGAAAAGGCCAAAAAAAGAACAGCCAAGATAGCTGAATTCATCGCGTTGGATGACCAGCCTTTATCTGTTACCTTTTTTTTCTCTTAATGCATTGCATAAAGATCGGATCGGGAAAAATCGGTATCGGCAGATTGTCAAAATCAAATGATCAGGTCGCCATTTAAATTAGAATTAGGTCTACAGCTTTGTCCATTTATTGTTTAAACTGAGGGCTAAATATCAAAACATGTAATTTTGACATATGACATTTTCTTCCATTTTAAATATAATAAAACAGGAAATAAATAAAATGTATTGTGTTGTAATTAGGTCTTGACAATATAGCCATAAATGTTACTCTAATATATTTATATGTATTAATCCATGGATTTACCGACTTCTCTTTTTGGTAAAACTTTTATAATTGAGTGTCAATTTGTTATAGAAAATATGTACCAATAAAGTTGACTCTGGTTCTTATCGGTACTTAAATATTGATACAGTGGAAGAAAACAGGACTACAGGGAACACGGCAGGAAATGAGAAGTTGATACACACTTGAGTTTTTTTTAAGCGCAGTATTTATAAGAATAAATTCCAATGATCCCTATAGTCTTGTTTTCTTCCACTTTCTACATTTCAGTACCAGTAGTAAGTGGTGTGTATTTGATTGGTGCTAATTCATAAAACAAAAGGACACATTCAATCTCAGTCTGTATTTTAAACAGCTCTGTACTTTCCATCTCTCTCAAACTTCCTCTGCGGTCTGAAGTCTTGAGGTTTGCCTCTGAGCCAGTGAGTTGAACTTTCCGACATAAAGAGCAGAGCAGAGGTGATTCATGGGTTTTCACACCTGCAGCAGAAATGACCAGGGTTCAATTACGCACAGTGGTGGGTGTGGGCGCTGTTATAATGAGGGTCAGCAGGGCAAGGCATGGACAGCTCTTTGAATGGCTGGCACTGCATTGGAGCTCAACATGAGAGCTGCCATAGAGCGAGAAAAGGTTGACGCCGTTAGTTTAACATTGATTGACAATCCGACTTCACCTGTTAAGCATACTCTGAATTTGATTTGCCATTACACAACTGTCAGTCAGACCTGTCTTATTCGCTTCTTCTTGATGATATTTTTCATTTCCATGTCATTATCTGGTTCCCATGTGCCTAAGCTCTGTCTTGTTTTTCTTATTATTTGTTTGCTTAATTGCTCAGCCTAGCTTTAGCCCCCCATTTTCATTACTCTGCCAGATTTCCTATAACGTGTTAACCACCGTGTGGGCTGTAGCTCAATTAATGTCAAACAGTCTACCGAAGAAACGTTTATATAGTGCTCTAAACATTATGAACCTGATGTGTTATTGTTTATTTGCTGGCCCTTTCATGTTCTCTCACCCTGCTCGGTGTGCTACTCCACTGATCAATAGTATTGCTAGAGAGAGTAGCTCTAGCTAGCCCATTCTCATCTACCTACCTACAGATAATTGGTCCGATACAATACCGTGATATATTTCTATACATTGCAGGTATCATTAGGGGTGAGTCGTGTGCAGCATGGAGTCAGTAGGGACACACATGAGAAGAAGATAAAGACCTGGTTATTACAAGAAGCTCCGCGTGGGAATGCGGTAGAGGATGACAGGTTTTGAGGAATGGATAAAGATTTAAAACCGACAAAGAAAAGAAGAGAGTTTCTGTTGAGTCACAGATTCAGACTGAGTCTCTGATTCTGCTCCCTGTTGGCTTCTGCTTTATCTGCTTGATCTTTGATGGTGTTAAGGTGTGGAGCTCTATGCCTATCTTTATTCAAAAGCAGGAAAAGAAGCCCATATTGTGGGTGGATTTGCTGATTGCCAATGTAATTAGTGGTTCCAATGAGTGTGTAGATTTATGGACAGGGACGGATGTGTTTTAGGGAGTAAAGTAAGATAAAAGTGTCTAATTCATAGAACCTAAACTACTCGTGTTTTTGTTTTCTCCATGCTGGGCTTTCCACAAAAAATGTCATGCAGTAAACCAAGTCAGGTCTTTAGATAGGATCATTTGTTCTTTTCCCCAGAACCTGCATAAAGGTCATGTTGTTATTGCTGCTAGGACTGCAAATAGACACAATCCTTGACCCCTTCAGCATGTATTCATTCTGGCTGAGCCGAAAGGATGATGGCCTCCCAAAATATTAAGAGACCAACAGCACCAGTATGGTTCAATAATCACAGATAGTCATTTATGCTTTTTCAAACTGGAATAAATTACAGATAAAAAAACACCCCTGTCATGTGGGTTATGGGTCCAATGGGTGACCAAGTTATACCGTTTTATTTATGTTTAAAAAGCCATTATCGGATCTAACCCGAATAGAAATATGAAAATGTCTGTCTTCCCTTTGATTTTCCCGTCAACCATTCATCCAACTTACTCCACACCTGTAGGTGTATTGCTGGGTGTGGCTTGCTCTCCATCGATGTTCATGAGAGACTTCGGACAAAATGACGTGTTTGCTCAAGCATATAAGGGATGTAACTAAGTCATGGCAGGTTTATTGCTCAGGACCCAAAATGTTGAAGTGGTGTTGACCTTTTGGTTCTTAAAAAAAAACTGATTTTTGGATTGCCTAATACCAAAGGAACTCATGAATGGTTCAAGGCATTTATTAGTCATACGTACATAGCTACAGTGTAGTTATGACGATGAAAATCTTAGGTCACAGGCTCCACCAACAGTGCAACACAATAAAAACAGAAAAAATAGTGCATATAAATATAAAAAGAAAAATAGTGAAATAGCGTATTGGTCTCCAATATTCTGTAACAAGACTGATTATTAAAATCCAGAGGGCATTGATGAAGTATAATAAACACTTGACATGCACAGTTGCCAGTGGAGAAGAAAAGATAGCCACTTTATGTTCATGATTTGATTAAGAGACAGTGAATAGAGGCAGTCGAGTTGGTTTACTTAATGCCCTGATTGATTGTACGCACGTTAATGCCTGTGTGTGGTTTCCCACATATTGAGCTACGGTGCAGCATTTGCAAGAGCCTGCAGAGAAGCCGCTGCTCGCTCCTGATCAAAGCGAGACTGAGATGGGGATGTTGTCTGTAATTTTTATTTTTGTTTCTCCCATTTGTGCATATTTGATGTTTCTCATCTGAAACCAGAGAGTGAAGCACTGTTGTCTTTAGCTCTTGTATGCGTAAGAACTGAGCCTCAGAGTGATTCGCAGATGAAAGCTGTCAGTGCCATCCTCTCCATTCAGGGAGCCTTGAGAAGAATATTGCATCAGAAACCTTTTGTGACAAAAGGAAAAAAAAGCTTCAGAGTGTGAATAGACCGAAAATGAAGTACATTTCAACTCTACCTGGATGATAATCAAGAAAAAAGTTTATGTAAGATGATGACTCATCTTGTGTTCATTTAACATAATGGTGGATGATCAGTAGGTGTGTAGGTGAAGCATGGTTATTCATTCAAGTGATTTTTGAACCAAGTTTCCAACAAGGTAAATCTGCTTCTGTGACTCTTTCTGTAATAATAATAATAACAATACTAATGCATTTTATTTATATAGCGCTTTTCACAACTCAAAGACGCTTTACAGTATGAGGGAGGGTAGACAAATAAGGACAGGCAAACAAGTATAGTAATATAACAAATAAATAAAAAGGCAGTCAAGAGGAAGTTGATTGAGAGAGTCCGGCTGCGGTGGATCTGAGGGACCGTGGGGGTTGATAAGGAGTGAGAAGGTTTGTGAGATAAGGGGGGGCCAGATGGTGAAGTGCTTTGTAGGTGAGGACCAGAATTTTGTAGTTGTAATAAGTAAGTAAGTAATGACCAGGGGCCTCATTTATAAAGCCTATCATCTCCATGTGGTCGGAAGGCTTGCTGTCTCCCAGTGCCGAAACGATCTGGGAATGGCGAGCGACGTCCTCGGCCATTCCGCGGAGGGCGCACCGAGCCTCAGTCCGTGTGCACGAGGCAGCCACGGACGTCTCCAAAAATCCCCGGCAGTTTGAGAAAAACAGCGTTTCTAGCCATGTTCGGTCCAGTCTCGGAAACTTCTGCGAGACTTATGTCAGGGTCACCAGTGTAGTGCCGAGAGAAGGGAGACGGAGGCGGTGCATCGAAGGTGCAAAGTTGGCTTTATTGAGCAGCAGAAAAACACATGTTGTCCGGTTGCAGTCCAGGAAGAGAAGAGGAGAAGAGAAAGGAGGGCACACAGTAGAACACAGGAGGTACAGTCAACTTGTGTGTCCGTGCGGAACAATACCCCCAACCTGTAGTTCCATGAGTGAATTATGATAAACAGTGATCACTACCATAGTATATAAAACCATGCTCGTATCTATACAACCGATAGAAATGCAAAACAGTTTAAAAATAATTCCGTCCTTCGGCTTACCGCATCATTTATGAGAATACATTTCTTAACAAGAGAACATATTCGAGGGGTGATCAATAACATTTCCGTATTTATTCATTTCTCCAAGTTATGTGTTTGTGTGCACTGAGGAGTCTCAAACAGGCGTTTGTTAAATCATTTTAAGATTGGCTTTAATCAATGTTTGAAAATGAATTCTTCATATATGATAAATGAGAGGTAACGTTTTATTTATGGTATTATTTCCACACATTTCTCTCCATTCTTCCTTCTGCCAACGGTGTCGCAGTTTCTCGTCTCTCCCGTTGTTGTTGTTATTCGCATGGGTCAGAGTTTCCGTGGAGGACCGCACATTTTCCCGTCAAGTTTTTTTTTTTATAAATCGCAAACATTGCGTAGAAACTGGCGTACGCCATCTTTTGAGCGTACGCACCGTTTATAAATGAGGCCCCAGAGCATTCAAGGTCAGAGGCACAGGATACTTTTGTGTCATTTAGAGCGATCAGTTGATTCACAGTTAATCAGCAGGCATTTTATTGATTGAATATCAATGATTCTTCACACAAAGATACTACATGTAATTGGTTCCAAGTTCCCAAATGTAAGAAACTAATGCTTTTCTTGGTTATATATGATCTCAAACTCAAACGTTTTGGTATTTGGGATGTTTGTTGGTTTACAATTTCAATATGTTTGCCTATAACAACATTTTCCTTAGTTGCAGCCATAGTGTTACTCTATTTGTATGTTTTGCAGTGCCTTCTTGTGCCAATTGGGCAATGATTAGATGAACAATTTCCTTTTGTCTTTTTAAAGAAATCAGTGGACCCAATATAATAAATGAGACAATCAATATAACTGCACTCTACAATACATAATACAATAATGTGAATTCAACAAAACAGGGTAACTCGTTAAAACCTCCCTGTTTAGACTCTAACACTAGGCTTGGATTTTCTCCCATACAGTATGTGACGGTCAACATGCACGTTTTAAGTTAGCTTGTCTTGTAATAAGAGACCAGTTCACCTTTGTTTAAATGTCTACGTTCCCACTGATTCAAGCATATTGTTTCTCTTCAGAATTCTCCTGTTAGCACAAATACTTCTACGCACTTGCATGCTCTTACTCACTCACTTACTCACTAACCCATGCCGTGGCTTTTAATATCTTCATCATTTGGATGAATTGCCACTCACTGTTCCAGTCACTGACGCACTCTTTGCAAGTTTAAAGCAGCTTTGTCATCAGGTCTATCACTTAAATACAGTGAACAAAAATATAAACGCAACACTTTTGTTTTTGCTCCCATTTTTCATGAGATGAACTCAAAGATCTAAAACATTTTCTATATACACAAAATAACCATTTCTCTCAAATATTGTTCACAAATCTGAAAAAATCTGTGATAGTGAGCACTTCTCCTTTGCTGAGATAATCCATCCCACCTCACAGGTGTGGCATATCAAGATGCTGATTAGACAGCATGATTATTGCACAGGTGTGCCTTAGGCTGGCCACAATAAAAGGCCACTTTGAAACGTGCAGTTTTGCTTTATTGGGGGGGTCTGGGGGGGTCCGAAAACCAGTCAGTATCTGGTGTGACCACCATTTGCCTCACGCAGTGCAACACATCTCCTTCGCATAGTTGATCAGGTTTTGATTGTGGCCTGTGGAATGTTGGTCCACCTCTCTTCAACGGCTGTGCGAAGTTGCTGGATATTGGCAGGAACTGGAACACGCTGTCGTATACGCCGATCCAGAGCATCCCAAACATGCTCAATGGGTGGTCTGGGGGGGTCCGAAATCCAGTCAGTATCTGGTGTGAGGGGTAGGATTAGGGTTAGGGTAATGTTGTGAATTGAGTGGCCCATGGTGGTGGTGGGGTTATGGTATGGGCAGGCGTATGTTATGGATGACGAACACAGGCCACTCAATTCACAACATTACCCTAACCCTAACCCTAACCCTAACCCTAACCCTAACCCTAACCCTAACCCTAACCCTAACCCTAACCCTAACCCTACCCCTAACCCTAATCCTACCCCTCACACCAGATACTGACTGGTTTTCGGACCTCCCCAGACCCCCCAAATAAAGCAAAACTGCACGTTTCAGAGTGGCCTTTTATTGTGGCCAGCCTAAGGCACACCTGTGCAATAATAATGCTGTCTAATCAGCATCTTGATATACCACACCTGTGAGGTGGGAGGGATTATCTCGGCAAAGGAGAAGTGCTCACTATCACAGATTTTTTCAGATTTGTGAACAATATTTGAGAGAAATGGTTATTTTGTGTATATGGAAAATGTTTTAGATCTTTGAGTTCATCTCATGAAAAATGGGAGCAAAAACAAAAGTGTTGCGTTTATATTTTTGTTCAGTGTAGTTAAAGAGCATGTTTGAAAAAGATGTCTCCATAAAAGGGATTTTCATGGACATGGTTTTTCCCCAGTGTCATTGAACCCTCCCTCACATGCACACATAATATATATTTCTGTATTCCTCCAATAAACCAAGGACAGTCCGATCTGTATCAGGTGTAGCTGAAACAGGTCGGACTGTCCTTTGTACGTCAATGACGAACCCTGTTTTTCAAAGATAAAATAACACAATGGTTTAGTTGTTAGGACACATATGAATATATGTCCTGAGGCTGATTCATCTATTGGACAGCCATGTCACCCCCTCCCCAAGGACATTGCTCTTTTATGTGTGTTTGTTTTCTAATATCTCCTGTGTCAGTAGGTGTCTGTGTGATTCACTGTGCACCCTCTCATCTGCAGACTCATTTGTTAAAGCTCAGCACCCATTTGTTATTAAGAGAGCGAGAGAGAGCAGTATAAAGGAATACAAGTTTAGACGGTCTGAATTGATGAAGGGCGCAATGTAGTGTTTATTAGCACATGTTGTTTAATGTGTGCAACCTAGAACTGTGCTGCCATTGGTTTGAATGTGAAGCGTGTGTCCCTCTTGTGTTTTATAGAATGAGGCTTATATTACAGAAGAGGATTTCTAATGATTCTTTTTTGGGAGATGGGATGTTGAGCACATTGTCCATGGTCCACGCTTGTAAAGGACTATTGTGTGACTGTGGTTCTCGATTCAGATATACTGAAACCTTTTTGTGAAGTAGCCGCTGAATGTTTTAACAATAGGAAATAAAGCATTGAGAGAGGAACATTTAGATATAAATAAAGCCGAGTTCAGGATGTCACAACAGCTGTGCAGCTTAATTTATTTAATACGCTTTAATAGCTAGCTGTCTCATCATTTCAAATATATTTTATGCAGGTATAGAACGAGCCAAGCATGCAAGTTAAGGATTGTAAATGTTTGTGGCACAAGCTCAGCAGCTACATATGTACATATCAATTAAGGGGCTTTGTATTGGCAACAATCTGGCAAACACGATACAGGGGTTGCAATTAAATGTACTGCTATATATAACGATACTGTAAGAGAGTCCATATATTGTAATATATTCAAAAATATATAGTTTTCTGAAAATTTCGATAGAATAAAGATCACATATGCATACAATTGGAGAATAAAGGTTTACTTTTTGATGCTGTTAGGGTGGTTACAGTCCCTGTAACACCTTTTGGTGCAATGTGCGCCACTGTCTGCCATAAATCTTTACATGTAAACTATGAATTCAAAATGTTTTAGTGTTTTTGAGAATCAATACAGTAATACCTTACATAACATTGTATCATCCCTACTAAAATGATGATGTTTGAGACTTGAGTGCACATTTGCAAAAGGGACTGTATACTAGCAACTGGAAAATACCAAATTGCATCCAATAACTGTTCCAGGAAAAATACCAATATATTCTGTTTTAGATAATACTTATCAGAGCTAGTCGCTGTAAGGCAAGGCAAGGCAAGGCAAGGCAATTTATTTGTATAGCACAATTCATACAGTAATGCAATTCAAAGTGCTTTACAGGATCAAACAGAGCAAACACAATACATTGAGAAGAAATACAAAACACACAAAATAATTAATTAAAAGAAAGAAAACCATGTTTAACAGTTCGAAAATTAGAACATTTAAATTTGAAAAGCCATATTAAAAATAAATGTTTTTAGACCTGATTTAATTGATTCTAAAGTGCTAGCCATTCTCAGATGTTCTGGGAGTTTGTTCCATGCATTAGGAGCATAAATGCAGAAGGCTGCTTTCCCACGCTTTGATCTCACAAATGGAACAGTGAGCTGGCCTGCGCCTGAAGACCTAAGGGGTCTGCTGGGTTCGTACCACTGAAGGAGGTCGTTGATATATTTGGGTCCTAGCCCGTTTAGTGCTTTATATGTGTGCATTCAAATCTTAAAGTCAATTCTCTCACTAACTGGAAGCCAATGCAGTGATCTCAGCACTGGAGTGATGTGATCCGTTTTCTTTGTCCGTGTTAAGATTCTGGCAGCAGCATTTTGAATTAGTTGGAGTTTACGGAGTGATTTTTTTGTGAGGCCTGTGAAGATGCTGTTGCAGTAGTCAAGCTTGCTAAAAACAAATGCATGGACAAGTTTTTCAAGGTCTTGCTTGGACATAAGGTCTTTAATACGCGAGATATTTTTTAGATGGTAGTAGGCTGATCTGTTGATTGCCCTGATGTGGCTGTTAAAATTGAGGTCAGTCTAAAATTATACCTAAGTTTCTTGCTTGACTTTTCGGTTCGAGTAATAGTGATTCCAGGTGTGCAGAGACTTTAATTCTTTCTTCTTTGGTTCCAAAAACAATTACTTCGTTTTTTTTTGTGTTGAGCTGTAAGAAATTACGGCACATCCAGTCATGTATTTGTTTTAGACATGTGATCAATAAATCAGTCGGACCGTATTCATCTATGGAAAGTGATATGTAGATTTGGGTGTCATCCGCGTAATTATGATAAGAAATGTTGTTATTTCTAATTATTTGAGCAAGTGGCAGCATGTACAAATTGAATAGAAGGTGCCCGAGGATCGACCCCTGGGGAACTCCACAAGTCATTTTGGTTCTGTCTGATGTACAGCTACCAATTGAAACAAAATACTCTCGGTTTTCAACATATGATGTAAACCATTTTAGGACAGTGCCAGACAGACCCACCCATTTCTCTAGTCTTTCTATTAAAATGTTGTGATCTACGGTGTCAAACGCCGCACTGAGGTCTAATAGAACTAAAACTGTGGATTTCCCACAGTCGGTATTACAATGAATGTCATTTAAAATCTTTAATAAAACTGTCTCTGTGCTATGACGAGACCTAAAACCAGATTGGAAGGTGTCTAAAATGTTATTGGAGGTCAAAAAACTGTTAAGTTGAAGGTAGACAACCTTTTCAATTATTTTGCTTAAAAATGGTAAGTACATCACGTGGCCCGGTGACATATTTTTTCATAACTCTATGATTGATAAAACTGAATTTGCTGTGAAGCAATTTAGTATTGAATAAACTGAAAGGAAGCTGGATTAGCGGGAGACAATCTTGTTGGCATTTTGCATTACACACATGTATGCTGAGCTAAAAGCAAGTGCATGTTCTCATTACAGGAGCGGCAGGCTGTTGAAATGTGTCGTTGTTTGAGGAAAGAGAGGACGGTAAAACAGGAGGGACGTTTACACAGCATGCCTCCTTTGGATATCTGTCTGCTTTAACAAACACTGCGGGATATGATCCTTTCTTGACCAACTTGCAATACTTTTTTTAAGTATTCTAAAAAACACACAATAAGAAAAGTGATGCATGTTATAAAATATAATAGACATTCTCTTCAGGTTTACTCCATGAACAGGTTGCAGAATATTGTTATATAACTAATTAGCTTGACCCAATACCAACGCATGGTTGTACAGTATGTGGTATGTATGATGGTAAAGGATAATTCATTGCTTCTCATATAGATATTGCAGTTGTGAGTAAATTCCTCTGCATAGCCTTGGATGTAGTTCTTCTGCAAACACTGCTTTTCTTTCCATATACCATATACTTTAAAAACCTTTCTTTGCTTGTATTGCTTGTTCCCTTTTGTCTATTTGTGGCTGCACATTCATTTGATCTTTATTCAGGTTCCCCTTTGTGGTTAGACTCAGACGGAAAATCTCTAAGAAGATTTGTTTCTATGTTGTATTCATCTGCTCGGCAATAAATGGATTGAGTTTCCCTGCACACTACTTTCTGTTGCTGGCATAGTGCTTAGGAACGCTTCCAAACAAAGAGGCCAGTAAAAGGAGACACTTGTCAGCTCTATTGCAGCGGTTTTAATCACCTATTACCCTAAAAGTGAACATTATGTAACATAACGATGCGCTTGACCCGTCACGGTTGATGGACTGACCTTGGATTACAACATGGCTGCAGCCAATGTCCTGGGATTATAGTAAACCACTGCTCTGCCAATATCACACACAGGATTAGGTGCTAGCACATTTGTATGTTGTGACAGGCAAACCAATAGACAACTCAAAGACTGTTTGTATAGTCACCGTCTGACTAAATGTATCCGACACAAACAGTCTGTGTTTATTCAGTATAGCTGCTCCGGCGTTGTTAGAATTTAACCTTAACATACCACTACTTTTTATTTTGAATATAACAATCTTTCAGTTCCAATTTGGCCTTCGCTCCATAATTTGTTACCAGCGTTACTTTACAAGCACATCTAACCATCTTATTGTTTAGTATGTATTCAATATCCTCCGCAGCTGTCGTATCAGATGCTGCAAAATACAATTTTAAATTCCCAACACTGACTCATGTTAGCATGGATCAGCAGCCACGCTGTCATCTGTGTGTGAGAGTATGAGTCACAGTGAAATCTCAAATCCATGTTTTATTTGAGGAACAATCTGACTTTATTCATTGAGACACATCAAACATCTTATTGCAAAACATTTTGTATGCAAATACTGACAGATATATGTGACCTGAAGCAACACTAAGGGCAAAACAGCTAAAAGTAAGTTGGTAACAGTGTTTTAGGTTCAAAGTGTTGATTAAAAGTAAAGATCAAATAGAAAGGAAAGGGCATGTCTTGATTTTGAGATGTCTGAGCATTAAGTGCTACATCTTGCAACAGACAGGAGTAAAGGTCGTTTCTCTTTCTCAAGACTTTGCAGTCAGATGAAAATCTTTAAATTTAAATTCTATTACTGCAGTTAAAGAGAATCTGAGTTGCTGTAGCAGACTTGAGTCCAAGAGAGGATACATAACCCTGAGGGATACCAAAAGCAGCTCCATTTACACTATTAACACCATTTATTGTATTATTCCACTTTCCCATTTATTTAACAGGTTCATTGCACATTGATAGACATTTTTGTCAAAGTGCCAGTTACTCATAAGCATTTTTTTGATCTGTAGTCCATGGACAGATGTTGTGAAGTCTTCCATGGGCCATAATAAAAGGCCACTCTGAAACGTGCAGTTTTGCTTTATTGGGGGGGTCTGGGGGGGTCCGAAAACCAGTCAGTATCTGGTGTGACCACCATTTGCCTCACGCAGTGCAACACATCTCCTTCGCATAGTTGATCAGGTTGTTGATTGTGGCCTGTGGAATGTTGGTTCACTCCTCTTCAACGGCTGTGCGAAGTTGCTGGATATTGGCAGGAACTGGAACACGCTGTCGTATACGCCGATCCAGAGCATCCCAAACATGCTCAATGGGTGACATGTCCGGTGAGTATGCTGGCCATGCAAGAACTGGGATGTGTTCAGCCTTCAGGAATTGTGTACAGATCCTTGCAACATGGGGCCATGCATTTTCATGCTGCAACATGAGGTGATGGTCGTGGATGAATGGCACAACAATGGGCCTCAGGATCTCGTCACGGTATCTCTGTGCATTCACAATGCCATCAATAAAATGCACCTGTGTTCGTCGTCCATAACATACGCCTGCCCATACCATAACCCCACCACCACCATGGGCCACTCGATTCACAACATTGACATCAGAAAACCGCTCACCCACACGACGCCACACACGCTGTCTGCCATCTGCCCTGAACAGTGAAAACCGGGATTCATCCGTGAAGAGAACACCTCTCCAACGTGCCAGACCCCATCGAATGTGAGCATTTGCCCACTCAAGTCGGTTACGACGACGAACCGAAGTCAGGTCGAGAACCCGATGAGGACGACGAGCATGCAGATGAGCTTCCCTGAGACGGTTTCTGACAGTTTGTGCAGAAATTCTTTGGTTATGCAAACCGATTGTTGCAGCAGCTGTCCGAGTGGCTGGTCTCAGACGATCTTGGAGGTGAACATGCTGGATGTGGAGGTCCTGGGCTGGTGTGGTTACACGTGGTCTGTGGTTGTGAGGCCGGTTGGATGTACTGCCAAATTCTCTGAAACGCCTTTGGAGACGGCTTATGGTAGAGAAATGAACATTCAATTCACGGGCAACAGCTCTGGTGGACATTCCTGGGTTGCATTCCAATAGTCCATTTAGCTTAGGAACCTTCCTAACCAAGTGAAATGACCCGGAAGTACGTCACTGGCAGCCATGATAAGTGCCGTTCCAATTCTCCAAATGAAAGGAAAGGAGGTTTCAAACTTCCTTTATAATCTCCTTTAGCTTAGGAACCACTGGACCTCCCTAACCGAAAGGAGAGGAGAAAATGCTGTCCCACAATGCATTGCAGCCGCAGCATTTGCCATCACAACAGTCGGTCGTTCACGGAAACAACCGATTATGACGGAGAAATGATATTATGAAAGTTACGGTGCTTATTAAGCATTTTAAAACGTATGTGGTAAGTTGCCAAAGTGCTTTTTTCTGAACGTTCATCAGTATTATAATCAAAAAGAGAAACATGAACGTTAGTTTTTACTGAAATTATCAAATAAAGTCAACATTTCACAGTCTTTACTGAGCTGTGTGGGGTTTGTTCAACTTTGAAAAGATGTTTGAATGGTGATATACACAGTGATAGATGTTAAGGACTAACGTTTATAATAAATACATCTGTATTGATTTTAAGATATTTTCATACAATCATACAATCATACATATTGGGATCATTTGTATTAATGTGGACCGGAGGGAGAGGGTGACGAGCATAAGTTTCACTTTCCTTTTTTATTTCAATTCCAACTTTGGTCATGAAGAATATGTTTCTCTGTTGTCCACGTTCATAAAGCATAAAGCAACAGCATCAGAGCACGGTGCAGAGTCTCGAGATGAGTTTACAGTAGTCCCTCGTTCTTATTAAACATTCATGTTGTAGTCCGCTGTATAGAAAACTGTAGTTTCCATAGTTTCCCCACAGCAGCAGACGCACACAATGACGTCCGCTGGCTCATCATAAACACGTCGGATAGTGAAAGTGCAGTCGGATTCTCTAAAGTACCGCGGTCTCTTCTCCTAAGTCCTTTTGAATTCTCCTATCCACTATCCCTTAACCCCGTGACGTTTCACTCAGAGGTCAAGGAATAGGAGATAGGGTTAGAATTTAGGAGCTGATTTTTGGATTATCGGAACGCAACCATGCTGTCAGCATGCCAACTGCACGCTCCCTCAAAACTTGCGACATCTGTGGCATTGTGCTGTGTGATAAAACTGCACGTTTCAGAGTGGCCTTTTATTGTTGCCAGCCTAAGGCACACCTGTGCAATAATCATGCTGTCTAATCAGCATCTTGATATGCCACACCTGTGAGGTGGGATGGATTATCTCGGCAAAGGAGAAGTGCTCACTATCACAGATTTGTTCAGATTTGTGAACAATATTTGAGAGAAATGGTTATTTTGTGTATATAGAAAATGTTTTAGATCTTTGAGTTCATCTCATGAAAAATGGGAGCAAAAACAAAAGTGTTTCATTTATATTTTTGTTCAGTGTAATATAACAAGTTGATAACATCATTCAAAGCATGCAACATAGAGGCTCACAATACATAAAATACTATTTTAAAAAACCAAAGCGTTCATATAATGACGGTTCGTTGATGCTGAATTGAAAGCAGAAATGCTTATACATGTGGTTCGCTGGTCAAAGACATGTTTGAGTCAGAGTATGATCAACCGCGTGGAACTATTCTCACACAGCACGAGTACATTCAGAGACCTTTGGATCGATGTCCTGAGGCCAGTCGTAGAAGTCAGTTATTTCATCGTGGTAAACAAGCCCCCCCCCAGCCCAGCACTGTTCTCAGCGACTTGGTGTCACAGATGTCTCCGACCCACTGTGTGTGTTGTTGTTTTTATCTCAGTAACCCAGATGAAATGCAGGCAGCGCCGGCCAAAACAGTAGAGCTGCTCGCTTGTTGATGGGACATTTTGGATTATACCTGTTGATTTTAAATCCCAAACTGTGTGCCAGAGCAGAGATTTGGATATTTCTAGTTAACTCTGCCTCTGCACTCTGATGTGAGGGTCACACCGGGGACCACAGAGTGCACTGGATAAACAGGAAAAGATAATGACTTTATAATCTTAGAGCTGTGATCCGTGACTAAACAAATACACTCTATTTATGTAGACCTTTAAAACAAAGTTACACATTGCTTTGCAAAACTAAATAAAAACAGACAAACATGAGAAAAATACACGTTTTGAAAGATACCCACTGATCCCATCATGTATAATTATTTTTGACACTTTATGGCACCTGTATGAATGGACAATCTGCATCATCTCATGAGAATGATAGAAAATACATTAGTCAGCACAAAAGAGTCCAGGTACTAAAGGTGCAAGCTGTATTTATGTTGTTAAATGCACATATATAATGTATATTATACAGCTTTTGGCAACACTATCACCCATTTACAATTATCATATCAAGTGTGCAAAGGGCTGCACCTAATACTTTGGGTCTTTCTCAATGTCGAGGACCCTTGCTTGGTAGCACGTCTTCCGAGTCACTTGCTTCAGAAGCGAGTAGGGATGTAACGATATATCGAATATCGCGAAATCGCGGCAAACAAATGTCTCAATACCGTCGTGAGACTGACAAAATATACCGTGATGTTTTTTTTTTTTTAAACATTTATTCAACCAGATGGTCCCATTGAGATCATCAATCTCTTTTTCAAAGGAGACCTGTCCAACATGGCAGCAAGTAGGTTACAACATTCATAAAACAACAGATAACACAAAAGGACATCGTATTTACAGGGCTACATGTACATAGAGACATTGACAAGTACAACAGTATATTTATATCTCGCCCTGTCAATAAGCCTCACCTTCTTGGCAAAAACGGTATTGTTTTTGAAGTGGTGGAGAGACAATGCACAGTTTTACCCACTGCTGTTACCCATGGCCAAAGCATATCTCTCTGTCCCAGCAACATCAGTACCAAGCAAGAGAGTTTTTTCCACAGCAGGGGATATTGCAAACGCCCAAACATCCCAGCTTCTACCTGGAAATGTGGACATGCTCATATTTCTAAAAGATAACCTTGATGATGCCGAGTGAGTGAGTGAGTGAGTGAGTGAGTGAGTGAGTGAGTGAGTGAGTGAGTGAGTGAGTGAGTGAGTGAGTGAGTGAGTGAGTGAGTGAGTGAGTGAGTGAGTGAGTTAGAGTTGAGTTACTTGAAAAACTAAAGTGAAACTTGATTTATTCTATTGCAGGGTCTGATTATTATATTGTTGACACTTTAAAATACTACTATCTACTAAAATGCTGTACAAATCAGATTTATTATTTAATAAAGAAAAAAAATTCAAGTAAAAAAAAAAAGAATTCACATTTTTTTTCTTTATTTTTCAATATCGCGATAAATATCGTACCGTGGACTTTTTATCGCGATATTATCGTACCGTGAGTTTTTGGTATCGTTACATCCCTAGAAGCGAGGCAAGAATCCTTCCTAGCCTCGGAAAACGAAGAATTGTGGAACAGGCTAACAGGTGTGCAGGTGTGCGTCATATGCGAAGCCCCGCCTTAAATGGAGCACTATTTCCTCCAAAGATTTGGAAATTGGTCCGTGCGCAAAGCATTGTGGGGATTTTAAGACCGCGGAGTCTAAACATGTGCAACCTCGAAATTTCTCGCTACACAGTACGTGGCCTCGGTAGAATTCCAAGTATGCTGGACATTGGAACAGTCCTTCGGCGGGACTCGATGACGTAGTAGTGGCTCTGGAGCAGCCTTCCTCGACATTGAGAAACACCCTTTGTATCATTCATGCATCTGCTCATAATTATGTTGATGATTTATTGTAATATTTAGCCTATAAAATCTCCATCAAAGTTTCCAAAGCATGATGTCTTAAAGTTACTAGTTTAAATTTTGACCAACAGTCCAAATCCAAAGGTATTAATTTCCCTTTCATAGAGGACTAGAAATAAACTTCCAATATTTACATTTGAGGACCCAGATGTTACTTGTTTATTCTTAAATAATGAATTTAATTATCTGACAATCAAGAAAAAGATCAATCGACAAATCAGCTCTACTACTGTAGTTGTTGATCAAATCTCCACACCAGTATACCTACGGTTGATCTGTTACCAGTAAATAGCTCCTTAGAGAATAACAGGTAACACTTCTATAAAGGAGCATTTCTGGACTGCTACCAACTGCATGATTGACGTGTAATTGTTGCTTCCTGAAGCTGTGGATCCTCCTGAGAGACGTGATGATACCTGACAGGCGCTGCTGTTAATGCAGTTATCTGGCACCTAGAAGTCACCTTGACCACTATAGCACACACTGTGAGATATACCTTATGCTACATTTACATAACTACATGTGCCAAAGTGGACACACATAGGCATAGAAATACTTTTTCTGGATCATTAGTCCACTCTCCTGTCACAGAGGGAACCTAATTGCACTGAAACATGTTTTGTCCAATAGCCACATCCTGTTCTCCACACAACTCAGGAACACACCGAGACCACACTCTAACCAAACCCAACGTTATTATCATTTTCTTGACAAAGCCACTTGCCCTGAAAGGAAGACCCAGAGAGAGGTTACAGCAGGAAAAGGCAGAACTGAGTGTATGAGTTTTATTAAAGGATACTGCACTTTTTTAATATGCTTAAAGGTTAGACAAAGCAAATGGTGGGCTACTGTTATCCTTCAGGCCCAAAAAAACATTGAATCCTCTTCTCCTTTATTCTACAGAGAGCTTTTATAAATATAACCTCTCCTCTGCTCCTGTCACACATCCTTGGAGGCTAGTGGTGGCATAGTACACTCTGTTGATTATCCCTTTCCTTTAACACTTAAAGTCTAACCAGAAAATCAATTGTTTTCTTTTGTTCTTTGCCCGAACATATCATGTGGTGTGTACTAGCAGTCAGTTAATGATAAAAAAATGTGCATCCTTTTTCAATTTACATACACACGTAGGAAAAAGGTTTTCCTCACAGAAACATCTGAGACATTAGCAGAGCGCGGCTCACAGTGAGAGCTGACTCTGGGTCACTTATGAGCTTTCAGCACTCCATGGTATCAGCAATGAATTGAAGACGGATTATATCTCAGACACTATATAATGGCTGTTGTCCATTAGTGTAATGATGATCCTCCATGTAGTCTCCAGTGTCAATTAGCGTGACATGATCTACTCTAGTCTATTTGCACATAAATGGATCTTTTCATTTTAACACCCAGCAGTAATTAAAAGCAAGTTTAATGTTTTAGCAGGAAGATCAATCATTCATAATGTCCTCAAACCCTTTGCCAAATTAGAACAGACACTCCTCGTCCATTTTAGATATAAGTCGAGTAGTTGTAATGATCTTTTCTCTTTATCTCCTACTTTTAAATGAAATAATCATGATACTTTTCTTTTTATATTATTATTATAGTATAGTATTACGTTGACCAAAAGAATACCATGTGGTATTTGTTAAGCTAATTATACAATACAATACAATACAGCTTTATGTATAGAGCACTTTAAACCTCCAGACCAAAGTGCTGTACAGTCAAATAAACAAAACATACAAAAAAATAACACAGCGCAGCTCACACACCATAAAACAAGTACAAGTAAAAACAATAGACAATTTAAAAGCAATAAAAGCAACACTCTAAAAGATGTTAATAGCTAAGGAGAAGAGGTGGGTTAGAAGCGATTTAAAAGCAGGCAGTGTGGAGGCCTGTCTGATTCAGGAGCAGTTGATCCGCTGACCTGAGAGGGCGGGTGGGCGTGTAAGGGTCTAGCAGCTCAGAAAGATATAGTGGGGTCATGCCATTTAGGGATTTAAAAGCAAATAAAAGGATTTTGAAATGAATCCTAGAATGTATAGGTAATTATGACATTATTTGAATGCATGCCTGAAGGCTGTCTGTGGGAAATATATCACCTCCACCTTTTACAAAGTTCCTATTTATTCTCCTGAAGCCTCATCGTACCAGTCATACAAGACAACATATTTTCCATTACTAAATGATGTTGTTTGTTCTATCAATATCCTAACTACACAACACGACAACTCCAAATCAGGCTGTCTTCGCCATAGTTACACCCAAACACGATGAGTCTTTGAGCATGCGGGATGATGAGGACAATGTGGGTGTGGGCAAAAAGCCACGAAATATGATGAAGGGTTGGAGGAGGAAGAGGAGGAGGTGAGTTGTAAAAAGTTAAAGTTGTGACGCACACACACACACACACATACACACACACACACACACACACACACACACACACACACACACACACACACACACACACACACACATACACACACACACACACACACACACACACACACACACACACACACACACACACACACACACACACACACACACACACACACACACACACACACACAGTATGCAGGTTGCTCGTCATATGTGCCACAGGGAGTTGGTGTGGCAGTGCTGCAGAATGAGGAGGAACGATGGGACAGTCGGTGCCAGAGCAATGTTCTGTACCAGGTGAGGCAGATGACTGTGCTATTATAGTCTCTCCGTCAGACACGACTATATTCAGGAAGGGGCATTGCTTTTTTCTTTTATCCTAGTCTAGAGACTGTGGCAACTTTGTACAAGCAGTTGCTCCACAAACAGCATAACTTGTCGACGCCCCATTTTATAGACTAAACAATTAATCTAGACAATAGTTTGGTGATAAATATAACTGCAATGAATTGTTAGGAGAGGCAAAAATATCCTAGTCTACTTCAAGGAATGCATAGTGTGCCTTGAAATTAAAAGTTTCATGGCATGATATAATTATTTCTATAAAATGACACCAGGTTACAGTTATTCTAAGAATGATTGGTAACTCTTCATGGTCTTTTGCAGCCTGTATTAGTAATGCCCCTAATCATGTCATTAAAAAGTAGAATAATGCATTTCATTTTAGAAATACATGTGGTAGTTCTATAGTAATTGTGTCCAAATAAGTTCCTCAAATTGGTTAATTAATTACCCAATTTCATGTACCCGGTGTGTTTTGTGCCAACATAACATAATGTTTTGGATGCAATGCGTATATTCATACTTCATGAAATTCCTTAGAAACTTGAAACTCTGACTTTACCAAGCAACTACTATAGAAAAAAACTAATTAAACTTCCCCCCAAAAAACTCTGTTGATTAAAACAGCTGAGGGTGTCGCTGTTGTTCACCCACCCCCCTTCTGTCGAGTGCATGTAACACCTGTGTCTTGTGTTGACGGTCTGTTTGAGTGAAAGCTGCTCAGAGAAGCCAGAGCTTCTCTCGGAGCCTCTGAGGTAATAGATTATTCATGTGTTTTGGAGCGAGGTGACGCATTCCCATTGTACGCGCCTCATATCCCAGAGAGCGTGACAAGGCCGGTTGCATCAGGTCGGCAGAACGAGCTGTCGAGCCTTCCAGGTGCACTGGGATGATGTAGTGACGGAGGCCGACTGATAATACAGTGACATCTAAGCCCCCTTTTTGTTTTACTGTTATGTGTTCATACCTCTTTGATTGTGCTTTTAGAGGCATTTTCATTTAGTTGCCAAACCAAGGAAGAGATACTTTTGATTTATTTTGAAGTTTTGCAACCGTACCAAATAATTGGTCGATAAGAGCCAACTCTCCCGATTTCCAGTCCTTCTCATTTCCCCCAATAATAAGCCAGCTGTTTGCCCCTGCTCTGACAGACTGTCTACCCCTGCTTTAGCTTATTTGACACCATTTCAGATAGATAGTCGAGATGCATTCCAGAAATAAAAAGGTGTTTTATATTGTTGTGGATTTGCCATGGGTTTAAGTGATGAAATAATCCTGTAATTTCTGTACCATTGTTGGCAGATTCTCAAAAATGGCAGATAGAGCTGGTTTATTTTGAATCAACAAACAATTACCACTAACATGGTTATTGTTCCCAACGAGACATTGACAGCTTGTGACCCCCTCGTCACGTCTAATAAGTAAAAATGTAAAAGCTTCACATTGAGAAACTTGTATTTTCCCATTTTTTCTGTACACAAACTGTCCTGTTATGCCCAATTAATACTGTATGGCAGTATTTCAGGCACACCATGTGTTATATTCCCAGTGATGGGGATCTCTGTGTGTACGATCAATTATTTTGTCATCAGAAGGAAATCATGAAAGCTTTTTTATGTGTGACTCACAGTACATCTTAGACAAACACGTAGGTGTTTTGCTTGGAACAAAACAAAGAAGAAAAAAAAGCAGACTTCACTGAAGGAAAAAATATAGTTAACCTATAAAGAAACGTTATTTTATGATGCATATTTGATATTTTAACTTATGAGCTACATCTTAAAATGACATCCTTATTCAAATTATTTAGTCTTTAGAGTGTGCATCTTGACCGGGTGACGACTATTGACTCAGCAATCACTGTAAGTTATATTCTTGTTTAAATAGACTTCTCTGTTTAATTTATTCTACTCTGTATAATTGTTCTGTAGTTATTGTAGCTAAAACGGTGCTTTTGAGAGATTTTAAATCTCAGATCTGCTCAACTGAACCTGTTACAAAGGTCTCAGTGGGTCACGTGTCTCAACCCTGCATTACAATAGACAGGAAGACATCAGCTGTAGAGAGTTAACTAATTAGAGGGGCGTGGCCCCACAGCTGTGAGAACTCAGCAATCAGGTGTCCATTTTAGGTAGCACTTTCCTGGAGCGTCAGCTTCAGCGTCAGACAAAGACATTAGAGTCCTGTGGGAGTCAAAGACTGACAAAGACATTAGAGTCCTGCGGGAGTCACGAGGGAGGCAAAGAGGAGGCAAATCCTAGTGATGGCAAAATGAAGCTTTGAATGAAGCATCGAACCATTTGGACAATTGTGTCGGAAATAGGTTCATTTCTCGAAGCTTCAGTTACAGCGACCTCTCCTGGCGAAGTGCAAGGCTGCAGTGGGTTTAACGTATCTTTGCCTTGAAAAATATTCGATGCACACACACACACTAAGACTGAATATCATGTTCTATTTGCAATTAAAGATTGATAATTGTGTGTATTGGGTTATTGAGAAGAGACTAGAGAGTGCTGGACATTTTTTTGGGAGGAGAGGGCCTTTTATCAGTTATTAAAGTTGAAAAGCAATGATTAAAATACATCCATTCCGGGCTTTGAACCAGCTGCGGGGAGGACATCGCCGCATTCGGGGCGCCGGCTGTACCCACCCAATGTTTTTATATTACTGATAATTGTCTTTTTGTTCACAACTTCTCCACATTTCGAAGTGTTTCCCGAGCCAGAACGACCTATCTTTCTTCCTGGCTTGCTCTATAATGATACTACAATTGAAATGCAATACCAACAACAACTCAACAGCAACAACGCAAACTACGACAACAACCCACACATTGCGCATTGTTTAGAGCAGTCATAAAGTGTTGAAGCGCTCAAATTCAAAACTGTTTCAACCTGTCACCTGTCAGAATCGAGACGAGACAGTGCATTGAATCGCGTGAATGGACCGCGAACCAGTCAAGTGATTCATTCAGGAAATGAAGCAGTTGCTGCTTCGGACGTCACATGTCACGTGATTTAAAGCAAGCTTCGAAGCACTGCTTATGGAATAGGAAGACCAGGGTTGAAGCTCCGTTCGAAACTTCAGTGTCAAACTGCCATCATTAGCAAATCCTACTCTGATTGAGCTAAGTATCGCTTGTGTTTTATTTTATTTTCTTTAGTTTTCTAGCCCCTCATGCTATAATCATGTGTATTTTCTCCATTCCTGTTCATCCGATCACTTCTTCATTTCATTCTCTCTACCCCTTTCCAAACATAACAAACTAATCTCTTCTCATCCTGCACCTGTCCGCCGTAACCTTCGTTCCCTCTCCCCCTCTACCTTTGCCTCATCGGTGCTCTCAGCCCTCCCTTCCTCTTACTCGTTCCAACTTCTGCCTCCAAACTCTGCTGCAGAAACTCTCCTCTCTACTCTCTCATCCTCTCTGGACTCTCTCTGTCCTCTCACATCTCGGCAGGCTCGTCAGTCCCCTCCTGCTCCCTGGCTAAATGATGCACTGCGTGCTAATAGAACCGTCCTTAGGGCAGCAGAGCGGAAACGGTGGAAATCCAAACACCATGACGACCTCCTAACCTATCAGGCTCTCCTCTCCTCTTTCTCTGCTTCGATCTCTCAGGCAAAAAGCACTTTCTTTCAAGATAATATCCAATCTTCCTATTCCAATCCCAAAAAACTATTTTCAATCTTTTCCACCCTCTTGGACCCCCCCCCAAAGCTCCTCCCCCCTCCTCCCTTCTGTCAAGCGACTTTGTTAACTACTTTGAAAAAAAGGTTGATGATATTCGCTCTTCTTTTTCTGACTCACCTTTACGGCCCTTCAACACAGCGGCGTGCGTTGACGCTTGGAGGTGGGCGTATCTGAAGCTTGGGGATTTTTTGCGAGCAACGTGACCAATAACCAATCACATGAATCTCCCGCCCCCGACATACAAAGCAATAGTAATGTTAAAACGAAGTAAACTGGATATAAAATCCCCAAACAGGCGAAAACCTACCAGTTTCACCCACTGTCTCTGCCTCCTCCCTCCATGCCTCGCTCCTCTGGTTTGTATCCCGGTAGATGAACAGAGACTGATCATACAGCACCGGGTGATTCACTACCGCTATAATGAATTATCCCTCAATTTTTTGGAATATGAGGAAATGACCTGCGTAGTCTCTCCCAGCATACACATGGTTTGATTGGCTAGCGCTTGTACTGGCAGATTTGCATAAACGGGATTTAATTGGCTGACGCTTCTGCCGAGGCGCCAAAAGTTGAACATTGCTCAACTTTTGAAGCGAGCAACGCCAGCAACGCTCCACGTCGCTTCCCAAAATGCAGTTCGGCTAAAAGTGACGTCACCCCATTCAAAGTGGATGGGCAGAAGCGTTGGAAGCTTCAACGCACGCCGCTGTGTGGACGGGCCATTACTCACCGCTGGGTCACCAGACCCTCCCTTCACCCACACACTAACCTCCTTCTGCCCTCTCTCTCCAAGTGAGGTTCTTACCCTCATTACCTCTGCCCGCCCTACCACCTGTCCTCTGGACCCTATCCCTTCAAACCTCCTTCAGACTATCGCTCCTGATATTCTACCGTTTCTCACCCATTTCATCAATACTTCTCTAACTTCTGGTCACTTTCCAAACAGTCTCAAGGAGGCAAGAGTAAACCCTCTCCTAAAGAAACCCACTCTCAACCCGTCAGATGTTATAAACTACAGGCCTGTCTCTCTCCTCCCGTTCCTGTCTAAATCACTTGAACGCGCTGTCTTTAAACAACTCTCCTGTTATCTCCATCAGAACAACCTTCTGGATCCGCACCAGTCTGGTTTCAAGGCAGGTCACTCCACAGAAACTGCCCTCCTTGCTGTCACTGAGGAACTGCACACTGCTAAAGCAGCCTCCCTCTCCTCTGTCATCATCCTTTTGGACCTGTCTGCTGCATTCGACACGGTGAATCATCAGATCCTCCTTCGCACTCTCCAAGCACTTGGAGTTTCAGGCTCTGCACTTTCCCTCCTCACCTCATACCTCAAAGACCGTACCTACAGGGTAACTTGGAGAGGGTCCGAGGCCGACCCTTGTCAATTAGCTACAGGGGTCCCTCAGGGCTCTGTTCTTGGTCCCCTCCTCTTCTCCTTGTACACAAACTCGCTCGGATCGGTCATTAGCCCGCATGGTTTTTCATACCACTGCTACGCTGACGACACCCAATTAATTCTGTCCTTTCCCCGCTCAGAGACCCAGGTCGTCGCACGCATCTCTGCTTGTCTAGCTGCCATCTCTCAGTGGATGTCTGCTCACCACCTCAAGCTCAACCTTGAAAAGACTGAACTGCTTTTCCTTCCGGGAAAAGATTGTCCCAATCTTGACCTAACAATCAACATCGGCACCTCTGTTGATTCCCCGACTCAGACTGCAAGGAATCTGGGTGTGATCCTAGATAACAAACTGTCCTTCACTGCAAACATCGCTGCTACAACCCGCTGCTGCAGATACACGCTTTACAACATCAGGAGGATACGTCCTCAGCTGACCCAGAAAGTGACGCAGGTTCTGGTCCAGGCTCTCGTCATCTCACGCCTAGACTACTGCAACTCCCTCCTGGCTGGTCTACCTGCATGTGCCATCCGACCTCTGCAGCTCATCCAGAATGCAGCGGCTCGTCTGATCTTCAACCTTCCTAATGTTCCCACACCACGCCGCTCCTCCGCTCCCTTCATTGGCTTCCAGTAATTGCTAGAATCCACTTCATATTTGCGTACCATGCTGCGAATGGATCTGGCCCTTCCTACATCCAGGAAATGGTTAAACTGTGCACCCCAGCACGTGCACTCCGCTCTGCATCAGCCAAACGACTCTCTGCACCCTCGCTGCAAGGGGGACCCAAGTTCCCATCAGCAAAAACACGTGGGTTTGCTATCCTGGCTCCAAAATGGTGGAATGAGCTCCCCATTGACATCAGGACAGCAGAAAGCTCACACATCTTCCGGCGCAGACTGAAAACTCATCTCTTTCGAATCCACTTCGAGCGATAGAATTACTAACAAAGAACTGCTAACAGAGCACTTATATACTAATAAAAGACTGGCTTATCTAAAGCCAGTTGAGTAGCACTTGAAATGTTTGGCTCTCTGAAACCTGATGTACTTATATGATTCTGTTTTCTTCAAGGTTGTATCTTCCTGGTCGAATGTACTTATTGTAAGTCGTTTTGGATAAAAGCGTCAGCTAAATGCAATGTAATGTAATGTAATTACATATACAGTCAGCATGTGTTTGACAGAAACAAAGGCCATGTTTTTCTCACAGATATTTAATTTAATTTAATTTCAACGGATTAAAAAAAATAAAATAAAATAAATAACAAATGTGAAAAACAGAATACCGTATTGTTAAAATACAGTATTTATCCACATTCATGATAATATTTATATATTCAACAAAAAAAGTCTTCATATTAATAATAATAATAAATCATATGTGTCCGAAAGGGAGCAGGAGGAAGCAAATGCTTATTAGTTCCCACCCCTTATTTGATCTATGATTGTCCTTTAAATCATTATGCACATTATTCCTACTTAGATTTACATTTATACATACATATACAATCATTTCTCATCTTCAATCACCTCTCTTCATTCTCATAGTTTTCCCAAAAAGTGTTTCTGTACATCCTTTTAAACTGAATTATGCTTGTGCTTTGTTTTAACTCCTGCTCCAAACCATTCCATAAAATCACCCCACAGATTGTTAAACTCATACTTCTCAGAGTTGTTCTGACCTTGACATTTATTAGGCATTTGCTCAAAATGCATAGACTTTTCAATTATGTTCAAAGTCCAGGTAATGCATGATGAAATACAATATTTTTCTCATACATGACTTTATGTAATAAATCAGCCTTGTATTTGACTTGACTTGAACATTGCACTACCACAACATTTTTTAAAATCTTTGCACCTGAAATACAGACAGCAGCCCAGTGTCTGCAATCCCATGGGTTCTTGAACTTGTAATGTCTGCGTTCACCACTTCTGTCCTTCTAACGAGGAACAAGGACGTCTTTGTGAACACAAACACTTAAGGCTTTTATTAGCCATACATACATAGCTACAGTGTAGTTATGATGATGAAAATCTTAGGTCCCAGGCTCCTCCAACAGAGCAACACAATAAAACTGAAAAACTGAAAAAATAGTGCAAAAAGTGATATAAAGCAATAAGAGTCAATAATTATACAAGTGATTGGAATATGATATATTAGATTAATAATTTGTAAATTGCAGCCAGATGAATGTTATGGATGTTGTTTCAAAAGTTCAGGTGTTTAATAGTCTCAGGTGCTCGACTGCTGTACGTCATGCAGAGAGCGGTCATCGTGATCCTGAGGGAAACTGGATGCTTCCTGCCAAGGTCAGCTTTAATATCCCACAGTTCCAGGTCAGAGGACACTTTATGGTCTCCATCACTGCTTCCTCATGTCCTGTCTCTTTGTCCTTTGCTTCTGTTATTACGCTGCCTACAGACCTCCAGCATCTTGCCCAGGTTCTTTAAGACCTGCCTGTCACCATGTTTTTAAACCCTTGAGACATTGTGACAGGATCCATTTGAGACTTGCAGGAGCTATACATCTGGGGGTCTCCTCATTGGCTCCTCCTCCTTCAGCTTCACAGCCATGTCTCTACATAAGCTCTCTTCCTCTTTCTTTTGTAATGAAGTCTGTCACTTTCAGCTCTCCATCCTCTGTAGTGAGCAGGACTGATATCACATTCTCTCCATTTTCATTTTCTCTGACTCAGTTGTTTGCCACCTCTCCTTATTCAGCGTGGTGAGACACTGAGTTGGCCTCCAATTAAATGTTCCAAAGCTGAAGCTCTCAACCTAAGATTTGCTTCATCCTTGGACACTCTGATCTGGTCATCTTCCTCTGCAGGCTGTTGTAAAGGCAGGAGATATTACTTTCTGTCTTTTCTTCAGTTTAAACTCATTTCAAAGCTTGAGAGGTAGTGTAGAAGTTCGGGCTGTATTTTGGGAAGCATCAATTGATTATTTTATTCTAATCTCTTTACATTGGGCACTTTGACACAGATAGAGGATCTTTGCGTCATCACTTGTCCTTCCCTTATTGTGCCGAGACTAAAGTCCTTGGAGACTCTTTCCTGCAGAGTTTCAGGTCACATAGTTAACCTCTCTAGATATATTATTATGTAAATGTACACTGCCATAAACCTGCTTTCAAAACACTTAGCGTATTGCTTATCTAGACCTTACAATGCATAACATAAACTAACTTAAGTTTACCTTGATAGAAATTCCATCTTTTTAATATTGCTGTTTACTTTTCTTTATTTGTTTTCTGCACCTATACGTGCCATACAGCTCTGGAATGTGTGCATTTCTAGACGACATTCTCAGCAGTGCGACCTTCACTCGCAATACACTGAACTTTACAGATGGCTTTTATTGCACTTCGGTTCAAAAGTTGACTTTATCCGCCAACACAACTTGCATTCATTTAAAGTTTTGCTCCTGTGGAGAAATATCCAACTGTATCTGTCCAAACAGAAATTGAAAGCAACAACATGTTTATTGCTTGCAAGTATAACAATGTGTCTGCCTGTTTTTCTGATTGCATAGATCTCTGGTGAATGTGCTTTTATTCATTACTATGCACAAGTTTACTGTTGACTTTAAAAAAAACAGCAGAATTTAAGTTTGCTGCCTCACTGCACCTGCTCGCTCAGGTTAGGTGAGGACGCCTGCGTTCCCTCATCACTGCTGGCCTCAGAGCTGCTGCCATGCTCTTAGTGATCACTCTTCCACACAGGGCTGACCTCCAGGATCAGCTCTACCCTGTGTGTGTGTGTGTGTGTGTGTGTGTGTGTGTGTGTGTGTGTGTGTGGTGTGTGTGTGTGTGTGTGTGTGTGTGTGTGTGTGTGTGTGTGTGTGTGTGTGTGTGTGTGTGTGTGTGTGTGTGTGTACTGTAAGGGCTGGAGGAATCTGCGGTCGCTGTTTGTGATTGACCTGATTATGGAAAACAGCCCCTGGCTCGGCTCCCAGAGGGAGCAGGGATTGTGGCATCTTCATGAAAAATATTCCTGTTGTGTCGGCTTCTGTCACAGGACTACTGTGGATAAAGCTCAGCCGTGGCTGACTGCCAAGAGGGAGATGATGGGAAGAGAGACGGTCATTTATAGAAGGAGGGAGATTGATGATGACGAAGAGATACAATTATTCAGCATCCATATCATGTCAGATTTATGGTAAATGTTATTGATGTTTGCACCCTAGTTGTAATTACAGGTTTGTGGGATATTTTAAACAGGCTTTGATATTTCCCAGTTGGCATCTCACTGTGGAAGTGAATGAACAAAAGTGACACACAAAGGAAACATTTAGCCAAATATGGAAATGTATAATGGTAATTTGAGCCATTTTCACTTCAATACAATTCATTCAGATTAATGTAAAGTGTGTTAGATTAAAGCTAGTTAAAAGTGCACTTAGTTTAACTTTGTTTGTAGTAGACTCAATGTGACTGTGACGCAGGTAAGAAGCAATACAGTCTTTGCCGTTGTTTAGCAAACTGAAGCTGGAGATGGAATGTAATGCAGTGTAATATAACGATTACATCTAACCAATATATTAAACGGCAATCCTTTTTCTAAATATTCATATTCAATCAATCACTGCCCTCAAACACAGAAGAATATTCTCTTCTATACATAATCCTAAACTCAATCTGATCATTGTAGAGGAAAAATGCAAATGTTACCATTCAGTGTGCTGAGGCAACACGTAACAATCTGCAGAGGGGCACCACGCCAAGGGAAGGAAGGCTGCCAGGAAGTGTTGGAACGCACCATTAATCTGCTCTGCCATTCCTTGGACATAAAAAACGGTGCGCTTTGGAGATGTACTGACCACACAAGTTTACACTCCCCAAGTGTTACTTTGAAAAATAACAATAGGCTGCTGCACTGCTGGGGAATGTTGTTGTGAAATGAGGTTGTGGACAGGCATCTGAGATGGAAGTCCTATTCCATGTTGGGTTGCAGACAGTGCACAAGCTTTTTCTGTGTGCAAAGATACTGAATGGGTCATGAGAGTTAACATGCAACTTTTTTTGGACCTTGAGAAGCTTGATAATTGTGTCGAGGTGCTGCAGGAGTTGAGACTTCCTATTGTTTAGACGGACTATTCTTCCGAAACACCAACAGTCAGAGAAATGTCCCATTGGACTGAAAGTCAATTTGTCGGACCACCTATTATCTTGAAAACAAATGGCTATTTTTCTAAAGGCCCATGCCTATTATATTCTTTGAACGACATCATTCCACTACGGAGAAGTCACGCCCTAATCAGAGGGAGATTGGCACAGGAAATGCCTTCGCCACAGTGTGAAAACATATTTTGTGTTTCTCAGGGTTCATACTGAACAAAAGTGAGCCATGTGATTCTGTTTGTGTATTTTGGGAGCCATGAGCCTTCAGAAATAAATGGACGTTGCATTTATGGGTTTAGGTGTCTTTTGGGCATTCGAACAATGGCATGGCCCCACAGGATTAGTAAATCCAGTCCTCTCGTATTGCATGTTATGTATCTCAAGCAAGACATTTGATTGCAAGTGTTTATTGTACTCCACCGAGACTGTATCAACAAGTGTATTTGTGATTTTATATTGTAGAATCTCAAGGTTCAGCTGAGAAGTTTTTGCTGAATTTCTCTTTTTTTCTGATGATGTAGTTCTGTTTGCTTCCTATAGCACACATATTAGATTTGCAGCAGCCTTAAAAGTTCATAAGTGTGCCAAGATCAGTTTGAACAAAGCTCTCAGGATGTCCCTTTTACAAATGATACGGCTTTAAAAGAGACCTGGTTTGATTGGTCCATTACGTTTTCTTTTATATATAGGTTTATTTAAGTGTCATAATATCATGACATCAGCACCAGGTTGTTTCAAGGTTGATGATATAATGGTAACATAAAACCCCTCAAATTGTAAAAACACTTTCTTTGGTGGTTGTATTGGCTTGTCATGAGGCATCCTGCTTAAAAGACACCCCAGCACCTGTGGAAGGCATCATCCTCAAGCAGACACAAAGCTACTTGTCACACAGCCAATTTGGCTCATATAGCCCAGTGTAGAGTACACTGTGGAGTTCATAATATGTGTGAGTACAAACACAATTGAGCAACTATAATATTGTCACACTTAAAACCATCCAAAATTATCTCTCCCCTTGAGGAGTAATTAGATACCTACTCATCTGGCAAACCCTTCAAGAAGCATGAAAGAAAAAGTGGTATGATTTTGTGTTTGCGTTTCCCTCGAGGAAGGACATTCTCTGCATATATCTGGGCTCAGGCTTGCTGGTGGTACTCTGGAAGGGGAATTTCCCATGTCAGGAGGAAATCAATTATTCATTCAGTGGCATGGAGGGTTGAGCACCACCCTGACAGCTGCAGAAGTAGCTCTGAGATTAAGGACAAGTATAGATGGATATGTGTCTCATATATATTCAGTTTCACCATGCAAGCCAAAGTCCTTTTGAGTGGCTCTCCATTGTCAGCGTTTACAGCAAAACATTTTAAAGAGTTCACCAGCAGTGCTGCAGGCCAATGCTTTAGTATAATGAGATTTTAGTGGTGCATTCAGCCCTTTTTAAATCTTGTTCCACTTGATATCCAACCAAAACTACCAAACGCAAATTAAGCAGTCAAGTCGCTGTTTATGCTGATAATCTCTGCCATTAAAAAGGCAATGCCCTGAATAAGAATAATAGTTATCAACAGATTGTAACACTATTATAATTGTTCAGCAAAAACTTCTCTCATGCAGCATTAGTGGATGGTTAAATGTCTCTCCCGCCCACCTGGAGTTTTCCTTTGTTTTTCTATTCTCTTGTCATGAATTTTTCATCAGCCACTTGATGAGATACTTCATGCGTTTGCCTGATACATCACAGTAAGCTGTGTTTGGATAGGGGGTATTTTCTCCTGTCCCACTGCTACATTGTTCTTTGAATACAGGAGGCAGGGTCTGTTTTTAATGGCCTTACCACAGCTTTGTCAGAATCAGAATGTCATTAGTCAAAGCAGTTTAGAGAAATGAGACAAAACGTTCTGCTAGACTCTTATGTTATTAAAAGAGTACTGCACTGATTTATATCTGCACTCCTATAACATTGTTGGACGCACAATGGACATTTTTCATTAGAAGCCTCTCCTTGTGAATAGATGGCGCCTACATTACCCAAAATGCCACCAACAGAGCGGTGATTACTATAGATTTGCTTTGCTCGTAGCAGCTAATGCAGACATGCCAGAGGCAATTAGGCGGACATTTTGGCCTTTTTAGAGAATTAGCTTGATTATTACGGTGATTATTGCAGTGAAATTTGGTACACATATTTGTTGTCCCAGAGAATGAAGAAAACCTGGGATCCCTGATGTCTGAATATCTGCAAAACTATAATGACACACCCCTCAACTGTTATGTGTCTAATGCTAATTACCATTTGTTAGCATTCTATCATGATAATCTAAAATGGTGGTCACGGTTACCATTTTACGAGACACATTGTCATTGTGTGAATGTTAGCATGCTGTTGTTAGCATTACACTCAAACAACTACTGTGCAGTACAGCCTTACAGAGCTGCTAGCATGGCTCTAGACCAGGGGGTCCAAACTACGGCCCAGGAGCCAAATGCGGCCCTCGGACCATTTTGAAGCGGCCCTCACTCAGCAAATAAAAAAAGTATGACTTAAGTATAATAAACTTCTGCTTGTCTTATATTGTACATCTTAAATATATATGTTCAAATATATTACACAGTATTCATGTGTTAAGAAAGCTCAATTTTCAAATAAATTCAGTCAATTAAAGTAGAATACATGTTCTAACAAATCTAAGTTGATAAGAAAAAAGTCCAAGAACAAATTGACATAACAACCTTGAAATATACCTTTCATGTGTTGTCTTATTATAAGCAATCTGAAGCTTCTGTTTGAAGGAATGAGCTGCTAACAAAATAAATGAAACCCCATGGAGAGCTGTGAGCTGTTTTTTTCAGCATTTTCAAGTACCAAGAATAATTTACCTACATTGGATTGATTTTTCCAACTTATAACAGAACTTATGAGGTAATAAACCTCACCCCTAGGGAGTGGCCCAGACCTGTTTATATGTTTCTGTATGTGGCCCTCGGTGAAACAAGTTTGGACACCCCTGCTCTTGACTCTTAATCTAGATTTTGTATTTTTGTATTATTTTGTACAGGATAACGATATCACACTGATCTTTAGTTTGAACAGGGATGGTTGAGGATGTGTGTAAGTGGAAAGACAACACATACAAAAAGGTGGGATGAATACAATTGAGATGCTGGCACTGCATGATGATTTGACATGCAGCAAAAACATGGTCTCCTGAACGACATACAGTTTTGTCATTCTACTAAAACAGCCCAGTTCTGTCTGCTTTGGCTCCGTGTAATTTCAAGGACAGTTAGGACTATTCTCTATGGAAAGAAATGTTTTTTTCAAACGTCCAGGTGTGATGAATAATGCCAAGTGATACTAAGACAAAAAATGAAATAAGAGAACCCAGATGTGTTGGACAAAAATCTCCTCATATTCGACCTTTCCTCTAAACTAATTTGAATCGGAGAGAATGCCGGCACAAACCAATTAGGCCTGAGGAAAGCTGGGGATAGGTCAACAGCCTGGATTTATTCTGCCTGTGCCAAAAATAAACCTGACAAGAATTAGGGCAGGAGAAAAAAGACCTGATTTGGAAAATTGTACTCTGTAGGTCATCAGGGCCAGGTAGGTGTGGATAAGTGAATGTCTTCCTCGGCACCAGTGGCTACTCAAGCAGAGATCATACTGTGTGTATGTGTGTGTGTGTGTGTTTTTTATTCTCAGACAAAATAATTTGCGCGATAGGTATGTGCTGAAGTTCGCCTGGTGCCTTGGGAAAACCTATTGATGTGAAGGCGTCCCTCCGCCTCAGAGGTCGAGAATGGAAACCAATTTATTGGACACGTGACCCGACTGTGGCGAGACCCAGTGACCTCGCTAACAATGAAGGGAAGCCTTTCAGACCCTGCTATCCCCTCTAATGCGAGTGCTGTCCGCTTGTATTAATTGTCTGAGACCTGTATGACCTGAACGGTAACCTTTTGTTGACAGATAGCCTCACAATATACTGTGTTAAAAGAGTGTACTACAGTGTACATGTAATGGTGTGTCTGCAGAACTGATTTATGTGTGTTAAGATGCTGGTGTGTGTACAGTGTACTCCTGTAGAAGTTGTCGTGAAATTGACATTGATTTTCATTAAAGAAAGATGGTGGATTTGTAAGGCCGAGGCAAGTTCAATTTGTTCAACATCTGCTCTTCATAGACTCACGATCACAAGTTTGGAGAGATATGTTTCTGTCACAATGACATTGAATAGAATAGAATATAGAATATATCTTTATTGTCATCACACATCAGTGCAACGAAATTCAGTTGGCATCTCTCAATGCAATACATAACATAAATAAGAACACATCCATAAAAACAGTGATAAAGCAGAGATAGTAGCAATAGTAATCAGGGTCATCATATGCACTTTACCAGAATGTTAAAATATATAAAGCTATAAGTTTAAATATAAATAGTTACTAAAAAAAAATATCAGTTGATACTTAATAAATATACAAATAAATAACATGGTATTTAGGCTGCAGTCTTTGATGGGAAGTAGTGTGTTTGTATGTGTGCATGTTATAGTGCGTTTAGTGGTTGGACAGGGATGGGAGTGATGGAGGCCACAGCTCTGGGAAAGAAGTTGTTCTTCAGTCTATTGGTGCATGCTTTTATTGACCTGAACCGTCTGCCAGATGGCAGCGGTTCGAACAGTGAGTGGCCGGGGTGTGTGATGATTGCACAGAATATGTGTACTGGTTTTCACTACTTTGTGGGATATTGCTGTAATAAAACCACAATAATATACCTTATTGTGTAAGAACTATATGATGAGGACCTTGCAAAACCCACCAAACATATCTATTGGTTTTGTCCTCAAAATGTAAAATCTGTTATGAAAAGCTGTCATGAGAAACTATCATCACAAAGTAAATATCATTTTCACATTTAAACATCTGAGACTTTTGTGCCAAATCATTGGTTAAAGCCATTAAATAGATCCACTCTTAAATTAATTTGCTCCAATTTGAGAGTTACTGCGCAGTTTTATAGGAGCCGAGTATTGTAAGGTATACTCAAGCTACCAAGGGAGGTCGATTTTTTGTCAGTGCGTTTATGGTGCCCATTAAAGATGTAGTCTCAATGGAAAATCTATATGTACTGTTTTGATTTGACAGAGCAGCTTTTTGCCCACCAGCTTGTTGTGATGCTATGCCCACTTTCATTAAGGCCCTTGTCAACCAACACCGCTTTTCTCCCAGCTGAAATCGCCAAGTAGGCTTTAGAAATGGTTCTGCTCGGAGCTTAAGAGCACTTAAGAGATGCAGTGTTCGTTCATCTGAGACACTTTGGGTGGATCTGGTTGCTATGATACGAATATTCACGTTAGGTAAAATGTTGTCTCAAGGCAGAGTACTTCATTTGGTTCTGGGTGATGGATTATCTATAGCCATTACATTGTTTACCTCATTGTGGTAAGACAAAATGTTCAATGCCACCAAACCAGTACTAACTAAATGTTTTTTTCTTGCCACTAGGGGGCAGTGCAAAGAAGCCCTGAACACACAACTGACATATTATCACTTTTGATGTTTTAATGACTAACTTTGTAGCAAACAGGTGGCCCTTTACATTTCCAGTAGAAAATAAGCAACATTATTATTCTTTTTTGAGTTGTTTTTATGGAAACATAATGATTTTAAGATCAATTTTCACTTTAGTTTTATCTCTGTTTGGTCTCCACCATCAATAGACTGGCTCTAAATGCCCCAGTATGTTCACCAACTAGTCTCTAACTTTGTCTGTGTGGCCTTTGGTGCTAATCAGGTGAAGTTTACATTGAGTTTTGAGTTATTTAATAGGCTCTTTCACATGCAAGTAATCACGTCACCCATTGTTAAAGCTAATGATCCAATTGGCAAACTAACAATGCGAAAGAGAGAACAGCGAAAAGATTCGGAAGGTCAAATCGTGACTTATTGGACTAGTTGAGACCATATTTAATTGTATATTTGTGTTATCAAGAGTGCATTCATAAAAAAATATGTCAACACCTGTATATGATGAAGTATCACAATTTATTACAAAAACTAGAACTTTTTCATCTGTCCGTGTTGCCATGCTTTAAGCATATAACAATACAGTATAAAATCTCAACCCAAAAGTTGGATTGTAAAAGCAAAGATCATAGATGCTGACGCAGCATTTACAGAAGTTAAGACATGCTGTTACTGTACAGAGAACATTCCCATTGAAGTACAAACATCTGCAAAATGTGTCAATATCATCAACAAATTGCATTTTACAATAAACAATCTAATCCAACCTCATTCAAAGGGTTACTTACAAGAAACACTTATTTTGAAATAAATGTACATGAAAATAAACACAAACACTCTGCAAATCATAATGAATGTGCTGAGATTTCTTTTTTCAACAGCCCAAGGCACTCAGGCTTGAATGTTGGCAACAAATACGTCATTCTTTACACAAAATCACGTCAAGCAGGTGGTGAGAGAGAAAGAATAGTGAGCGAGAAACAACGTCTTCTTTTCATGACCTCTTGAAGAGGACGTTCCTTTTAAAGAAGTCCACCTTGTCTTTTTTCACAGTGAAAATCCCTGGCAGTCGTGACAGAAAAGACGTTTAAAGAAGTCAGTAGTTTTTTTGAATTGCGTGACATCTGTTTGCTAAAAACTACATGACCTCCTACTCTATTTGTGATGCTGGCCTGACATGTTGGTCTTCGAGAGCATCCTTTTCTCTCTGGAGCGATATCGGCTGCTTTTTCCAAACCATAAGCAGGTTTGATGGTGCATTCAAGCACCACAGGGTGCCAAAAGTGTCCATTTCCAGTGACCTGTCCCACATGAGTATGTGGTAAAAATCTATCAAGTGTCCGCAAATGATGCTTTCGGATATCTATAACAAATCCCAGATGCTATTCATTGAAATAATCCTGATCTTTCAAATTAGTTTACCGATGCTGTGACAACAAAGTGGCTTTAACAAATGCATTTATCTTCTCCTCCCTGCAGTTCAGTTGAGCTGGCGACAAGCTTCAAATGTCCACTTCGAGGCTCCTCCGTAAATATCAAGGTTTGTCTCCATCCACGCAAAAACGTTGCCCACTTGCGCTTTGCTGCTGCACGTCGCCAGATTGTAAATCTCTCCCACCGATAGTTTTCGATCCCAGATGTGAAAATTTGCCAGGTCTCCGACGAAAGCTTGTGTGGCGTCATATCCTCCTCCCAGTGTGTCCTGTGGAAGAGACAAATGGATTTAATCAAGGAGGATATGATTGTCCTCCTCCGGGTGCTTTGTGGAAAGAACCACATTGATTAAATTGAACACGGCATCTTCAATCCACTGGGATTCTTGTTGAGTTCCAGTTAAATATCATATCACCTTATTAAACCTATGATTTACAACAAGGATTGATTTGAAAATTGAAATCTAATCTCTTTTTCACAATGAAATAAAAACACTGTTGGCTTTTAATAATCCCAATGCATTGTGTCCTGCCCCAACATCCTGATAAAATGAACAAAGCAGTGCAGATGTTGTCCAAATGTACTTTAATGCTGCTTTTAATAGAAGTAGAAAGTATTTAAAAACCATGTGCTTACCTGCTCTTGCCCAAGGATCAGCAGGCCATGTGGTTTGATAGGATGATAAGGTGCCAGATTCTCTCCACTCCCCCTCTTGACACCATCTTGGAAAGCTTCCCAAACACCATCACGAGTGGTCCATGTGACGCAAATGTGATGCCACTTTCCGTCATTGATAATGAAAGGCAGTTTAGCAACCTAGAAAGAGATACATGTGACGTGAATGTTTGCTGCAGTGAGCCCTTGAACACTCGCAGTTTTAAATCAATACACGGCAATACTTCTACTGCGTGTCACACATGCCTTGTCATTGATCAGTATCTCCATAGCGTTGTTTCCCCACTCGATGAGGACCAGCTCGTTGGCTTGACCCGGAACTGCGTAGGAGAAAGGTGTGCCCACTCCTGGAGAAGCGTTGGATTTGAGCCACATGCAAACAGTGAGGGCGTACATCTCTGGCAAACTCTTCTTCACTTTTGCGTACATGTAGTTGGTTCTCAATGGAAACGTGAGCTGGAATTTATCCAGAGGCCTGTTGTCTCTCTGACCTGTGGAGAAGGAATGGTTGGCTTAAAACACGTAGAAAGGGAAGCATCTGTTTTCACACATCATTTCCAATTCACATATCCTGGGGATTTACATACTGCAGGAATTACATGATGTTACACAACAAATCCAGCAGATGTGCTTTAATCTCCCATAATACATCTACCACATGGAGGACGTTGTTAACCTTCAGCTCGTTTCCTTCTGCTGCCACATCTCTTTCTATTCTGTTTTACTGCCATGAGTACATTTTTTTTTTTTTTTGCAGTATCAGCGCTGTCCCAACGAGAACATCTTCTCAAATGGCTCACAGAGACATAAGGAGGGATGGGTCTCTCTCTGTGTGTTTGAAATGGTTGAATCTGCATGAATTAGATCAGGAATCTGCAGAATAAAGCGGGCTGCTTCAGCTTTGTGTGCGGATGAGTATGTAATATGCTAAGGTGATTTTTCTGGTGCATTCTTCATCGCTTACAAGATAAAATAGCTTGTCTTTTTCCCTGATAAGAATCATGCATCAATTTTCACACCCACCAAACCCTGTTAAATCTCCTTTATACTTTTTGTACGCAAGCCTCTTTTCCCAATTACCTTTCTCCAGGTCGGTGATCCTCTGGTGGAGAGATGTGAGCGTGGACTCCACTCTCCCACGCTGCTCCGTCTCATTCCTCAGCGTGGGTTTCCCCTCCTCGATGTTGTTCACCCGGGACAACACCTGCTTCTCCAGGTCGTCGATTTTATTCTGGAGCAGGTCTTTGAGGCTGTTCGCCTGAACCGAGTTGTTACTTCTGCTGAATTGCTGTTGGGGGGGGGGGGGGGGGGGGGGGGGGGGGAGAAGCATTACACTCATATAAGGGTTAGGAGCGAGGACAATACAATACAGATGTACTTTTTCTATGCAGTAAAGAGAAACTTAATATGTATTTTGATGTGCTTAAAAAATTGCACTTTTAATGTAACACTGGCCATCAGAGACCCAAATGAACTATTATTGTTATATTAGTGGAAAAAAAGAGTTTGAGTCATAATTTGCGCACTGTGTGTAAATATCCCCAGAAAGCAGCAACCTACCTCCAGGTTTTCTAATCTCTGCTTCAGCGACTGTAAAGTCTGTGATAGTTGCGCCAAAGTGTCCGCGGGGCCCCTCGATACATCCCCCATAGTGTTTTTGCTCCCGGGTTCTTTCCTCCTGCCTCCGGGCTCGGCGCCGCTCTGACTCTCGCACCGAGACAACTTTGAGGTCAGTTCTCTGATCGTCTCCTTCTGGTTCATGATCGTCTCTTTCTGCTGCAAAACCGTTTCCCGCAGCTGCATAACAGTGGTCTTCAAGTCGTCCCCCGGCACGCTGTTCTGCAAAGTGGCTGCGCAAATGTCCATATCCTTGGGTACGGACGTGCAAATGAACTGCGTCTGTGCGCCAAAGTCTTGAGACGAACTCTCCAAAAACAGGCATGAACATAGAAAAAGTCTCCAGCAGATTCCCATCCTGGCGGCCTGCATGTCTGCGTCCGTGCTGAGTGGTGTTTGGATGATGAGCCGCAGTGGCTTGACGCGCTCCTGTCCCCTTGTTGTTGTAATCCGTCTGGAGAAGTGCAGCCCGCTTTTATACAGCGAGCTGGTTCTGCGCAGAGCTGGTTCACTGCATCACGACCGGAGGGGAGGGAATTGCGCTGCCCCTGTTTAATCTGCTCCAGGAGCCGCGTCACATTCAGGAGATGAAACCCATTTCGCTTTCAGCCTCCCTCACGTTAAATCTTTCATCATTTTTCGACTATTTGTCATTCCTCGCTGTGTATATTATTCATCTGGAAAACGGACATTTGTATGCAGTGAAGTGGGGTTGCTTGCGTGGTGGGTTGCCATGAAAGAAAGCTGTGTTTGTTTGGTTTTGCGCACACAGAAAAGTCGCTCTCACACACACACACACACACACACACACACACACACACACACACACACAACACACACACACACACACACACACACACACACACACACTCTGTAAGTGGTTGCAGATCAGAAGTTACTGCAATTCGTTGTCGGTGGATTCCCCGCAGATGCAGCACAATGGAGAGCTCCGACCACATCACGTTATCACGGAGAGCATGCTGCTCAGTTGTTGGTGATGTTTTCACTTTCTTTAGCTCAGTGTGCAGCATTACTCTGTGAGAATACTACATTAAATACCCATTTTATTGTTTTCATTCCTTTCTATTTTTTTATTCTTATCTCTCAGGTCAAACTCATAGCTAAGGTATCCACGCACACGCACACACGCACGCACACACACACACACACACACACACACACACACACACACACACACCCACACACACACACACACACACACACACACCACACACACACACACACACACACACACACACACCACACACACACACACACACACACACCTTACTCCCTTCCTCTCCTGCAGTGGAGATCTCCTCTCCACATCACTGCTATAATCACCTCTCTCAGTTTCTCAAATGATAATCTGTCCCTGAGCAATTTACCCTATCTATTATTCAGGAAGGACAATTTTATTATTTTTCCCGTTGCCCACTCGGTTCTTATCTATACGGGTCAATGTTGAAAATAAAATGAAAACATTTTGAATAAGTAATGAAAACATATTGGCTCTCAGATTAAAATGGATTTCTCTTGGAAAGATTAACACAGGGAGAGGTACAGCGCATGAGACTAAAATCTGCATGTGACAAAGGGATAGAGAGAGGAGGTTAGGTGGGTCACAGTTTAATTATTACATGTATAGCAGGTCTGTAAAGCTAAATGCTTTATAGCTGCAGGTGCCTTTTTACTGGATATTAACAATAAATAGTAGATTAAATTATTTTCAGATATAGGTGTTGGTGGAATATAATGTATTACTGTACACATTTAATTAGCGACTGATAATGGACCTAATGATTTGTGACATTTTGATTGAATACTTTACCATTGCATAAATATTGATTCATCCTGAACTCTCATATCTTATTTTTTAGTTAGGTAACCATTTTTGGATTTAAGGAAGTTATTACGTGATGATCTTAAAGTACATTAGGCAAAGTAAAAAGTGATATAATATGTGACATTGTTTTTTGAGCATTAACAGATTGTTTATTTGACGTCTCCTGTGGATTAAGTTACACTTTAATGACGCAGCAATATCTAAGAGGAATGAAAATGCTGGGAGGTTTTAGTGACTTTACTCTGTCTCGTAATCCAGAGTTGAAAGACTTTTTTGATTTCATGAAAAACAAAAATAAAGCTTACGGGGGCAAGAGGAAGTCATTTTTTGGAGGCTTTTAAGTGTGGCATAACGTAAAAAAGGGCTGAAGGGCTGCTATCCTAAATACTTTGCAAACAGATGGATGGAGTTATACAGGAAACTCAGGTGCAAGATCAACACCAAGAAGCAGTTATATTTGTAAATGTAAAAAGCAGTAACCCCCGTACACAGGCAGAGGTCTTATTGCTTTTGGGTAAAAATAAATACACAGAAGTGTAAAAGCGCGCTGACCTTCAAGAGCAATACATGCGAGTAAACAACTTCTTCTTTTCACTAAATCAACCATCTGGTAAATGTTTGCGGTTTATCATAACACTTAGTAGACCAAAGGTTTCCATATCCTTGCAAAGGGGATTTAATATCGCCATCCAACATTTTGTGAAGCTTAATGAGCAGAAGACAGACAACCAAAAGTAGTTTTTAGTTTGGCTTGAGTCTATCCTTCTGTCTATAAAAAGAAAAGACATCTTCTAGCCTGTGGGAAAGTAGCGCTGCAAAATGTCCAAAGTCTATCTCTCATTATGAATTCATTATTTAGTGCTTCCCACACAAACAAGTCTAAAAGCCATATGCTTAAAAAGGAAAACCTTCACTTCTCTCCGCCACTCAGACTCTACCTCTCTCCATCACCTACTGTACTTCTCCCGCATTCCTCCCCTCCTCTCCTCTCCTCCTACAGGCATTAATAACAGACTGCTGTTCTAGCATATCCAGTCGCTCAAATGAACATTTTCCTCTGAATGCCGCAAGTTCACCCTGTAAGCATATTGAGTTACACTGTGGTTAAGAAAAAAAAAAACCACTGTAACAGCTGTTGAATTTCTAATGTTGTTAGCCGTGGTGTGCATGAAATAATAATGGGGTTTGGATGGAATTATTATTTGTTGTTCCAAGTCACTGTGCTAGACATGACGGCACAACAATCTGTGACACTGGAGATACTAATCTCATACACACAGCTGCCAGTAGCTCTTATCACAATCTTCCACGCTATAATGCCTCGGTGCTGTGAGAGCTGCTGCCGGGCCGCCCTCCACCTGTTGTGGTGAACAGTATCTCCTTAATAATGCATTCAAACACACTGGAAATGCTTTCTCCAGCACACGAGATCAATAGCTGTAATTTCGCAGGTTGGCATTCTGCCTTCACTGGCTTTCTCTCTCTGACTTCTTCCTCCTCCCAACCTTCTGCTGTGGTGTGGTGACGGACATTAAGGCGGAAAACATCCAGTGATTGTTAGTTGCTTTTTGTCTGTTAAGGCTGTGTATAGAATAACACAACACTTAAAAAGGCCCTATTATGCTTTTTGGGGATTACCCTTTCCTGTAGGTTTTGTTATGGGGTTTTGTGCATTAATAACAGACTGAATGGATGCAAAGGCTAAAATCCCAAATCGCCTCTAAATTGGGTTTCTCTTCCATGTGGCTCCTTTGTTTACCTCCGGGACATAATGACACACACAATCACAGCTAACCAATCAGAGCAGACTGGGCTCTGGTTTCAGACGGAGGGTGAAAAGAGGTCATCACAGGATGTATGAGAAAAATAAAGACCTTTTTGAACAATAAAGCAGGTCAACCTGTCACAATAGAGGCAATAAATACTAATATGAAACCTGAAATTGAGCATAATAGGGCTCTTTAAATACTGTAAACTGAACATTTTATCTTAGTACATACTGTCATTAAGGTTTGAGTTGGATTCCATGTTGCCTTTTATAAATAGATGTTTTTACCAAAGAAAGAGGCACTGTTTTATATTTAAATGATAACACCACAACGCTCTATATTGTAACTTCAATTTCCAACAGCCTCACTCTTTTTTTTATAATTCTATGTTTTTTATTTTCAATGATAAATGATTAGATATTTTTCCAATTTTAGATTTGGTTCAGGCACAGGATGTGGTTATCCTTTGCTGAATGAAAAATGTTTGTAATAATCCTCACTGTGAGGTATTACAAAAAAAGCATTATCATTTTGGTATCTCTGAAAATACATCTCGCACCGGTATTGAAAAAGTTTAAACAATACCCAGCCCAAGTGCCATTTAATTCCAAGCAAACCATAATGGTAAAATGTTAATAAAAGCATTATTATATTTCTGCAATTCAGCTGTTTTAAAATTGGTGTTCTGGTTTCTGTCTTTTGGATTGTTTTCAAATGTTGCAATCATCATTTTTTGATCTAACTGAGCATAAAAACATTGGAGACTCAAGGCTGTTAAAAACACAGTTAGCAGGACATTTGTATGGTTTGTCAGATCAGTAAAAAGACTCTGATGAATCCAGGAGACATTTAGCAGTGATACACATTCAATCACAGATAATTAGCTGCATAGCTACAATGTAAAGATATGGAGTGAAGCGCTGAGGATCTCAGAGGTCACCAACACTTAATGCTCCCCATGTCAGTGTAACCACTGTGTGGAGCTGTCTCTGATAAATACTGACGGTATTATCATTCCTCTGGACAAAAGCCTAATTAGGCTGCCTTTCCAGAGAAGGAAAACAGCTGCCATTTTGGGGTCACTGGAACTTAAGTATGCAGTAGCTCGATAGAGCGAGGGAAATGTCATGCAGTTGCCAGCACCGCGTAAAAAAAAAGTAGCCCAGGGAGGCTAATTAAGACAAAGACATTTATAATCATAACATCCGATCACTAACCCATTTTTTGTTATTTCCCACATGCTCTCCAGATGGAGTTCTTCGCACAGTATGGTTGCTGTCCTTATGTTTTATTAAAGGTTGTGATTTAATTATCGTTCCTTTTTGCACAAGCTGAGTGCCTATCTGAAATTGATACAATGCATCATCTGACATTGGCATAGTTTTCTGTGCCGATGCGACTCTGCTGTCCTCTTGCTGAAGATGATGAAGAAATAACAATGTGCACATGGAGGTCTTTTTTCTTTGGTATCTCATTACCCTGAGTATGTGATGATTGGATACAGAATCGCCAAATGTACTGTTGGGCTTGGGCTTTTACAGCTCACTCATTCATCCTTTATATTTTCTGATCTAATCTGCTGTGAGACGCATTCTCAGCACTCACTACTGTATTCATGGAGAGCTTTATCATCTCATATTTGTATATGAATAAGCTTCTTGCAATGTGCACCTTTGATTGCCTTTGCTGTCTTGTACATGTTTGGACAAGATCTATGTCTGTCTTTCTTCAAATGATATCCGATTGGCACTTTTTTATTTCTTTAAAACAGCGGATAGATAGAAAAACCACTATGTTCATAAATATAGGCACTCCACCAATATTACACATTACATTCCAGGGACATACTTATAATGTATGTTGTGGCTCAGGGGAAGTTTAACAATAACCCAATAACCCTGTGATGTCATTAGGGATGCCTTCAGGTTTTTAAGTCTGCATTGGCTCCAAAAAAGTTTTTGAAAAAGAGACGAACCTGTGGTACCTGCGGGTGTAGACTGGAATCAAATATAGCATTGCAAGATCAAGCTGGTTTGCTAAGTACAGAGGGAAAAAGAAAATGGCAAACTCTCACTTTGAAAACTGAAGCCAATGCGGAAATGCCTTAATCCTGCACTTGTATTTATTTTTATTTGTGGCGACTGCACTAGCTGCAAAAAGAAGACCAATTGCATAAAAGTCTATGAGAAAATCACTCTACTTCTTACTTGAATAATTACCTCAGGAAACGTGTTGCTGATTAGTTTATGCACACTCCAAATGTTGTTGTACAGCTTGATGTTCATTTTGTGAATTTTGGTCACGTTTAGACTGAGGTCACAACCATGCTGTTGTCCAGTTTGGCGGTTTGACATATTTTCTCTTAGGACTTTTACCGTTTTCAAAGTGTGTTTTAATTCCAGTTCATGTAGGCAAGGCAAGGCAAGTTTATATAGCACCTTTCAACACAAGGCAATTCAAAGTGCTTTACAAAAAACGAAAGACATGAAAAACGAAGAAAATGGCATTTAAAATCAGTCATTAAAAAGAAAAGATAATAAAATAAACATTAAAAGAAAATATACATGGATAAAAGTTACAGTGCTGTTTAAGATGTGAATAGTTCAATTAAAAGCAGCGACAAAAATAAAAGTCTTCAGCCTGGATTTAAAAGTAGTCAGAGTTGCAGCGGACCTGCAGGTTTCTGGGAGTTTGTTCCAGATATTTGGAGCATAATAACTGAACGCTGCTTCTCCATGTTTAGTTCTGACTCTGGGGACAGAAAGCTGACCAGTCCCTGAAGACCTCAGAGATCTGGATGGTTCATAATTTAGCAGGAGGTCAGAAATGTATTTTGGGCCTAAACCATTCAGTGCTTTATAAACCAGCAGCAGTATTTTGAAATCTATTCTTTGACACACAGGAAGCCAGTGTAAAGACTTCAGAACAGGAGTGATGTGATCCACTTTCTTAGTGTTAGTGACGACTCGAGCAGCGGCGTTCTGAATTAGCTGCAGCTTCCTAATAGATTTTTTAGTGAGACCCGTGAAGACACCATTGCAGTAGTCGAGTCTACTGAAGATAAAAGCATGGACAAGTTTTTCCAAATCCTGCTGTGACATTAGTCTTTTAATCCTAGATATATTCTTTAGGTGATAGTAGGCTGATTTAGTAACTGTTTTAATGTGACTGTTGAAACTCAGGTCAGAGTCCATGACTACACCTAGATTTCTGGCTCTATCTGTTGTTTTGAACATTGCAGGCTGAAGCTCAGCTCAGCGTAGTAGCGTTTAGGACACCTGAAAATATCAAAAGTGTTCAGTTATACTCCGTGCCACTGTTGTTTCTACTCCTGGTTTAAAAACAAAGATGGTGGCAGTCTAAAACCAAGATGGCGTCGGCCAAAATGCCAAACTTAAGGAAACAAAAGCAAAGTCCACAAACCATTTACATCACAGTGAATGCGACCATTTGTTATTCATAGTCAATGAAAAAAGATACTTGTACATGTTTAAAATATTGCTGTTTGAAGGGCTGTCATAATGTTTCTGATTTATATTGTATACTGAGTTTGTTACCATTACCATAATTTAATGAATTGGTAGATGTCTGCATACCTATGAGCCTTCAGAAAAGGAAGTCGACATTCATGTTTTCAATCAAGAACTTTCATCAGCAAACTTTTCTCATTGCTATTGCTATTGTATTGACTGTTGTGTTGGGAGGACTGTGATCGGCTCAGTGGTTCTTCAGCACCTGAAGGGATGTTACATTATGAATTAGGCATCAGACACGCTCAGTATCACATGGCCTTGTGGATTTGATTTCAATCACAGCTCAGGTTCCTTCAGTGCTGTTGAAGACCGGCTACAGATTGTACAAACAATCTACTGTTCACAATTTCTGCTTTGAATCAAACAGTTCTTGCTGCTTTGCAGAAGAAAACGTGTGTTTTAGTATTCAAGCATTTCACAAATGGCCCTGCTCATCCATAACTGTGAATTATTATCAGCACACAATAATCCAAATAAACAGCCTTTCGAACACTGCACGCACATGATTTACAGATTCTTCCTTTAGATCCTGATAATCCAAAATTGGTTTTCTATTGTGCAAAGTGACAGATGATAGTGAAGGTTCAATGTAATGAACACATTTAATGCGATAAAATACCATGGATATTAAGAACACAATGTGTAACTCAATCCTGCATCATCTGCTTCTCCACTCTCATTCATCTTTACTTAATTCCATGACATTGTTTTGTAAAAGCAGCATCATTAACCAGCCCTATGAGCACACAGTTAGCAACATAGATGTGTTATATGTCAAAAGCATGTATACGACAATGAGCAGCGTGTAGGTGGGAGCCTCATGCTTGGGCAACGCTCAGCCGTGGAAACATGACGTGCTGTCAGGAAATGCAGTCTAATGAAGGGATGTACTCTTGCTGAGCAACACGAAGAGACTGACTCACTCAAAGCACCTCGTCTCTGCAGGACAGGCTGAACACATCACGCCTAGCAAGAGTGAAGTAAAGGTTGCTGATCAAAAGTGATGCCCTGCTAACTTGTTCAGATTCAAATCCACCCACAATGTGTTGGGTGGCATGTTTTACTACTTTACAAAGACGATTACAAGATTTGTTGAAATGCTGCCATTTTTTTTAGATTGTTTACAGTCTTTAAATTGCAGAACTTGTTTTAGGATCACATTTTTTCCAATTCTGTTAATTAATCCTTTTGCAGCTCTATGTGGAAATATTTGGCAAAATGTGTATCCTATTCAAACAGTTTTAATTAGAAGAACCCTGCTGCGCTTTGCTCATTAGGGCACATTTGGGCAATTCTCCACAAAGAACAGAAATATCTTTGGTGTATTTGCCATGATCCTGCAGGTTCACTGTGCACATTCCTGCAGCGGATTTAATGCTATCACACGGTTAAACAGTTGGTGGCGTTAATGAGCAAATAAGTGCAGAAATGTCCCTGTTAATGCAGTGAAGCTGGCAATCATGTATGTCAACGATACTGCAGTTCGGATGTATGAGAGAGATAATGAATTCAACATTGTTTTGGACCCGAAGGTTACACAACATGATTCAAACTGGAATGTAACGCTAGGACGTAACGCTACCACTTCCATTCGCACAAGCATGTGGGCCGCAGACTTACCGCGATTACGATTATGGCTTGCAACGATTACGAAAACAACGTAATCGAAATAAAACGATAATTTTTATTATTATTATGACTTTTTTTATTTATTTTTTTTAAATAATTTTTTGTTTTCAGTTTAATTCTACTTAAAGTTCAGGGTAATCAACTGTTAAAAACATACTGTTCACATTTTTTTATCCAATAAATGGATGTTTTCAAAGTCAATGAATAATCGCATTTAATAATCGCAATTACAATTATTGACCCAAATCATCGAGATTATGATTTTTGCCAGAATCGAGCAGCCCTACCGCAGACAGCTTGCATGTTACAGTTATTCACCAGACAGTAATAAGGCACCAACAAATAAAACAACATGCCAACAAATACATACCAGAAGACTATGGATGTAAACAATGTCTTCTTTATGAGGCTTATTTAATACCTAAAAGACACAAACAACCAATTTGTGTGTTGAAATACTGAAGCTTTTCTTTATTAAATACTCAGCAAGATAGAAATGTGTTCTTCTGACGGCAGAATATTGTCTGAAGTAAGTCCATGTAGAAAGTTCTGCATGAAAGATGCAGTATATATTCTGGGGGTAACGGGTTGAGTCGGTACAAAAATAGCTCGCATATGTTTCCGTGTGATGGAAAGAAGCTGCAGAAGTCTACACGCAGCCACATGCGCACAGTCACGTACTGTCATGTCCCTGAGAAACCTACATTTATCTTTTACTTTTGTAACACTGACTGGTTATGTAAATACATTAAAACATGCAATTAATCTGAAGCCATTATATTCCCTGTACACTATATCCTCTCTCTGGTCAGATTTGGTCCCATTCAGCTGACGCACGCCGCATTTGATTACTTCTCGTCAATCCATATCCATAAGTATATTACTGTGAGCATTAAAGGCTTCCCGCTGTCCAGCAGGCACGCCATGCTCAGAGACTGTCTGCCATCGAACCGACTGCAGTGTTGTATAAGCACAGGTTCTGTGATGTAATATGGGAGAGGATTATCTGAGGCCATGTAAGTAAAGATGTATTGATCTTTCGGTACATCAAGGTCGCGTCTCTCTCTTCCCCTCTTTATGTGTGTGTGTGTGTGTGTGTGTGTGTGTGTGTGTGTGTGTGTGTGTGTGTGTGTGTGTGTGTGTGTGTGTGTGTGTGTGTGTGTGTGTGTGTGTGTGTGTGTGTGTGTGTGTGTGGAGTCTGATTCAGATGTGGGGGCGAGATATTGTGCAGCACACACTGTACAGACGAGTTTCTTACACTCAAACTTTTACTTCTGATGCTCTGAACAGTCACAGTGAGAGAAGGCAGGCACGATTCAACAGAAAAAAACATAAGGGTGGAAGGAAAGAAATGAGGCCTCTAAAGGTCTGTAGATAGATGAATCACTTCTTAATGCTTAAGATGATGCTGATAACCAACCTTTAAAACAAATAAAATGTGCTCTCCATCCCAAGATGATGCATAAATCAGTGCTTCACAGCCTCTCACAACTTTGCTCTACGAACCTCTCTGTGTGTGTGTGTGTGTGTGTGTGTGTGTGTGTGTGTGTGTGTGGTGGTGTGTGTGTGTGTGTGTGCGTGTGCGTGTGCGTGTGCGTGTGTGTGTGTGTGTGTGTGTGCGTGTGTGTGTGTGTGCGTGTGCGTGTGCGTGTGTGTGTGTGTGTGTGTGTGTGTGTGTGTGTGTGTGTGTGTGTTGTGTGTGTGTGTGTGTGTGTGAAAAAGAAGACAGGATCAGTGCCTCAACATGAAGGCTCCCCTCCCTGAGCCTCTGCCAGAGAAGAGCCAGCCTTGCATCTGTACGGAATAATAAAAATGTGTCAAAAGTGCAGGCAAATATATTTCTGTACACCCGCACTCTCTGTGGGGAACGACGCTCAAAAAATAAAACTGCAGCATCTCACATTTCCTCCTCTCCTTCATGCTGCCACACTAGTCTATCGGCACAGATTTAAATGTACAAGGCTCTTTTCTCTCTAAGAACAGTCTCATTCTCCTTATTACACCATTTTGTGTTCAATGACCACTCCCTACAGAGAACACACTCACATCAAACACCTCCACCCGGCCTCTCTCAGGAGAGATAGCCCCCTCTTGCAGAGCAACATCAATAATACAGGTGAAGCACCCCTCCATCTCTTGCTGCTAAAAATAGTCCTCCTTTTTTAGTTTTAATATTTCATTTGCCCCTTCTATCTCTCTGTCTATTTCTATTTTCTCTTTTCGCTATTCATTGTCTTTAAATAGGTGATGAGGAAATATGTCAACAGATGAGTGTAGGCTCCCACATTCCCACTTACTTCCCATCAAGTATTCTGTCTTCCCCCAAAATCCACAAATCCAATCATTCAAAACACAGTCCAGAAGGCCAAGGCATTCCTATCCTATGAATATACTGTAGGCCAGGACTCAAGAGTGAACACTACTGAGTTATTGATTTCAACTCGTCAAGTCGCCAAGTTTCTGTATTTTATCAATTGTATTGTATTTAACAGAGGGGGTCCCCTTAAGAAGCATCTTTTTTGTTTAACTATATGGATAGACTTTTGAAATGTGAGTAGTTTGTCTTGTTGGACCAACTCTTTGGTACTTTTAGACAAGAAGGAAATGTGGTTTAGTACTTTAAGATTGTACGGAATCCCAAAAAGGCCAAGCTTGCAATAATTCATAATCTAGAGAAAGGTGTTTTATTTCTTAATTTCAACATAACAATGCTTGTTTTCTCATAACACATTTTAATATGTAGAACAGTAGCCTAATGAACACTACAGGGGCCTGGACAACTTAGCTTCAGGCTAACCAGAGGGCTAAGTATAATACATCTAATTTCCTTAAAATACCATAATAATTGCATTGTGATCTGGCAATAACAGCATTACAAAAATAATTTCAAACAGTTGTTTTCGGTACATGTAGTCACTTTACATAGTTTCAACTGAGACAGTCGATAAAGGACAACAAGTCGTTCAAAATCACACGGTACTTTGAGCAACAACAACATTCACCATAATCAGCGTGTACAGTGAGCTTTATTCCGTCAACAGCGCGACAGATTCAAGCAGAAGGGAAATGCTTAGTGAGGCAGGGCTATCTGTAGAAACCACGGTTAATAGTGCAACACACATTTCTCATAAACAATTCACTTCTCACTGAGCAAAGAAGAAGTTCCCTCAAACGTAGGAAGTTGTTGTCAGAGGTGGTTGAGTGCACCTTCCCCGGTGCGCTGTGTGTTTATATCTCTGTGGTGGATGTTGTGGTTCAGGCTGGAGGAGAGGAGCACTCTGCTGAGACCTGACCCACAGTTTTGTTATATAATGCATCCTAATGGGACACATAGGTACCTGCTTATAATGCTGATGCTGTGTCTGGCCCTGCTATCCCTGCCTTCATTTGTATTTGACATCGTTTTACTTCTGCAAGTTGTTATTTAATAAGCAGTTTTCCTACTAACACAAGCATTTGACAGAATAATTAAAACTACTGAGATTATAGCATGAATGTTCAGTGACACATTTCATTTATTTATTTTCACAATGAAGAATGACATGTTGATGTTTAGCTCTCCCTTTACTCATTATTCATGTCTGGTTAGCTCTTTGCTCCGATACATTAACTTCAAACAGATGTAAACAGGATTAAGTCGTGTTGTTTTAGCCTCATAAATCATTCCAGGTTTTTTTTCTTAAGATGTTTGCACACATATTTTCACAGGAACAGTGTAATGAGGTGTGCAAATTTGTTTTGGCAGGATTACGGTTGTATTTGTACAAGGCCACTGTATCAGCACAGGGTTTACATGAACAACATCCCTCTGTAAGGATGATGGAGTTTGTTTTGCTATCAAATAAGGTTTGGGTCACGAGATTCTGTTGCTATGCTTTTCTATTCATGTGAAAAAAGATTGTGTGTAATTCTCTAATAACTCAATGTTGGGCTTCTGCCTTAAAATGACAAATTCTTAGAAAATCAAGCTTTTCTAGCCAAGCAGAAGGTATTCATTTCTGAAGTATAAATATCACTGATGCAACGACAGATTCATGGTACCGTTGGGGGCTTTTCAGCAGCGTCTTCCTACTTTAAAATCAATCACAGCATAAAGCCCTGTGCTCTCAGAAGACTGAAACTTTTATTTTATTTCTGACTTACCTCCGAGAGATCTACCTGTTAAAAGTTTGAACACAGTTTAAATTGCATAATATATATTTTATTGCCTGTTGAGTGCATGAAATTCAGACTGAAACGTTCTGACAAGGTTTTTGTACAATAACTTGTGTTACTATATGAACTCACTTTACCATGATGAACTAATTTCCTACTCTGCTGTACGCGGTGCGTAGGCTAGAGAGTGGGTGAAGGCGTACTTTCCCATCGACCTTCTTATCATATCACATCAGTGACGTCTTTTGTTTCTGCAGTCTGATGTAAATAACGCATTCATGTACAGTCAACTGTTTCAGATGCTTCTGAGCTCTGGAGCAAAAACATCCAAGTAGAGCAAGTCAAAATGAATGTGTACTTTACACAGCTCAGTGATTACATGCTAAGAATTGTTTGTTATGCCTCTGCAACCACCATTCAACCCATCTACCCGCCTACTACTTGAACAAGAGACAACTACAGAAAAACAATTTAATATATGGATTTCTGTTAAAGAGAGGCTAGTGCATTGTTACCGGGACTGCCCATTTTCCGATAGCCCGTAATCCCGCAAACATTTTTATTGTTCCAAAAATACACACTCGCTGACCCCGTGCATAAAAAAAGCACATGATAAACTATAATGCAGAATGATGGCCTTGGAACTTCACAATTCTCCTTTCTACTTCCAAAAGTAAGGACCTTTTCTAACCTGCTTTTGATTGGCTTACACTCATTATCTTTGATGGTTAAATTGGTTCAGTTTAGGCACAAGGAATGTGATTGGTTAGGATTGGGTAAGAATATCAGATTAACCCAATCAGTGACAGAGTGGGACGGGTAATGCTTATGCCACAGTAAAACAAAAAATCTGAATGGTACTAAGATGTGTTCTGCAAAACAGTTGGCCATGTGCCTTTGTTTGTATCCGGGAGACAGTCTGTTGTCTGTGTTGTTTGAACCGTGTGTCACTATGGATACCTTGTCTTTTCACTGTAAACCAAATCCACCTATGGGTACGAATAAATAACCTTAACCTGATATTGTGTATTTCCAAAGCAATGGGCCTTCAGAACAACATCTGTTTTGTGGATAACGGGCTGTCAGACAAAAGGCTTTCGGCCCATCAGAACAATGTCCCCAGTCTGACTCAGATTCCTAATGAGTTTTCACTTAAGTATTGTTGTCTGCTGTGTCCTAGTTTTCTCCGGAGATGTTTGGGAGACAAAAAGAAGGTGAGAGACATCAGACCTTTGAAACAAGACATCTAGCACCGCTGGGACCAGGACACGGCATTCCTGCAGGGATCGATGGAGACAACGGCGCTAATGGCCTTAACAGCTGAGCAAGAGGGCAATCAGTGGTTATCGATTGGAGCAGTGTATGTCCGAGTCAAAGGTAATGTTTCACTAATTTCTAGGACCTGTGTGGTCAGTCGCTAAAGATCAAAGCATCACCATAAGTCTGTTGGAACTGGCTCATTGCTAGGCACCCTCAATTATTTACTGCCTTTCCTCATCCTCTCCTCCCTCTTTAACCCCATGTTTTATCGACTCAGGTCAAGCGTTGTTCATGATGTTTCTTCTTGTCCATTCAATTTGCTTCAGCAGCGAGACAATGTAAACACAGCAGCTAGATCCCACCAGTAAGCTGCTTGTTTAAGGCTTTGCTTTGTGCGTTTGCTTTACAACAACTTCAATTACTGTCATACGAGTGACGGCCGCTGAAGTCATCACTGTAAGTTCTTGGGTGTTTATGGTCAGGCGAATACTAAAAGCCTTCGTCTCCCCATAGACTTTACAGGGCATTGCCATATTCTCCAGTAGTACATCTCCACAAAGGGCCTGCGGGTACTCTACATGCACATAAAACAATCTATATTTACTTTAAAAGCACTGCTCGTTCTGAATTCGAGATGCTTTCCGAACAAACCAGGCAGCTCAGGATCTTCTATAAAGTGGACAAAATGTACTTTTCCTCTTTTGGAATATCAGTTTACCCAAAGGTGAGTACAAGGTCCTTTGGGAACGCTGATATTACAAAAAAGTACAATTGTCCTCCTGTTACGAATCATTTGATAACTGGGAGAGTAATGATAACTGACGCACTCTGGCACTCAGTTTACATAATTCAAGCCCTAAGTGTGAAATGGAAGAATTCAGTGGAATTCACTTATTCCGTATGCAAGCTGGTGTAAAAACATCATTGTTTTTATTGTTTCATCCCCAGTGAGGCTGATTTAATGTAGCTCTCTGCACCAAATACTTTATGTTACACTGCTGTGGTCTATGACACTTTGGCTTTGTGCAAGACAGGCCGTCTATTGAACTCGAGTATTTCAACAGCGGCTGTTACACTGGAGACACACCTCAGATGTTCAGCAGCTGTCAATTCAAACTCAATGTGCCTCAAAGGTGCCAGCTCCGCTCTGCCTCTTATAAGCTTTTGTGCATCGATGAAAGCACACCGCCTGCCTGGGAATCCAAATGCAATACTGCACATTTCTGCAAAGTCAAACTGACCAGTCTCTCAACTTACTGAAGACTCAATATTGTCAGAGGGCTGAGCTGGAACTGAAAAGCCAACAGTGTGCCTCCATGTGAGAGCGTACAGTATGTAGAGCACTGTGTTTCTGATCGACCGAAGCGTGTGATTGCTGGCGTGAGCAAGATGCAGTGTTGCAGCAAAATGAACAAAACGCCACTTAGTGGTCCTTCAGTCTCCGGCACAGCATTGGTCTCTGCGTTCTGTCATAGATCAGGGGATCCATGTGGAAGCTGCTCACCTCTGCCATCTGTCCTTTCTGAACTGATGGAGTGTCAAGGAGTTCAACACTGATGATTTTTGCTGACTCTCTGCAACAAATAATTTTTTTTCCCACTGCAATAGTCTATTGTTGTAACATCCCCTCTGTCAAAGACAGGGCGTATATTGACCTTGATTAGTTCTTCTTTTTGTTTATGACTAAAAATGTGGAATGATATTCGGATTAGCCTGTTATATTTTGAGTGGTCTTGAGCAAATCTTAGCATGCCTACACGCTTAAAGAGGCCCAATTATGCTTTTTTAGTTCCCGGCTGAAGTGTGTTATATAGGTTTTTGTGGCAAAAAATGCAAATAATTATGAACCTTAAAATTAGCCTAATAGGTCAACTTTATCTAAAAAACTGTTTACTTGCTTGAATCGGTTGCCATGTTACTGTCAGTGCAGAACCAAGCTAACACCAGATCAAAGCGCCGACCACTGCAAAGTCATTTGTCTTAGATGAAATGCCAAATGTTACATTTTCCTCCAGCGAAATGTTGGTTGGTGTTTTATTTGTCCGAACCATTTTGTGCTTTTACAAGGATCAGGTTTTTATCAGCGCTAAGATGTGAGTAGATAAGTTCCTTTAGTGCCTGTGTTTACTGCAACTCTACCTCTGCTTCCAAGAGGTAATATAACAGTTTCACTGTCATATAAGGATTGACTGTAAAAAATTAGGGTTACTTTAAAAAAAACTAAAAACTGAAGGTTGTTCACCCATAAAAGTTTTTATTTTTGATGAATCATGTTTGTTGCAAAAGAACAAGTTGACAGGAATAAAACAAATGTGCGAGGTCCAGAAAAGTTTAAAAGTTAAAAAAAAAGTATCCTCAACACAGTCATTCTTCTCCCCACATTTCAGCCCTGTCTGTCTGTCTGTCTGTCTGTCTGTCTGTCTGTCTGTCTGTCTGTCTGTCTGTCTGTCTGTCTGTCTGTCTGTCTGTCTGTCTGTCTGTCTGTCTGTCTGTCTGTCTGTCTGTCTGTCTGTGTGTGCGTGCGTGCGTGTGTGCGTGCGTGCGTGTGTGTGTGTGTGTGTGTGTGTGTGTCTGATCTCTGCTGGGAGAGGTAGCTCTGGCTGAGAGGCCATGACCCTCTCACAGAGTGGTGGGGGGTGCAGAGGAAGGACATACAGACTGAGTAGCACCGAGCACGATGCCCACTCTTTAATACCAGCAGCTAATGCATCTGAGATCGAAACACCTGCTGGGGAACCCTTTCATCTTGTGCCTGGAAAATGATCCCGTCTCATTGTCTGTATCTTTCTGTTTGATGGTTTGTATTAATTTTTCAAAATGGAATTACAGCCCAATTTATAAAGCAACAAAATATGTCATGTCAAAATATGTCATGCAAACATTGCATTTGGAACAGCTGCAAAAAGGAAATTGGTTGCTAAAGAGCGACCCCACTGTTGGACAAAGTGACCTAACCTGACTCCGCCATGCCCACTAACTCCTAACTAAGGCTATCGATTTGTGTCCTGTTCCTGCTGCTTTGTTTTTCTGACCTAGGCTTGGCTCATAGCGACTTCACTCCTCTCTCTGCTAGTTGTAAGATTTTTCTTTCAAGACCGCCACAGATTGCCAATTTGCTACATAAAAACCACATGCATATACATTAATCTTGACTCCATGGGAAAGCGAAAAAGCTGTGAGCTTTCCTTTGTTATTAGCGTGATTCTGGTTGACAATGTTCCGTTCCTCTAATAATGAGCTAGTTGCTTTCAGTGTTTTATCATCCTCAGTGAATATTGGCGTGTTTAAAGTTTGTGTCCGGTTTGAAGGAGCTACTGCGAGGAGCTAAGCTGGCATAATGGAGGAGATTTGTTTTTTTAATTGTGACCTTTTATCTTTTCTCTGTCTTTAAAGGTTATTCTCTGATTGGACAGTGCAAGAGTGGATTTCAGGCTGTCAACTCCAGCATGTTCCTAGGCCCTTTATATCATGGTAGCACGCAGCAAAGTGTCCTTGAAACATATGCTCGGTCTCTAATTAAAAGGGTGCTCAAGGCAGTAGCCCAAAGCATAAATTGTTAGTAAAAGAAAGCAGTCCGCATGACCATGCAAGTTTAATGCTGCACTACCATCCACTATGATTAGAAACTGTTGAATAAAGTTCATGTGATTGGTTGCCTTGTGCTTAATGGAGGATGGAAAAGAGGATATTTCTACTTAAAATCAATGGAAAGACACAAATAAATGCAAACTCCCCTGAAAGAGACTAGATGGAAAAAAACGGAGAACTACAACTGTTACGTCCCGACTAGGGGAAGAGGAAAGCAACATACACCAGATTGGAATTGGTAATAATTATAAATGGTTTTATTATAAAAGGGTGAAACAAAATGGCAGGCAAGCAGCCTGAAACAAACAAAATGGCCAAAGGGCACCGACTTAACTAATGAACAAACAAAGGAGGACTCCAAAAGGGAGTTTGACAGATCATACATTAATAATTAAATAAAAGGGGAAACAAAAACCTCACGTTAAACGTGGTACATGTAACTGAAAAGGCTGTGCAAACACCACAGCTGCTACTGATCGACAGGTGCTAACAGTTAAGCTACCCTGGAACCTATTTACGCATGTACACGGTAATCTCTTATCACACACAGAAGCACGTTTAACACGCTGCTAAACAGTACAACTTTAACACAGGACATAAAAGCACTAAACGTCAACCAAACGAGTAAATGCACCAAGAGGCTAGAGGCGTCTGTCCCACATCACAGAGACTCCAGAGTGATGATTGTCCCCAGGCTTTGAAGTCATCTCCAGCAGGTGCGCGCCGGCTGTGCCCTGTGATTGGAGTGCGTCGGGCCTGGTGTGCTCCAATCACAATCCTCAGGAGGCGGACCAGGAGATGGCAGCCAATCACGTCAGGGCAATCGCACAGCTCATTTGCATACAACACAGATTAGCACAGTTAAGAGGACCAAGAAGGCAACAACAACAACAACATTATAATTGTCATTTGAACAATGTTGGGATTTTTGCCCATTACACAATCTCAAACGGATTTCATTAATGGGTCTGCAATCAATATGAGACCATGTAACCATTCAACAAACACGGCTACATTTGTATCAAACAAAAAAAGCGAGAGTTTTGGTTTATCAAAGGATCTTCCTGACATGAAAACCAAGCAACTATTTTGTATCAAAAGGTAGAAAAATAGGATCTCCTGTTGTTAGAAGTTCGGTTGCTGTTCAAAGCTGTGTGGTGTGTAACTAAAATGAGAACTTTGAGACCAACTCCCTTCACTTAACAAGACACAGGGTTATGCTTCAGTCTTAAGGAGTGGTAGCATTTATTCACCAACAAATAAACGGTGCACACTGCGCACTACTAAGACACAGCTAGTTTACTGCTATATGGTTGAAATGATATGTCAATCCAGATCTGATAAATATTACACAAATAGCCCAGACACATGGCTGTACGTTGACTGGTTGGGGTAAAAACCCATCCAACTAAAAAGGTCCAACCATAAAATGAGGTACATAAAATGTACCTTGTGCCGCTTGGTGTCAGTAATCCTTTATATGTTGTCTCATTATGTTTGTTATCTTGTAAAGTACCCAGTATGTCTTGTAATTGTTTTTGAGGGCATTGTGGAAAGTTTTCTTTGAGTTGCACCAGCTGATTGAAACAGGAGGTTTGGCACAAAACGAGGCACACTAGATACATCTTGTTAACCCAGATCTTCACTAAATCAATACTGGGGGGTTGGACTTCACACGCCTCCTCTTCCAGCCACCTGGGCTCGACACAGTTGTTGTTCTCCATGTGGAAATCGAACACTTTCCTTGCACCTGATAACCCTGAAACTACCTTTCTGTTGTAGCAGCCCATTTACCCCAACATGAACTTTATTTCAGAGAGCTACATACAGTTGTGTCTATACTAAAGGGTCTCATCTATCAACAGTTTTCCAGCATTCCCAAGAGCTGCTGCACATCCCTGTCTCTCCACCAGGCCCGGACTGGCCATCGGGAGGACCGGGAGGTTTCCCGATGGCTTGGCCTGTTAAGTGGCCTGCTGGCCTGAGGATTTTTTTTTTTATGTATGGATTGTGAACGCAACGCTGCGCAAATGTGGGTCTGACTCTGCCTCACAGAGGGTGACTGGCTGTCTACATGATGTGGCCCGCCGAAATGGCTACTTTCATACAGATCATACACTAAAGCCCTCGATTGGTCTCTCATTCAAGCTCGGGAGGGTGTGTATGTGTGGCGGGCGCGAGCGTGCGAGAGAGAAAGCGTGCGCACCGGTTACGTGTATTGTTGTTGTTAGCATCTGGTGCTAGCTAGCGGCGCTAATGGATATAATGAGCTGACTGTCAACAAGGTGGAGGAGAGTCCTCTCCTGTCAGACTGAGAGGCTGATAACTACAGCTCAGGTGAGGTAAAGGACTCTGAGTGTTTAGATAGTTAACTTAGTCTGAGTTATCTCAGTGGGTCTCAAACGGTTTGGTCACCATTTATGTAAACACATATTTCCATTTGAAAGGGGAGTGATTAGTAAAATATGCATGAATAATAATTTAAAAAAATTAACTAGGTGAAAAAAGGTAAGATCAACTTTAAAACTTGTTGAGAGCTAAAACTAGTCTTTGCTGCTGCCTCAAAGAGGAGCAGGGGGAGAGGGGGGAGACGAGTGAGGCTGGTTCAGGAGCACAGACACACTCACAACTATAAATGAACCAAAAACAAATAAATAAACAAGTGTCAATGTTTTTTCATATTGGATATGGTATGTTATTGGTTATGGCCATGTTCTTATGATTTTATGATTATTTAAATATATACTGTTCTGTTTCATATGGGTGTAGTCAGGCGCTGGTGTAGTCTCTTTATTTCCCCCTCAAAGTGCACCAGATTGATGCATTTAAGTCCAACATTTAAAATGCCCCCGGACCCCCCTAGAGGAATTGAGGTCCACCTCCACTTAAAATATGTTCACATGGACAGGTTCCTAAATAGATTTGCAAAAAAAAATTAAATAGTAACCCATGTCCATATGTTTATTCTGGGGTAGTAGATTTAAAGTTTAGGGCTATCACTATGGGCAGCAACGCTGTGAATATTGACAAATAAATCCAGGAAAATGGCACAAAAGAAAACTGGTAGTGGCCAGGCTGGGTGTATAATTCCCGGCCTGACTTATTGTCCCAGTCCGGCCCTGCTCTCCACAATGATGAAATGTAACAATTTAAAATATGTAATTTGTCTGCTGCTTTACAGAACTTCAGAGAATCCATTGTCTTCCCAGGTAGAGGTTTAAAGGAATGGCCTTGTAGGCTGAACACATCGATACAAACCTCAGAGCTGATTCAACATGATGCCATGTGCATGGTGAGCAAAAATGTGATACACACAAATCCATTACAAATTGACTAAACGTTGTCAATAAAACCTGTAGAGCCCCACTGCAGTTCTTGCCCCAAGAAGCAAACCAAAATGTCTCCGAGCGAACCTCTAACACTGACAAGAGTAAAACCACTGCCGCTTATGTTTCTGCAGCTATTCAGAATATATTTTTAAATCAAGTAAAACACTCTGTGGTTGAGGCGTCGAGACGTGTTTTCACATAAACATGCACCATCCTTCTGTTTATTCATGAGTCCACGTTTTCATCCAAAGAAGAAAAAGTTCTCCCAGGAGACGCGGGAAGAGTCTTACGCACAAAAAGGAAGATCTTGTTTATACTGAGAACTCACAGATCACCCTCTGCCTTCTCCTTCTCTCTCTCTCCATCCTCCCATAGCTGTGTCCATCTCAATTTGAAGGACAGTGCTGCATTATTAGCAAAAGGGCTCTCCTCAGCACAGCTGTGTGTGGGTTGTGCTCTGCCGATCCTCTGAGACGCAGTCGAGCGAAACGCCTCTCCGCTACCTTTTGTCGGCGCTTCACACGCAGCTGGAGGCAGAACAAACAACACTTCTAGCCAGTTATATCATTACTTGATAAACTTCTGAAAATTGCCACTGTGACATTTGACTCCCTACCTATCACTTCTGCAGTTAATGTGTGCACAGCAGATGACAAGTTCAACACAATTTAAATCCACCCACAACTTGGAGTCACCCATACAGTTTTAACAATGTGATGGCGTTTACACACAGTCACGATGCAGAGCTGTCAAAGATGTACAGGTTGTGTTTTTGTTCTTAATATACTTGCATATGTATTCTCGTATTCATGTATTCTCTCTTATTGCAGTCTTATTAAAGTTTTTATTTTTAAATATGACTATGGCATTATTCTGAAAATCAAACCTTGACATGGATAAAAACTGCAATAGGATGAAGACACACTGTACACACAATAAGGTTGTTTCTTTATGTGACTATCGTGTACGGCCTACACTCTATCTTCCATCCTGAACCCTAATGCACCTGCAAAATGTCACCAGAAATCACCAGTACTTTTGTTCTCGACCTTGAATTCATAGCTTTCCATTCATTTATTTGTATTACATTTCATTTCATTACATACATTAATTATATTATTAGTACTTTTCGTTAGATAAAACTAAGTGCTGACAAAAATAGGAGCAAATGTCAATGTATTCATGCACTTAGTTAATCACTCTAGGCCTCTCATCCTTTTTCAATCATATCGTTCTACTTTCCGATATTAACTTGCATTCAATGTGGGTTTCAAACGTCTTCACTCTAACTTGGTAATCCCTAGAGTAACCCTGCCCTCACTCTTTGGTCGTGTGCAGCCGCAGGTGTGTGTTACTGTGCTGGATGTTAGTGATACAGGCAGGAGGTAGAGGACAGGAGGCCGTGACCTTTGACCCAGCTCAGAGACCAGATGCTGGCATCATGTGGCAGCGGCCAGCTGGAGGATCAATGGCCCACACAGCAGCTGGTCAGATGGGGAGGCTTAACATGGGCCAGCAATTAACCTGCAAATGTAGCAGAGATCAGAGATGACTCCACTGATTGTATCGACCTGGGGGGATGTTTCATTTGTCTGTTGTTGTTGTTGTTGTTGTTGTTTGGAAACCAACGAGTCCTCAAAATGTTACCCAATAATTGGTTGTTGCAGCTTGTCAAATATGATTGAGTTTTGGTTAGGTTTAAGCACAAAGTGAAAGATCATGGTTTGGGGCTAAAACTTCATTCGGTGAGGAGATCTTTGTCGCCATGGTCACAGTAATAACAAGATGGCAGGGAATGGTCGTCATGGTTAAAAAGAATGATGTCCGTAGGAAAGGTCTTGTTGACCTAACACAGGCTTTGTGGCTTTTTAATAATGTCACCTGACATTCAGTCTTTGCTCCCGGCGGGATTGATAATTCCTTTTCACATGGACTTTTCTAAATCTAGAAATCACAATAAAAAAAATTATACATTTCAGCTCAAAGAGGACATATTCTGCTCATTTTAAGGTTCATATTTGTATTTTGTGGCTCTGCTGTGACATGTTTAAAAGCTTTAATGTTCAAACAGGTCTTTATTTTTTTCATTTTCACCCTCTGTGTGAAACCAGAGCCCAGTCTGCTCTGATTGGTTAGCTGGCCGGCTCTGTTGTGATAGGAAAACCTCCAAAAAGCACACTAGGGCCACTTTAATATTTTGTGTGCAGTGTAGGACTACATTGCTTGTAATAAGCTCTTGTCTTACAGATCATCCATGGAAGATAGGGCCTCATAACAACCTTGGCTAATTACTTTATTTTCTCTGCATTTATTGCTCTGGCACAAGCACAGGCAGCGCCCAATAAATATGTGTGGGTGTGGGTGAGTAAAAAAGATCAGAAGGTGTTATTGAGGTGAATTGGATCTTGTCGGCTAACACCACAATGGCACAATCTAACATAAGACTCCAACGGGGGAGCAGCACCTGTCAGGGTTTAGAGCTGCAGCTCTGTACTTTAGATATGTGCTGCGGTACGAGCTATTCTCATTCTGTAGCCTATTCTGAGTTTCTAAAGAGACGGATCAATCAATGCTGTCTGCAGCCCACTGCAGGTCTTCATGTCGAGGATGTGGGTGTCACAGTGAAATGCTCATTCTCACCCACCAATGTACGCATCAACTTGACTCATTCTTATAAGAATGCTCACCTCCTTCTATCTGCATTGAAGCCAGATATCTGAGAAAAAACGAACTGCACTTCAAGTGACTCAAATGATCAGCTTTTCTTGTTTAATCATCAGAATCTGCACACGCTTCCACGCTCCTCCTCTGCTCTTACAAAGCTGTGTGTGCATGTGTGTGTTTAGCATATCAATGTTTGCATTCACCGCTCCCGTGGGAAAACACTCCTGAGTCATGTGAAGCTGCCGCTTTTTGTTCTGCGGTACATTCTCTCCAAATGATTTTGCTGGAAAGCGTGCACGCTGATTGAAAATGCAGCATGAGTCTGACAGACAAACACCTCCTGTATATCTTTTTTATTTTCACGGCCCAGCAGCTGTCAGCCTTTCCCCCCCAGAATTATCAATCACTTCACTGCTGATAAAAAATTAATTTCGTTATTTAAGGTCAGTTTTTTCTCACCTCCCTCCTTACTGTGTGTAAATCAATATGGGCAGAGAGGGGAGAAAGAATGGTTGGGGGAAAAGTGAGAAAGAAAAGGTGTGACATTCGCAAGTGCAAGGAAAAAAAAGAAATTGAAGAATTGATGGGAGAGGAGCTGGATGTCTCGGATGCAGAGATGGAGAGAAGGTCAAGAGGATGAGGGTCCGCTGCTCCACAAATTACCGCTCAGCTAGTCGTTGGCTTTTTCCCAATAATTTGCAGCCCTGAGGGGAGAAGGAAATCGCTAGTTATCGTAGTGGATAGATATGAGAGGTGAAATATATTGCTATGGAGTTTTCCCTGGGTATAAGTGCCAAATCTATAAAGAGAGTGCTTATGGGAAAAAGGGCCAGAGTCAGAGCCGCCAGCTGACCGTGAGAGGGGGAGGTCGCCCACCAACACACACTCGCATTATTCAAAATGCACGGATCTGCATGAATAATTAGGAAAAAGGAGAAATATATTGTATTTTATTTTCTTCAACACTCTTAGATATCAATATGGGGTTGTTTTTGGCCACATCATATATTATTTATTTGTTTTATATTTATTTACATACATTTTGCATTGATTCACTCTTTAAATCCTCTATAGGCAGTGGCGGCCGGCCCATAGGGGCGCTAGGGGCGCCGCCCCACCTCTTCCCACATACAAAATAAAAATAAAAATAAAAAATATATTTAAAAAAAATATTATTTTTTTTAATTTTTTTTTTTAATAAACAAGGTAAATATTATATAATTGGTATCAGTAAAATGTATAATCTACAATAAAATCTCGTTTAAAATTGTGATACGACGATGTCTAAAGTTACTGATAAGTCACATGTTTCCTGCCTGGCCTTGCCCATGTGTCATTACCTTTATATATACAGTCTATGGTCATTACCCTCTCGCCTGGGCGGTAAGAAAGGAGCCCTCAACCAGTGCAGCAGCAGCCACTAGCAGCTGACTGTTGCTATCTGTAAACTATGATGCCGAAACATAATTTCAGCCAATCAGCGTCGTCAAATCTGATGATCACCGGGCGCCAATGTCAGCGCCCGGTCCAGTCTGTGAGTAGTTTGGACACTAGTGACTTGTATCCGGTGGGGTGACGCAGTACGGCAGTAGTTGATGAGGATCAGTAGCGTGGCGTGGGAAAAAAATTAGGGGAAGCCAATAATACGTCCTTTCTTTTGGGTCGGGGGTGTGGTGGTCAATGTAATAACGTAACCAGATGAGTGATTACACATTACAGCACCCGGTATCTTTTTACACACATTTGTATCTTACAGATGCAGGACTTACTCACGCCTGTTATCTAAGCGACAGGTCCGCACGCACTCTCCAGCCCAAACTCAAATAAGCATTCATTCACAAACTAAATCAGGAGACCTTTAACGTTTTACGTCCGATTCGCTCCTTTGTTCCTCGCTATACACAGCTCCAGTTTGGGCATTGGCCTGTCATCAGATTGTATTTCTTGTTGCTGCTGTAGCGGAAGTTTAGTACAATTATTTTTGATTAAATACTCCAAATCTCCACCCTCCATAATTGCACTTGCTTCAGTTGCTTGCTACTTTCTAACGGCGGTGAGAGTGGTGCAGTGGCGCTATCTATCTTCTATCGATAAGTTTTATGATTCGAAAATTATAAAAGTAGGGTAGACATGTGGATATTATCCGACTGAACAAAACGTGCATTTATCTATCTAACAGGTTCGTTTTCCACTGACCTTATTTCGAGCTATTTTCCAAAATCCTATGGAGAAATCCCATTGCTTTTTTGTCGAGGGAAACCGAGCGCAGCATACTTCCGGGTTTTAGGATGCGTCACTGCAACACTAAGTTGATGCGATTTGATTGGATTGTGAGGCAAGGGAAGCCAGCCGCCTCTGGCTTCCCTTGGCATGGCCCTGACCAATCACAGGTTGGCAGGGGCATGACGTGAGCCTCATCTGATTGGTCAATCCCTCCATTTTTTTTCACCAAGGGTAGCCAATTTCGGCTGGCCTCCTCTCGAAACAGAGAGTGCAATCTACTGTTTCACCATAACATCGACAGGGGCGCTGTTTCACTCTTTGTAAAATACTCAATGAGAATGGGGGAGAGACGGGCCGGCAGCAACACACAACAAAGAATTTCCGAAACTAAACGAAGTGTTTTTATTTATTTATTAAAATTATAACTACAATCCAAAAAAACAGGGGAAGCCTGGCTTCCCTTGGCCTCCAGGAGAAAACGCCACTGATGAGGATGGCTTCATGTGCAGGTGGAGTCCCCGCCCAATTTCGTTCAAGAGCTACTCTCCAATCCTCTCGAAAGGAGAAGTTTGGGAGATAAACTGTTGCTTAAAGACCTTGGACCGGACCAACCCGATTTGTATATATCGCAGCAAGCTCGTGAAAAAGACAAAACGTATCAACGAGGCTTCTCACGTAGCTGGTACACCAGAACGGCATGGCTAGCTGGATGCAAACAGGTAAATGCTGTCTTTTGTTTCCCATGCTTGCTCTTCAAACAGCCGGGGACAGATACGATCTGTTCAGAAACTAGACAAAAGTTAAACAAGTACAAACCGCAGACTGTCTGTGTCATGGAGAATACAGTCGCTGGTTTATTTATGTCTGTATAGGCCGTTGTTGTGAGTGTGGACGGTCGAAGCATATATAACGTTAGCTTAGCCAAGCTCCATTTAGAAAACACGCATTTTAAAAGGGTTTTTCGCCTGCCGTCTGTCTGCAGACTTGTCAAAGCGTTAATTCATGGTTTTTACTAACCGGTATCAGTATGTTGTTAATTCAGCATCATTTTGAAACGTGTATTACAATTGAATCACGGTCAAATATGTTCATCTGGTTGTAGTTGTAGCCCCCTTGCCAGCGATTCTCTCTCTAGTTTAGCATACTCAGCCCGACTCAGCCTGGTTGTTCCTGGCCCTAGAACCACGATTTAATGGGGCCAGAAAAACTGTGAATTAGGACCCGCTAGCCGGTACTAGGTCAAGTGGAAACGTAACCAAAAACGGTCCCCGCACGGCTCGGCACGCTTAAAGCGAGCTCCGCGCTGCACTGGAAACGCGCCATTACATCACCAGAAGTCCTAATTTAAGGGGTAATTTCTCCCCAAAAAAAATGTTTTACTCACTATATCAACAGCCCCACCAAAAATATTTTCCACCAGCCGCCACTGTCTATAGGATATAGACCTATAATCCTGCAGGTCCGCTGCAACTCTTACTACTTTTAAATCCAGGCTGAAGACTTTTCTTTTTGTCGCTGCTTTTAATTGAAACTGAGCCGTTGTGTTCATCAGTAAAGTGGAACTTCTGTGTGAACTATTCATATCTTAAACTGCACTCTAACTTTTTATTCATGTACTTTTTATTCATGTATTTTTTCTTTTACGGTTTCTTTTATTATCTTTTACTGTTTTTAAATGCCTTTGTCTGAATGTCTTTCGTTTTTGTAAAGCACCTTGAATTGCCTTGTGTTGAAAGGTGCTATATAAATAAACTTGCCTTGCCTTGCCCTATAGAGTTCAAGGTTCAAGGTTCTTTATTGTCAAACTAACATAGCTACAGAGTAATTGTGTCGTTGAAAAGTGGTGCAGGGATGACGTATTTACCCGGAAGTAAGCTACGCATGGGATCCCTCGACAAAAAAACAATGGGATTTCTCCATAGGATTTTGGAAAGTAACTCGAAATAAGGTCTGTGGAAAACGAAGCTGTTTGATAAATGCACGTTTTGTTCAGCCGGATAATCTCCACATGTCTACTCTACTTTTTAATCATAAATCTAATCGCCAGAAGCAAAATGCTAACGTTATGCTATAAAGGAACTACAGCAGGGTCGCTGCTTCAATGTCACGCCAATTTAAGATCGATATTCAAAAATACAGATTCAAAATTGTACAAGTTGAAGCTTTTGTTTGAATAGTTTGCCGGAGGCAGGAACTTGCTTTCAAGCAGAACAGGGGCAAACAAATTTAGCGGGAGTGTTTACGTGTTCGGTGTAATGACGTAAAACGGCCTGGACAACTTCTGTAGTCCTATTCAGCCACTTATTAACAACCATCGTTTTTCAGACACGTAAACTCTTCAAAAATCACCAGTGGGGTCACTGCTGGTGTATTTAATGTCGTAGAACAAAACGTGATCCGTCTCTTAAATGTGTTTCAACCACAGACCTTATTTCTAGCTATTTTCCAAAATCCTAGGGAGAGATCCCATTGGCTCTGAGACGAGGGAATTAAATCATCAATATAATAATCAATCATCAATATAATAATCAATATAATAATATAATATAATCAATATAATAATCAAATCAGAGTGGTCAAATGCTGACTCACTTCCAAGTTGTAGGACTCGTCACTGCACCACTCTATTCATTAATATCACATCACATGGATACATTCACATATAACATGCAACAACTCAGAGAAGCTCTTTAACCAAAACAGCTATATTTCATCAGGACTATGATACGTATAATATTCAGCATTTATGTTCCGATATGCAAACTATACATATAACTGCTTTATAAATAAGCATTCAATCACTTTGTCATTAATTTCACTTAAAACCAAGAAACAAGGCCTGATACAGGCTAAGTGACAGATATTTCAGATAGTGGTGACTACAGCTTCTCTCTCATTGATATAAAGTTTAGATTGCTTTCTGTCGACACTGTCTTTGCAGTCATGGTAACCGTTATGTCTCACGCTGTCGGCGTCTCTCACTTCCTGGAATTCAGTGATTATGCGTTCTTATTTCCTGTAAAAGCTTTTCAGAAAACTAAGCAATTACCTATCTTCTGTTTTATTTTTCTCTCTAGCAACATTTCTGAGGGTTGTGAGGACAAACTCATACTGTGGTTTGCTTTGTCTGTAAAACCAGTCAACACTTGGTTTCTTACATTGTAAGAAGAGGGAAACAATTCTGGATGAAATAACATTGGTAGCATTATGGGTATGTGCATTGTAAATGGTTCTAAGTCTAAATAATTGAAACCAACATCTAGAGCTTATCATCAGAGAATTGGGTACTGCCTTCAAAAAAATAAAAACACAACATAGTGACACCAGAGAGGCACATTGTGTCCAATTACAACAGCAGCAGCCATTCTGTGCTATGCATCATAACCACTTGTGAGCGTCATGCTTTCCTCTGTAATACATCTTCAAAGACAAATACTCTCCATGTATACAGTCAGGGGGAGAAGAGAGATTGTGTACTTAAAAGATACCAACCCCATAGGAAGACATTCAGCACACAGTTTTATACATATTCATATTTATTTTTATTTTGTAGTCTGCGGTTTTTCTGTGAATCCCAACTGAGTTGAGTCTTCACATCTTGTACCAATGTGCCAATTCAAGGTTTTTGCTTAAACTTATGATAACAAAGCACATGTTGATTCCACAGTGTACTGGCTGTATGGTTAACGACACCTTTAGTGCTTAGATTGATTCAGTACAAGCTTTTGTTGCTGTTGCTGCTAAGACACCTGATTTCCCACAGGGATCAATAAAGGTTTATCTTATCTTTACATTCACTCTGTAATTCTGCCATCTACAATGAGTGTGTCCTGTGTGGAGTCACTTACCTGTTTTTTTAGTCAAAGTAGCTAGCATTAGCTCCAAGAGAGGCTACAACTCGCCAGACGACGTCATACATGTATGTACTTTGTTCCTTCACATTGCTCGTTATTTGCATAAAGCTCAGTCGGTGTGTTGCTGAAGGGGAGATCCAGTGGGCCGAAGAACTGATTTACTGTGATTACAGCTGGGAATAAGTTACAATATAATAATTGAATATTATTTCTTGCTTTCCCCTTTACATTCTGAATCATTTAGTATTAGGAATGAGACTCTTTTTCCAACAGTAGTACGACTTGGAAATGCTAAAGGTGGAGAAGAAGAAATCTTTATAGTCCTTGTCCCATGCTGGATACCAAGACATTTCTACTTCATGGCATTTTTTATTTTTTTAGATTTGATCCTTTACTGCTTTATAGATGTGCATAGCCCATAGCTGAGTTGGTAGAAGGAAGACTAGTCTTTAGGCAGCCGATTGAGAGGAGCATTTTGGATAAAAGTGCTATATAAATGTACCATGTTATGCTTTAACCGATATATTTGCCAGATGGTCCTGCAGCATCTGAAACCATTCTCAAGAGTGATTGTGCTAAATTGAGCAGGCTCGCAACTTCCCTCTCATGCTCAAGTTCTCTTTCGTCAAACTGTACTACTATTTTTCTTAACAAGGTGATTTGAGAAAGCATTGTAAAAACACTTTCATACCACTGCCTTAGTTGTACAATGTTCAGATATTTGTCTCTGGGATTTCTTCCTCCAACCCAATACACCAGAGGTTAATGCAGTGGTTCTCAAAGTGGGGGGCGCGCCCCCCCTGGGGGGTGCAGAGGCATGCCAGGGGGGGCGCGAGAGACCAGGAGGAAAAATGGTTATATAAAAAAGAAAAAGATTACAAAATAAATAAATCATAATTATTGATTCGAAAATAATTGTGTGTGTGTGTGTGTGTGTGTGTGTGTGTGTGTGTGTGTGTGTGTGTGTGTGTGTGTGTGTGTGTGTGTGTGTGTGTGTGTGTGTGTGTGTGTGTGTGTGTGTGTGTGTGTGTGTGTGTGTGTGTGTGTGTGTGTGTGTGTGTGTGTGTGTGTGTGTGTGTGTGTGGTGTGTGTGTGGAACGAGCCATTGTGTGTGCGCGAGAGAGAGAGCGCACTGGTACTGGAGATCATTGTTGTTAGCTTCTGGTGCCTCCGAGCTACGCTAACGGATATAAGGAGTTTTTTCAACAACAAAGTGGAGGAGAGGCCTCTCCTGTCAGACTGAGAGACTCAGTGAGCTAAAGGACTCTCTCAGTGTTATCTCAGTGGGTCTCAAATGTTTTGGTCACCATTAATGTAAACAATTATTTCCGAGGCACACGTTTAAATGATCATTATAGTTATACAAAAATAAGAGAATAAATGAAAAACAGGTATGAAATACTATATGACAGTAAAAAAAGAATAAAATTTAAAAGGGTGATTTGTAAAATATCCATAAAGAAAAAGTAAATCTGTTTACAGTTCTGTTTCATATGGGTGTTGAGAGAGGTATCCATAGATCTCTTCATTTAGCTCTCAAAGTGCACCAGATTGATGCTTTTAACTTCAATATTTAGAAATTAATCTTCCTGGGGGAGCTTGCCCCCGGACACCCCTATGTGAGGTCCACACACCACCTATAAAAATAGCACTTTACCCCTGCTTACACCTATATGCCGTGAGCTGATTATCTTGCCTTCATTGTAACAGTCGCGGGTACACTGTGTATTTGCGTGGGGAGTGTTGCAGTAGAACATTCCACTGTAGCGACCGGTACATTAATGGGAAACCCTAAATGTTTGAGCACCCTCTATGAAACGTCAAGCTACCCCACAGCACCCCCAAAAGAAATCTCTGGCGCCGCCACTGAGCCTGACTATTTGTGTTGGGGGGGGCCCGACTTTTTTTTTCTCCAAAGGGGGGGCCTGACAGAAAAAGTTTGAGAACCACTGGGTTAATGGAATGTCGTTTCTACTGCTCATGGTGATAGAAAAATATCAAAACAGTAATACAATATATGTTGTGATTAAGGTATTGTATGGGACAATATAAGCGTGTGTTTCTTAATTCTGCCACAGAGGTTATGTTTATAGTTAGTTTTTTCATGTTTTTCTGTCGGCATGATTACATAAAACTCCTGGCATCATTTTTCACTTGGCAGGAAGGTGTGGTATGAGCCAAGGAACAACCCTTTACATTTTGGAGCAGATTCCAATCACAGAGCGGATACACTCCAAACTGCGTTGGTGAAGGTCTTTGCTCTCCCGGTGCCCTTCTAGTTCTCCATACATGTGTCCTTCCTCTTCGTCTTTGCTCGTCAGGAGGCTTGTGACAATCCCTGAGATCTGGGTCAGTGTAGGTCAGCTTTTCACAGGCACTCTGCAAAAAGGGCCGGGGAGTGATGGAGTGTCCATCTGCTCAAATCTGTTGAACATGTTGACAAGCGATTCATTTCTCTGCCTTCCAGACGTTTGTTGTTAATAGACAGATGCCTCCAGTCCTCTACGAAGAGATGAATGAGAGCCGATATCTGGGCCGTATCGGAGAGAATTAGTAGGCCAAAGTAATCTGTTGAATTGCGATTATTTTGACTGCATTTGCAATATGTTTTATAATACTGGAGGGATTGATATTTTTGCAGCGTAATTGTCATTATCATTGAAAGAATATATTAAAATGATTTTTGTTTTTAATAAATGTTTAGCTTTTAGCAAATAATGGGCTTCCTCTGTGAATATGACACAAATCCATATTGCGTTTTAACTTACATATGGATTAAAGGGGTCCTATTATGCTCATGTTGTGCTACAGCACCTCTTTTCACCCTCTGTTTAAAACCAGACCTCAACCTTCTCTGATTGGTTAGCTGGCCGGCTCTTTTGTGATTGGTCAACCGCTTAGAGATGTCCCGGCCCTTAGCCTATCACGTACAATGTTTTGGAAAGCTAGCAAATAGAAGTGCAAGTGTTACATTGTGATGTCACTATGTTCCCGAAGTAAACAAAGGACTACAATTGAGGCGTTGAGGGAACTTTGAGATGTTAGCCTTTGGAGACCATTTACATGCACAATAACCTATATGACACACTACAGGAAAGGGAAAACCACAACAAGCATAATAGGGCCCTTTTAAATGTGCAGTACTACGACCTATGCTTGTGTGTGTGTGTGTGTGTGTGTGTGTGTGTGTGTGTGTGTGTGTGTGTGTGTGTGTGTGTGTGTGTGTGTGTGTGTGTGTGTGTGTGTGTGTGTGTGTGTGTGTGTGTGTGTGTGTGTGTGTGTGGCCTAGCATTACTATACTTGTGGGGACCTAAATCTGTCTACACAGTCACGTGTGGGGACTCGCCTCCCTTATGGGGACAAAATGGAGGTCCCCATAAGGGGAATCATTAATTTTAGGGTGAAGACTTGGTTAGGGTAAGGTTAAGAGTTAGGGTTAGGCATGTGTTGGTTATGATTAAGGTTAGGATAAGTCTCCAGGAAATGCATGTAAGTCAATGTAATGTCCCCTGAAGTGATGTATACATGGTGTGTGTGTGTGTGTGTGTGTGTGTGTGTGTGTGTGTGTGTGTGTGTGTGTGTGGTGTGTGTGTGTGTGTGTGTGTGTGTGTGTGTGTGTGTGTGTGTGTGTGTGTGTGTGTGTGTGTGTGTGTGTGTGTGTGTGTGTGTGTGTGTGTGTGTGTGTGTGTGTGTGTGTGTGTGTGTGTGTGTGTGGATGGATGCAAATGGATGTCAACACTTCCTGATTCTCCCTCCTCTATTATCCATATGAGATCTTAGGGTACCTGTTTGTCTGGGAATGTTTGTGTGTTTAAGTGCTTAATATGTCAGTGTTTAGTTCCCAGCAGCCGACAGACACACAAACTCTCAGCACACACATAGAAACACACCCTGAAAGGAGGCACCTGTGGAGCTGACTGCAGCACATTGCCACACACTGCCAGCCTTTCATGGGTGTTCTGTTGTGCCGCCCCCCGGGCCTGCCTCACGCCCGCCCCCCCCACACTTGGATACAGCTCACAAGACAGTATCATGCTAATTAATTTCTCCTGCGGAAATGTAATTATTTCATATCATCGTGTTACTCCCCCTTGGAAAGTAGTTTTGCTGTCTCACAGATTTCTGCAGACCCAGAGAGATTGCAGTTTTTAAATAGCTGGAACTCTGCTGCAGACACTTGCAGGAGCAGAAATAATATGCTGCTCTGTGGTTTTTGAGTTAGTCTGTGTTTGTTTGTTTGTCTCGGTGTTGGTGGTGCTACGACATGTCCTGGCGGAGGCTTGCACCGTCAGATGGTGCCGTCTGAGAACATGAACACTGCCATGACCTTGGATGGGACAGGAAGTCTCTCTTTCCCTCATTTCCACTGCTTCCATTTCCTCTTCCTCTTATCCTCTTCCGCATCTCTTCATTCACTGTCTCAATCTAACTTTGACTTTTTTGTATTAATGGACAAAAGAAATTCAGGATGCAGGACACAAAACATTTGCCTGGTTCCAAAACATTTTATACAACAAAACAGCTAATCTTTCCATTACATTTTGAGGGAAACTAATGTATATTCGAAATTAATATTATTGTTATTATTTTGGCGTGTCACTAAGACTTTTTTAATCATAGTCAGCTGCAAAGAACACAAGACTTTCACCCAGGAGACCAGTTCTTATCCCGTGTGAAAAAAATCTCTAATAATTTGAATTTACGTCCATAAATAAGATAAACTCTTTTAAGATGGACAAATGTATTTTACTTAAATGTTATTGCATTATTGAATTGTTTTAATGTACAATGTTAACATGTTTAAAACTGCGACCATAATCAATTACACATGTTTGTATGAGTTTTAGCTGACATTTTTAGCCAAAGAGCA